>NC_064626.1:868501230-868815046 GCF_023864275.1 Schistocerca cancellata | reverse complement strand
GAAAGTTCCGCACCAATTGCATTGAAATTTTGACACAACATTGCATTTGAATATATGCATGCTTTTATGGACCTATGGAGTGCTTTTTTAATATGTATGTATAACCATGGAAACTTCAGGTTGGAATATCAAAAATATAACAAAAGATGAGACACTCATTTGAAGGTGGACACAACAATAGGTCTGTTACACACTTAGCTTATGCTCAAAGCCTTCTTCAAAAAAGGAAACACACACACACACACACACACACACACACTCTCTCTCACACACACACACACAGTCATTCACATAAGCAAGCACATTTCGTGCACACATGAATTCCAGTTCAAAGTGCTGGAAATGGTGATCATGTGTGAGTGAGATGCACTTGCTTATGTAAATGAATGTGCGTGTGTGTGTGTGTGTGTGTGTGTGTGTGTGTGTGTGTGTGTGTGTGTGTGTGTTTCCCTTTCTGAAGAAGGTTTTGGCCAACAGTTAAATATGTATATAGGGAAACACAGGTAGCAAAACTCTCATAAAGTTCTTGACCAATTTACTTCAGATTTTTTTCACAATATTCTAATAAACATTTGAACAGCAAAAATCTCTAAAATTTTTATATGAAGGGGAAATGTTGTTAGAAAAAACCTTGAAAAGTTCTTGAGCACTTATTCCAAATTTTTATGCAATACTCTAATAAACGTTCACACATTTTTAAATATATATGATATATTAATATTATGGCAAGGATTGTTACCAAAAATCTAAAAGTTGTTAACTGTCTTACTTCAGATTTTTACATGATACACTATTAAACATTCATGTGGATGTAGCCTGTATATTTTTTAACAACAATGTACAAGTTTTCTGTTACAACTGACTGCGTGAAAGAAAATGGAATGCTATACTGTTCTGTGAAATTTCACTGTCTCGTTTTCCTTGTCACAGTCAGTCTTAACTGAATAAAGGAAAGCTATATTTATTTCTTATCAGCTTATGATTGAAACACTATTGTGGCAATCATCGATTGCAAATGATTCTGGAACAAGGGGTGTTTTATCTTCGGAGTCAATGAGCTTTGGAACGGGTGTGACTCTTGTTATTGTTTCGAATGCTTTGCTATGTTTCATGTGATCATTTGTTAATAAAGTGTGTTTGACTCTAAAAAGTTGGTTATTTCTATCTGTGGAATACATCAGCATTGATAAAAAGCTCACACTACTATGGAATTTGAATTGTTTGAAATCCTGAAATCTTATGCATTTGTCAATTAAAACAATGTTAAATACTGTCATTGAAGTTACTATTCTCCTACACCCATCAGCTGGAAGTGATTGACCCATTCATTTTAAGTGCCTTTAATTCCCAACTGTGGTTTTATTTGCAAGACTGAAGGTGAGAGGGGAGAAGAAGAGGAGATGGACAGAGGAGGGTGGGGGGGGGGGGGACTTACAGAGGGAATGGGAGAGGGACAGGGAGTGATGGAGATGAGATGTAATGAGAGAGGAGGAGGAGGTGATGGACAGAGAGAAGGTAAGGAGGTGATGAACAATGAGAGAGAGGGGGGAGGGGGGGGGGGGAGAAGAAGAAGATGGACAAAGAGAGGGGGTAGGAGGAGATGGATAGAGAGAGAAACGGTAGGATATTAGGATGCATGTCCAATTTCTACACATATTTAACAATTTCAAAGCATTGCTTGGTTTGCCAGTAGACCATAAAACGTGATGTTCACATTATTGTTGTTTCTGTGTTCAATCCGAACACTAAAGTGACGTAGCTCTCCATAATAGCTATAAAACCTCTAGCAAAAGCAGTCACTCTTTTCTGCCAATGGCATTGTCAATGAGGGCTTAGGAGCAGGAAGACTTGCTGGGGACCGTCTTGCCCTTGGGATGGGAAACTGCCCCTAAAAGGTGAAAGAATCAGCAATAACGATCAATGGCATGAGGATGCAGGAGGTAATCAAAACCAATGCAATAGATGTTTAATGTGTATGCACAGGACATGTAGTATATGACCAAAAAAAGTCATCGTGGTAACTTAAATGACAAAATATTCGGGAATAATCCTCCATCAGTAACCACCCATCTTCAGATTTTTGAAGAATCAACTACCATGTATAAAAGAGCTTCAGACAACTGGTTATTTTATAAATGAGTTAATGTGTTAAATATTAGACAACAAGGTAATAAAACCTTTATGGTTGAAGACACAAAAACTTAATTTTTGGATATGCAACCTGCAACTAGGGTTGGGTGAACATTTTACTGCTTAGTAATACAGGGTCTACCAAGGGGGTTGTGACCAAGAAAAAGATCTGAATAGCTAACAGAAGAGTACCATTCTACATATCAAAGTGTGTAATTGCAGTATTTTGAACATGCAAAGGAAGCTAGAAAATCTAAAAAGCGGAATGCAAAAAAGGCTCACTCTAATTGTAATGGGTATTAGTGAAATGGAATGAAGAGGAGATAAATATTTCTGGATAGGTATTATCCAGAGCAGCAGAAAATGGTGTAACTGGAAATGGTCATCATTATGAAATGAAAGAGAGAACAGAGAGTTACTTTGAAAAAATTCAATGATAGCATTACTCTCAGCAGGACAAACACTAAGAAACCAGTACCAACACCAATAGTTCAAGTTTACATGTTGACATCACAAGCAGCAGATGAAGAGATAAAGTTTATGAAGATACTGAATGTGTAAATCAGTATGTAGAGGGAGATGAAACTCTAATAATCAGGGGTGAGAGGAACACAGTAGTAGGGGAAGAAATAGAAAACAGGACAATGGGGGAAGAAGAGCTTGGTAGTAGAAATGAGAGAGGAGAAAGACTAAGAGAATTCTGCTGCAAACTTCAACTGGTAACAGCCAATACACTGTTAAAAAACAATGAGATCATGAGGTATACTTGTAAAAGGCTTGGAGATATGGAAAGGCACCAGCTGGATTACATTGTGGTCAGACGGACGCAGGATGTCTACAGATTTTCAGAGGAGCAGATTGATGACCTTTTCATAACTTTTTCATTAACTGATAAACAGGGCACTCATAGAAGTTGGACAGTATAGTTTGTTAATTGAACATCATAAATGTAATCAAACAGAAACAAATGTAGTGCAAACTATCATAAAAGCAAAGATAAATGAGATTCTGATAGAAGTCTACATAGATACCGGTGCCACTACCAACTTAATGAGCTACGATCTATTCAGAACCTTGAGTCAAAACTGCAAATTACCCACATATCCTGTACAAAACTTTCATGTCACTGGAGCGATTAGTGCACAGGCACAACATGTTCAGTACTAAGTGGTAGTGGATTTATGCCTGGGGAAGGATACTATTACAAGTAACTTTCTTGTGGTCAAGGGATTAAGAGTAGCCTGCATCTTGGGGTGCGACTTCCTCAGTGCGACAAAGGCAAAGATAGACCTTTCAAACAGGAAGATTTGCATGCTGAATGGCAATAGACAAATTGTATTGGAATTTATGTTAACTGAAAATGTTCTTGGTAAAAATTGCCAGAGCATACAGGTGAAAAGCAGAGGACTGCCCATATTCCAAGTAAGCAGTGACTTAAGAGGGCAAGAGGAATATTATTCAGATCTAGTTGAACCTGTAACACTTTGCTGGACAGACACGCTCGACAGTAAGGTGCATGAATCAGAATACCTAACCAGATCTCAATGTCAACAGCTTACACAGCTATTAAATAACTGCAATAAGGTATTTTCTGAAAAACCTGGAACCATCAAAGGGTATGTGTATGACATAGAGATGTTTCCCCATGAGATATACTGCCAAGCACTGTATTCTGTTCCATGGACGAAAAAGGAAGCAGTGAGCAAAGAAATCCAGAAAATGTTACAATGGGGGATAATAGAACCATCATTATCACCATATAGTAGTCCTCTGTTATCTGTAGCCAAGCCCTGAGGGAAAATCAGACTTGTCCTAGATGCCAGAAACATAAATAAGATTATTATATCTGTTAGAACAAGACCAGAAAGTTTAGAAGAACAACTGCAGAAATTCTGTGGTGTAAAGTATCTAACTTCGATTCATATGCGAATCAGTTATAGGCAAATCCCATTAACCGAAGAGTCTAGAAAATATACAGTCTTTATTTTTAATGGAAGAAGTTATCAGTTTAGAGTGTTGCCTTTTGGACTTAATGTAAGCACAGGTGTATCATTACCACACTGAATCAAGCACTAGGCGCGGATTTACTCGGAAAGGTGACTTTATATGGACGATCTTCTAGTGGCCACACCCACATGAAAAGAGCACGTCGAAACCTTGGAAAGAGTAACAAATAAGTTAACAGAAGCAGGAATATAGCAAATTTGGACAAGTCAAAATTACGGAGAAATCATCTTAAATTTTTTGGGCATATAATATCACCTCTAGGAATAATGCCCAAAGGCAAGAAGTTACACGCAATCAAAGAATTCCTACAACCCACCAAGAAGAAGCAGTTAAAATCATTTATTGGGTTAGTTTCCTTTTTCTGCAGGTTTGTACCAAACCAGCTGCTCAACAATGAAGCATTGCTTAACTTACTACATAAAAACACCATCTGGAACTGGTCCCAAGAATGCCAACTAGCATATGAAGAGATTAAAGTGACATTAGTAAATGCTAAATTGTTATATCATCGGGATATGACCATAGACTTTGGCATAGCTACTGATTCCTCATCCAATGGTTTAGGAGCATGTTTATTTCAACTTGAAGAGGTAAATGGAGAAAGTGAAATCAGAGTCATAGCTTTTGCCAGCAGAGTGCTCAACAGCTGTGAAAGAGCATACTCAGTTACAGAATTGGAAGCACTAAGTGTAGTTTGGGCCTTACAAAAATTTCATTATTATGTTTATGGTAAACAAATTAAAGTATTCTGTGACCATCAAGCTTTAAGTTTTTTAATGACTCGCAAGCTCTTACATGCCAGACTAGCCTGATGGGCATTAGTATTACAGGAGTACAATTTGAAAATAATGTATATAAAAGGACAGGATAATGTGATTGCTGATGCTTCATCATGTCCACCTGTAGGCATGTCACAAGTAGTGGAAATGATAGAGCGAGCATCAGAATATAAGATCCTACTAATGATGTCACAACCACACCGTCGTGAATATTTACACATGTGCAGAAATATGGGACAACTACAAGACGAAGACCCTATCAGGACAAAAAAAAAAAAAAAAACATTCAGTGAAAACAGGGCAAACCAGCAATGAAACCTTACAGTATAAAATAGAAAATAACATCTTATATCATCGAAATGACATCACGTCAGAAATCTGGTGTGTGTGTACTCTGTACAAGTACATACAAACTTTTGCCTGGTATACGCACTACGCCTGGGGAGCATGTCGGAATATTAATACGTGTAAATATAATTCAATGACATTGTTACATTCCTAATCTTAAACGTACAGTTCAAAATATACTAAGAACATGTGACCTGTGCCATAAAGCTAAAGCCAACAATCAGAGTAATAAAACCAAATTACATCCAATTATTCCTGTACAGCCACTGAAAATCGTGTCAGTAGACATCGACTGCTCGCGGTGGAGTGAAGTACATATTAGCATTTTATGACACCTTCACAAAATATGTTAAATTGTTTCTAATGAAAGCAACTACTTCCAGACAGATGGTGCAACGTATGCTAAAAGATTATTTACCACAAATAGGAAAACCGCAAAATATTCTCACAGACAGTGCTAAGTACTTCACTGGTCAGTTGTGGAGGAAATTTCTACATGACCACGAAATAAAGCACAGATTAATTGCACATTTCCACCTGGAAGCCAGCCCCATGGAAAGAATATTTTGTGAAATGAACAGGTTTATCCGAACCTATGCTCACCAGCAGCATACTAAATGGCCGGAGTTAATACCTTTATTAGAAAAGATCCACAACAATTTGCCACACCCAGTAACAGGATATACACCACATGAACTGTTATTCAATGCTTCGGAGCCAAATGATTGGATCACTCCGTTGCGGAAACTACCACGCAAGGATACCATTCAAGAGGAGAGGATAAAAGACGCAATCAACAATATGGCCAGACTTGCTCATTGACAAAAGGTTCAATATGACAATATGATAAGAAAAACAGTCACATATCAAGTAAATGACTTAGTCTTGATAAGGAATCACCCTAAGTCATCGCTCATCACAAAGAAGAATAAAAAGTGGCAGATGCTATATACCGGACCTTTCAGAATTGTGCAAATTCCGCACAATTGTAGTTACCTTTTAGCTGATTTGACTAGTGGGAAAATCAAAGGACTATCTCCTTATAAAGACTTGAAGAAATTTATTATGCCTGGAGAGTGAACATGTAAGATATTTTGTCCATGTGACAATGAGTAACTACATCTGCATAATTTCAATGAGAAGAAGAAAGATAAAGGATCCTCAGCTCAAGAATAAATTTTATTCAAAATATAATTTATGATTATATCTTGTTTTGATTTTTCAAACAGTAGTAGATTTAATAAAGATAAGTGTTAATATGTTTCATGTTAAATATTTGTTCAATTCATGCACTAAATATTATTAAAGTCATGTGAAAATGTTTACACAGGGTATATGCATTTTATTATGTGCACGCTGTGTGACATCTGTGGTGCAGTACTTTGAAAAATAAAAGGGAAAGTATAGGCATAAGACTAAAGTATTTGAGAGTAGATAATAGCTCAACATTAGAGCTTGTTGTAAAATAGCTTCAAACATCTTCCAAGGATACGCATTTATGCTCAAAGTTTATGAAGCAAGAACATGCGTAGCGCTCCTAGTTACAACTTAAATATGTCAAATGACCAATTTTGCTCATATTAAGGATTCACATATTGATAAGTCAGGCCAGATCCATTACATGTATGATGTAATCATCAACTGTATGCAAAGATATACCATGCAGTACAGTGTGATTCATGAAATTTCTTGTAATATGTTTTTATGTACGAACAGACATCTGTGTCACTATGTTATGTCAAAAGCAAGAATCGTGTAGTGCCATTTCTAAAAGTCATATGTTAAGCAATACATATGTTAAGCAAATGCAGTGTGAGCTTTGAAGAATGTATTGGTGATAACCTTGGACAGTGAACACTTATGTGCTGTGCGATGTTAGCCGTACGAGGTACAGACATTGGCCAAACATCTATACATACAATGGTATAAAACACAAAACTGTGTACAGTGTGTGTTTGAACCATGCCATTAATATTTTGAATTTGGACGCTACCTTCAGTGCGCCAATAAATATATGATGCCGTCAACAGCGTAGTAGAATGTTTATATGACAACGACTACAGTGGACCAGCATCAAACAAAAAGATGAGAAGCATTGTGATTTCATGCGAAGTGGTGATGACAAGGATATGTAGTGCTTTATTACGCATCATGTCTCCTACACAATGCAGCACACGTTAGTGTAAATACACTGATACTAACAAGTGACACAGCCTGTGCCTCAATGACACAATATTGTCTATTAATACCAATTTCTACCCACAGCAATAGCACTAAAGAAAATCCATGACTATAACATATGTACAACTGTTGCATGCCCGGTATGAGACAACATCTTCTCCTGTCCTGACCACGCGAGCGATCGATGTGTAACCATGCAACAAAGCCGACACATCAAGCTCAAGAGGCTAGAAAAAGAACAAAGTTTCCAGCCGATACTATGTGACAACGGGCAGGAGACATCGCAACGGCACAATACAATGCCAGTGACACCACCTACATGCAACAAGAATTTCGCCGATTAATCTTTTGAATGATTTTCAAAAACAACAGAATAAAATTCAAAGTACATTCATATATAACCCTGTGTATGTGATCTTTTGCAGGAAAACTATTTTTTTTAATGTATGTATTTATAATGATGTAAATTGTATGATCACCTTTTGAAATTCATGTAGTGGGTAAAGATCAATAGCTCTGCTGAGGTTTTTCTGGGGTTTCCCTGCGGCCTTTGTCCAAATGGAAGAGCTGAATGTAATATACCTATCCCCAGCCATAATATATAAAAGGAACTGTAATGTGAAGTGAATGTGACAAATAAACAACTTAAAAGTGACACTTGTGGTCTACAAGGAACAAACATTTATAAGTATACTCCTTGTAGCCCAGGGGGTGATATAGTGTCCCTTTCCATATATTTGACATGAACAATATAAATAACAACAAAAGAACTACACATGCGTAATGTCATGTGAACTTTAATGCCTAATTGTGATATGGACAAAGTGACGAAATAACTTTAAAGACAATTTATCAATTCTGATAATAGAAAAAAAGACATTATTCTCCGTGATATAAGATCATATGTGTAAACTAAAGAACTGAACACTATAATCTTTGTTATATTATAAAAGGACTGGAAGACAATGAACTTAGTCATCTTCTGATGTTTCCTTGGGTCTTAGCTATTGTTTGAGTGCAGAAGGTACGGTTGTATTGCGATAGCTATTGTCTTGCTCTCATTTAATTATTAGAACATAATTGATGTGTAAAAGAGTTATGAAAATATAATAAGCTAATCTGAAGTGCAGGGTAATCATTTAAGGAACCCAAGCCACATTTGTTATAACACAAGAGTTTGTGTAGCATTTTTTGCAGCTGCTGGGGAGCTAGCTGCAATCATCTTTGACTGAGAAAGTTGGCCGCCATTAGGCTGCGCATTTAAACTTTTTATTTACACAGGAAATACGACGAAGTCGGAGCAGAAGAACTTATTTAAAAATACTATCATAATTAATTAGCATCAAATCACAAGATTTATTTTATCATAAAGTGACTATTTTGAGTGATACAATTTATTATAGGTCAGGTGCCTCTTTGCATAAATTTTATTACGCTAACGCATCTGATATTATTTGTAGGGAGCCTGGCGCTCGTTTTCAATCAGAATTTATAGTTTAATTTGGCAACCTGCAAATATAATATTGCTTTTTTGTACTTGTTTCTTACAAGGTTTTATGAAAGATAGCTTTATGAAATTTAAGTTCGTGAACTTAATAGAATCCTCCTATATCTTATAGCAGAAAGAGACATTACAACAGAAAGATAGAACTGCAAAGAAAGTAACTGCAAAAAAACCTCAGGAAACAGAAGAAATATTTCAACTGATCAACAAAAGAAGAACAAATACGCTAAGGAAAAGAGAGTAGTAAGGCAGTATAAGTCACTTAGGAATGAAATAAATAGGAAGTGAAGGGAAGCTAAAATGAAATAGCTGCACAAAAAATGTGAAGAAACAGAGACAGAAATGGTCATCGGAAGGAGGTATATAGTGTATAGAAAAGTCGAAACAATCTTTAGTGGAACTAAAGGAGAGGAGTCCACTCTAAGAGCACAAGAAGAATTCCACCATTAAATGGACAGGAGAGAGCATATAGATTCATGGGAACATTGGTGCTGAACAGTATTGACAGTGCACAACTATTTCAGAGTGATTAATTCCTTTGCATTTTGTTTTATCTTTGGAGTGTGACAGAGTCAGGTGGTTCTTTGTGTCCTTGTTATGTGAACTTTCTCTGTACATGAACTGGTGAATTATGCAATAAAACATAATAATTTTGATCTTTTACATGCACCTATTATTTGGATACACTCTTATACGGATTTCCTATACTGCTGATCTGTGATAAGCACACAGAAATGTGCAATGGAATACATCACAATAACAATGGTTTAATCCAATGAACAATTGTTACTTGGACCTTTCTACCGACCGAAAGATATTTATAGTGGCCCTCAACATCCTGCCAACAATGGTGAACATACAGTGTATACAGTGAAACCAGAAAGTGACTATCTTTCACTTTCCAAATGTGATAATGACCTGGTAAACCAACTGTACCAACATCATGTATCGCAACCTATTTCTTGCATTGAATTTACAAATGATACCAGTCAGGTTACTGCATATAGGACAGTTTTCATGAGGAAAATTCTGGTTTTCCTACAGTTTCACAGCATTATGACAATGCCTCACATAAATTCCTTTGTGCTTCTTTGCTGGGAGCAATGCAGTTCAATCCATTTCTCATACCACATAGAGCACAGTCATCTGGGTTGCACAAGAAGATTTCTGGGTTTTCTTCTGCACCATGAATGATAAATGGAGTTTCATATGCCAAAGCCCTCAGATCATAAGACTTAGTGTCATATGGACACATTCTCCATGACATTTCTGCAAGATGGCATTCTCAATATAAACTGCCTCCATTTCAACTGGACCATCCCTGGACCTGTCATTACAGCTCCAGGCATAACTTTCAATAACCACTTCAGATCACAGCACATTTCAAGAGCACCTGCTTCCCAAACGAGTGTGCTAATCAAGTTTAGCTTAAACTTCTCAGGACAGCTGCAGGTTATACATCCTAAAGAAGAAGATAAACAAGTACTTCCTCATTAACATAGGCACACAGGTGAGCACCATTCTGAAAACAATAGCTCAGTCAGAAATTATAGAGTCTCTTCTACAGCTGCAAGCCCCAAATAGCACACCTGTCAAATGATATGGCACAACCATATGCACAATAGATCTTGGTGTATGTGTACCTTTCACATGGAAATTCACAATTCCAGAGGTCAATGAACCACTATTGGGTGAAACCCCCCCCCCCCCCTGGCTTAGCAGATGGTGAACTCTACCATGCTAACAGCAGAGTGGTAGTGTGAAGTATACTGAGTAGACTGCCAATACTAGAAAAACCAAATAGTTGCTAAATAGTTACAGTTCCTTGAAGCTGAACCTGGCTCCTATGAACAAGAATTATGAAGAACTGAAAGCATAACATATGAAATTAGATGAAGGATACCAAATTTTACAATCAATGTTTACCAACAAGAGAAGATCGCTGGAAGATACTAAGAAGAATCTGGTTCATTTGAAGGGAGACAGGGCACGATGTGAAGGAGAACCAACAATCTGACTTCCCCCATCCTGGCAATTTTAAACAATGTGGAAAATCTGGAGTGTCTGACAAACAACTTTTGTGGTCTCACCAGAGATAAGATACAGTTTATTTACCTGGATAAAATTTTTTGAGTAGAACTTCGTTGAAGTTAGATGCAACCAACACAGAAGGCAATGACATGGGAAAAAACATGCAGGGATACAATTTGATGGATCTATGGGTGTATCGATTAACTGGAGTACTAGTTCCCATCAAGAGGCTGGAATAGCTTTGCAACTTATCACAGTATCCTTTACTTCTAGGTTCAAGAGAGACCTTCCAGGCCAATGCAGGTCAGTACCACCAGTGTCAGTGCAGAAGTCCTGCACCCCAGTGTAACCAGTGCTCTGTCCTTCACTACCCATCTTTGAGCAAAGAGAGGTGTCAAAAACAACACAGTTTGTAAAATCAATACTACACCAGGACTCCCTGCTTTCCATATGGCACACCAACTAGCACCAGACAAAGCCATAGAAGATTTATTGCAGATGGTGATTGTGTGACATTCTGAGAGCCAAGGAGAGAGCTAAAGGGGGATCCAGGGGGAGGGGGTCTGGAGCACCCTCCCCCCATCACCTACACGACCCAGTTATGATGTAATGAAATTTAAAGTTATTTTGATATTCAATCAAATGACAAAAAACTGATACTCAATACTGATAGTAAACATCGCCACTGATAGATTTAAATATCAATATACCAATAGTACTACTGATTATTGCCCATCCCTACTTCATCCCAAGACCAACTACTATACATTGTTGTCTTCCCTTCAGCTCAGCTGTTGTTTTGTTAATCTCTTCAGTTTTTACTTACAGTTGAATTTAACATAAGTGCTGCATTTTCATATTTTTGTGCTGTGTGCTGTCATGATAGATTCTAATTATGCATAACTTTTTCACAAGAAAGAAGACAAAAGCCAGTTTTGATTTGTACACTAGTGTCGTGGTAAGTTGAAAACCTGTATGTGCTACTATAGTAGCCTAATTACATGTTTAAAGCAGTTAAATGATAGCACTGGAGTTGCCATCTGGGGACTGGCAGAACGCTGGGGTTAGAATATTTCACTGTTTCACAAGGCAGAGAGTGGTAAACATAATTAAAAATAACATCAAATTAAATTCAGTGCATAAAATTACATTTGGATTTGCCTGTGTTGCCCAAAAATTGCACTGATCAACATAAATATTGCCCAGATGGCAATTGTTGCATTTGATCAGTATCTTTTCAAATCATAATAAGTGTGCAGATCATAATGTTACAGGAAGTGAAAAAAACTTTTCTCTTCATAACCAAATGAAACATTCAAAATTCTCAACTGTAGGACCTAAGTATTTAGAATTTGTGCCAGAATCAGTCATGAATGTAATCATTTTCCACTGCCTGAAGGTGTCATTTTAACTTTTCAATTGCATTTAATGCATTTTGAACCAATTCACTTAACAAAATACATTTTGATCCAATCATGATTTCACATAACAGTATTTGAAGCATAATTTTGAATTTTTTATTGATTTTTATATTTGGACATAGCTCATCACATAAAAAACCAAAGTTATTAACATGTTGTTGATGGCAGTTTTGTAGCTAATCCTTCTTCCTTGTGTAAACAGTCTGTCATCATCCTCATCATTTAGCAGATGTCACACTGATCTTTCATGCTAAAACATAAAACTGCAAACTATCAACCTCTTTTCAGTTATCTCCAAATCTTGTTTTCAACAGTTTATTGACATCCTGTTTCTTAGTGTCAGGTAATTCAGTTTATCAATGGAATTTCAACTGTGCTTTTCTGCTTAATGCTTTCCAGTTCTTCATCATACAACTGAGTCTGTGACCTTGTTCCACTTTGTTCTGTACGCTGTGAACTTTATTTTTTGCTTTCAACAAGTAGGGTACTGTGATGCTTTCACACCTGAATCTGCTTTCTTCATTATTACAAGGCAGCTCATGCTCTCCCATTAGCAAATATCCCTCCATAGTGATTAAAAGTGCACAATTATGTAATCAATACCACACTGTGAGCTGTAAAATGAAAATAACAGAAACAGCAAGCAAAAGAGTGGGCTAATAATGCATGCTGGGAAACTTGCCCTGAACATAATATGTTTTGGACAGCAATATATATAATACGGTTTAATGCATCAAACCGTATTTTGACCCTAGCTGCATTTAATACATTTTGAAATGATGCACCAAATTTTTTTAAAACAAATGTCCAGATGGCAACATATAGCCCAGTCTTGTCACCTGGGTAGTATTCAACTATGAAAATCAGTTCAGATATGGAACAACAAGGGGGAGGGGGGAGGGGGGGTTGTGGAGAGTGAGAGGGGTATGTGATGCCAGCACATTCTACAGTTCTTTGATTTCTAAAATATTTTTTCAGCAGGCTGCTTCAATTGCCCCCCCCCCCACCCCCCCGACCCCCCACCCCCACCCCCCACCCCCCACCCCCTCCTCCCATTGCCCTTCAGACAAAATCTATTTCATTCTTGTAATAATATAATAACTGCAGCCCGGAAATCTATTCACAATTGAATTTTAAAATATGTATGCATTCATGGACTATCATATGACCAAACATGCACGAATAAAGTTAAACTGTACAATACCAAAATTCTGTCTTTTGTTGCAATGCATTTTACTTTATTTTGAAACTCTCCACCAACTGAGCTAGCTCTGCACATTGATGCACTTAACTAGCAATCCTTGTGTTTGGACTAGCAATCCTTGTGTTTGGAGGTGAGATGGTTCAAATCCATCTGCTGACAATCCTGAAAATAGTTTTCTGTGGTTTATCATTTTTAGTTCAGGCAAATGCCTGGGTTGGTCCCATACTAAAGGCCACAGTGAATTCCTTCTGAATTCCTTTCTTTCCTGAAAGATACCAGTTTTCTTAACTATGCTTAAGTGAAAAGAGCTGCACTGAAGGCAAACCAAACATCTCTTCCAAGGATGTATTGATTTATCATGTCTTCAAGCTTTACTACAAAAAAATGTTCTACAATGAAATGTCTTATTTGTAACATCCTTGGAGCAGTGAGTCCAACCATTTAATGTCTAACATATTTGTAAATAAATATTATACAAACAGTAACACATGTTGTAGGTTGTAGAGGGTATTATTAGCATCAAGGCTGTATAATGTACTACCATGGACAAGTAGGCCTACAAACTGATTTATGATGTCACTAACACTAGAAGTCTAGTTGGAATCAATGTGTGAATCAATGTTAAGATCTGAAAACTGTAGTTTCTAATATCTGCTGCTATGTCTCAAGTTTACTGCTGAAATAAGAATTTTAAAAGAAATTCTTGATACAGCAACATAAGGAAATTTAAGAATTTTTATGAAATGAAAGATACTTTAACAAAATTTGAGACTGAATCAAGGAGCGTGGGATACTTTGAGGTGCTGAAGGAATTCTGACTTGGTTTCAGGTAAGTCATAAATTTAAATTGAGATTGTTGTAGGAGAAAGATAGCTGTTCTCAAAAGAGATCTCAACTCATTTAACCTTATCAGTTATTCATCTCAAATTAAATATTCCTTTGCTGTGTGACAGTGAATCTTAAGTTAGAAGACTGAGCTGGATTTTTTTACTGAAAGGCAGTGCATTTTATTAGAATGTTAATTCGTTTGGAAAAGAGTGAAGTTATCTTATTACCAAAGAAAGAAATGTGTAATTGTGCATTTCAGTATTCCTCGGCTACATATAAAGTGTGTGTTATACTTTTTTAAGAAAGGCATTTCTTGCTCAAATTTATAGATGAACCACTATTTGTATGACGGCCACCTGAAAGCCAATCATGTAGATAAAACTGAAAAATAAATAAATGTGGTTTCAGAATAAACAACAAACATGAGTCTTTTTAAGGTCCTTTTTAACCAATTGGACACCCCTTTGGAAAAATCCTGGCTACAACCTTGAGAGAGTGCTTGGGCTTCCCCTTTCATCTGGTGCCAAAAAAAGACAGTTCCTACAGGTTATGGATGGATTATCAGGTTTAGAATTCTTGTACAATCTTAGGACATGCCCAATTGTTCTACAAAAATGCTGCAAAATAATTTTCTGTATAAAATGTTGCATCCCGGAGTCCACCCAGCCAACAAGTTGGTTACAGAATGTCCTATCTCACCTGTAGTGAAAAAAGTCTGCAGAACACAGACATACATTTGCATCAGATGCCAATGCAGCATGTTGGACATCATGCATTCACCAAGGATAGCGGACACACAATATCAAAAGGAAATTTGCAACATGTATATGTCGATCTTGTGAGATCCCTATATGAGTCCAATGGATATCATTTCGTCATCTCTGTAAGAGACTGAGGTACTGAATTTTTTGGAAATGACCACAGAAAATACGGCTAAGGATTTCTTCAAATGTGAATAGCATGGTTCAGTTGTCCTACATCTACTGCCGCAGATGAAGGGCATCAATTCCAATCACAATAGTTTTCTGAGTGGTACAAAACTGTGCAGTATTCAAGCTTTAGGACAATGGCTCACCACGCCCAAAGCAATGGTCTCATAGAGCATTGGCACCACAGCCTTATAGTGGCATTCAAGTGCCACAACAACCACTGGACAGAACTACTGCTTTGAATGTTTCTATGGGTTAAGTTAGATTACAGGGAGACTTCAAGACATCCTGAGCAGAAATTTTATATGGCGAAAGTCTCACTGCTAGTGGAATTGTTGGCCCCCGTTCCACCACCTGATGACATGGAGTTACCAGATTTGCTTATGAGGATCAAACAATAGGTTGCCCATGTTTGCAAACCACTTTCACAGCCTCATGGTGAACAACTGTTGTTCATACATAACACACTGCTGGGTTGTGGACATCTGATGCTTAAAGGTGACACAATCCATGTAGCTCTGCAATCTCCTTACACAGGACCACATAGAGATCTTACATATGAAGAATAGACATTCAAAATACCATGCACTGGGAAATCTCTACAACTTCCATACAGTACCTGAAACCAGCCTGAGTGCTACAGTGCCGGAAGAGGATAATGAGTGTGATGCTCAAAATTCACAAATGGGAGTGGATAACACTGAGTTTCAATACCCAACTCCAGCCATGGAGACCACTTATGTCATACTGCCAGTCACATGACATAGATATGCAAACTACACTCTGTACTCTTGCTATAAATGGGTCCTTTGGGCACCACATTACATATGCAGGAGCTATGGGGTTAGGTGTACTACCAATGTACCAACCACATGAGAAATGATCCAGTTGTTATGATTCAAGGACAACCTACCACCACAACAACTGGTCCCAAGTGGACACCACAAGAACAGTCCAGTCATGCACCTTTTGGTTGCCTGCTTCAGTGTGACTGGTCACACCACAACAGCTGATTAACAAGTGACACTGATACTAACAGACCTGCTTACTGGTGCTCCACACTGGAGGGGACATGCAGGGGGTAGAGGGGGGTGAGGGCTCTGTGGGGACTTTGCACCTGAACAGTACTGATGGTGCACAACATCTCAGAGTGACTGGAATCTTTGTGTTGTGTTTTACCTTTGCAGTGTAACTTCAAATCAGTCACTTCTTTGTATCCATGTTATGCATTCATTCTCTGTGTATCTCAGTGAATTGTGTAATAAAGTACCATTATTTTGCACTTCTACATACGAATCTTATTTGTATGCTTATTTATCAGGATTTTCTACACTTGAAAGGAGTATACTGAAGGCCTCTCTGAGCAGGAGGAACTATCTGATGACACAACAGAAGATATGGATAACATAGATGACCCAGTATTACAGCCAGAGCTTAACACGGTTTTAGACGAATTGCAGTCAAATAAGATGGAAGCCATAGAAAATAGTTTTTCAGAATTTCTGAAATCACTGGGGGAAGCACCAACCAAAGTATTATTCTAGTTGCTGATATAATATCTGAGACTAGAGGCATACCACCTGACTTTCAAAAAAGTATCACCCACAAAATCCAGAAGATAGCAATTGCAGACAAGTGCAAAAACTATCATAAAATCAGCTTAACAGCTCATACATCAAAGTTGCTGACAAGAATAATAAACAGAAGAATGGAAAAGATAACTGAGGACCTATTAGATGATGATCAGTTTGGCTTTAGGGAAGATGAATGCACTAGAGAGGCAGTTCTGATGTTGAACTTTGATAATGGGAGCAAGATTTAAGAAAAATCAACACAATTTCATAGAGTTTGTTGCCCTAGAAAGAGCATTTGACAATGTAAAATGGTGCAAGGTACATGAAATTCTCAGGAGAATAAGTTTAAGCTGTAGGAAAAGATGATAATATACAAACAGCCTACACATATTCAGAAAATTTTGTTTTTGTGTAACACAACTAGCTCTTTATTCACTCAAAGTAATGAATGCTATTTACAGAGGACATCAAATTAGATCTTCAGAAGGCTTTTGATACCATTTCTCAAAAACTACTTATAATCAAATTGTGGGCCTATGGACTATCAGCTCAGTTGTGTGTCTAAATTCATAATTACAAGTCAAAAAGGTCATAGTTAGTAGTAATTGACAAGTTACTGAGTAAATCAGAAGTGATATCTGGTGTTCCCCATTCACCCTCTGCTGTTCCTGATCTATAAAAATGATTTAGGAGAGAATCCAAGAAACTCCCTTCGACAACTAAAGATTGTGAATTCAAGTAAGTACTTAGGGATTGCAATTATGAATAACTTAAATTGGAATGATCACACGCATAATGTTTTGAGAAACATGAACAAATGACTGTGATTTATTGGCAGAACACTTAGAAGATGCAACAAGTTTACTAAAGCAGACTACCTAAACTGTGTTTCTCTGTCCTCTTCTGGAATATTGCTGCATAGTTTGGGATCAGCATCAGATACAATTGACAGAGGACATTGCAAAAGTTCAAAGGTCAGATCGTTTTGTATTATCCTGATATAGGGGAGAGAGTGCCACGGATAACATAAGGCAACTGGGATAGTAAACATTAAAAAAGAGGTATTTTTTGTTGCAATGGGATTTTCACATGAAATTTCAAGCACGAACTTTCTCCTCTAAATGATCATTCTAATAAAATAATAGAAATCAGAGCTCGTATGGAAAGATTTAAGAGTTCATTTTTTCCCACATGCTGTTCAAAAGTGGAACGGTGCATAAATAACTTGAAGAGGGTTCAGTGAAACCTCTGCCAGGCCCTTAATTGTGAGATGCAGAGTAGTTATGTAGATGTATAAGAACCAAGAAGGAACAATGAGAATGGAATACCAAGAATGAAGTGTTTGGGTTAAAAATAGCATAAGACTAGGATGTTTGCTTCGTCCCCTACTGTTCACTTCCTACATCAAAGAAACCGTGACAGAAATAAAAGATAGATTCAGGAGTGGGATTAAAATTCAGGAGAAAAGAATAGCAATGATATTTCCTGGGACATTGCTATCCTCAGTGGAAATGAGAAAGAAATACAAAATATACTGAACAAAGTAAGCAGTCTACTAAGTGCAGAATATGGACTTTGAGTAAAGTGAGGAAAGAAGAAAGTTATGAGAAGTAGCAGCAGTGGGATGAGTGATAAAATTAACGTCAAAATTGGGGACCATAAAACAGCCAAGGTGTAGGAATTCTGATATGCCTTAGATGCAAAGTAATGTGGGATAGATAAAGCAAGGACATAAAAAGCAGACTAGCACAAACAAAGAGGGCATTCCTGGCCAAAAGCAGTGCATTAGTATCAAACACTGGTCTTAATCTGAAGAAGGAATTTATGACAATGTGCTACCAGAGCACAACATTTTATGTAATTGAATCATGGACTATGAGAGAAGTTGAGAAGAAGAATGTTGAAGTTTTTGAAATGTGGTGCTATAGAATGGTGAAGGAAATTAGGCAAGGATAGAAATGTGCAGAGAACACTGATAAGAGAAGAGGACAGGATCATAGGACATTTGTTGACACATGTGGGAATAACTTTCATGGTACTAGAGGGAGCTGTGGAGGGAAAAAGTGTGGGGTACGACCAAGACCAAGACCAAAAAATAAATGAGGCTGTTGGGTGTTAATGCTACTCTAAGACGGAGAGGTCACCACAGGAGAGCAAGTAACGGTGGACTGCATCACAAGTCACTCAGGTAACTGATGATGAAAAAAGTCTATCATGTGCAAGCCTCTTCATCTCTACATAACTCATGCAAGCTACATCTACTGACAGCTGATTACTGTACTCAAGCCTGTCTCCCTTTACATTTTTTACTTTCACACCTTCCTCAATTACCACATTTACTATCCATTGATCCAACAACAAAAAGTCTACCTATTAGTTATTTGACCTACCTACCTAATATGTAACATTCTTCTATAGCATCATGTTTAAGAAGCTTCCATTTACTTCTTGTCTGAACTGTTTACCATTCATGCATCACTTAGTAACTTTATTGACCTGAGGTTTTGCCTCCTAAGTCTCATAATAGTTTTGTTTTATTGTACTCGTGCTACTAATGAACCAGATGAACATTTGTTAAATAAAGTGCACAACACAGTAACAATTAAATTTCAATCTCTTCATGTTTATTGACATAGGAAGTTGTCTTTTTTTATGATCAGCTTTTAAAATTTCAGGTGCCTGAATATGTGATACAGATCAGTAAGTTACATCAATTAACCAAATTTTACAATGTTCATTTACCAAGTTCACAGGTGGCAGAGTATTATATAACTCCACACTGCTATGAGTAACTGGAATTGTAACTATACACTTCAGCTGTCCAAGAATGAGTGACTGAAAATATGAAACATGTAATGGGAACTACGCAATGTTTACAATTTCACTCCTAGGCACTAACTGACTTAAGCTTTTTGCACAATGGCTATTTATAGATGCATGTAATAAAGTAAAGGAACCACAAAGTAACAAAATACAAGGTTATTACATGTTAGATACAAACATAAAACAATTGCAAGGGACAAAGACATTACAGTCAGTGACATAAGTTTGTCTGACTAACAGATTTATAATCTGAAAATGACAAAAATGTAGCACTGTTTGTTAGGCAAGTAGTCCACTGTGAAAAGGGTTTCTAAAAATTCACTAGAAATTCTTCACAAAGCGAAATTTCCTAATTGGAACAACTAACAAACTAACAAGTTATTTTCATGAAAAGCTGTATTTTCTAAAACAGGGAAATCAGGTACTAAAATTTGGAAATAATTACATTTTAAAACTGGAACATTCTACAGCCCTAAAATTATGAATAAAAATAAGTTTTGCACTATTTAGTTTTTGGAAAAAGTAAAACATTTGTTGAAAAGACTAGACTGGGGGCTTTCAAAACAGTACTCAATCAAGAAATGTAAAACTTTTTGATAACCAAAAATTTCACCTTCCCATGTTTGCATGTGTACTAAATCACTAATATTTAGTTAGACAAAATATTTCTAGTGAACAAGCTAGAGGTCTACCATTGCCATCAGTAATCAGGAAATTACATGGTGAATAATAAAGTTGTTTTTATGAATTCCTCCTTGAATATGCAATTGGATATTTCAAGTAGCTATTGAAAATGTATTATTAACAAAGGAGGATCACAAAAGGCATAAGAAAATATTGGTGTCAGGAGTGGTATAAGATAGGCACAACTTGCTCTGTTACAACTTTTGCTAAACCCCAAGTATCTTCAGAAAATAATTTTAAACACTTAAACTTATATCCAGCATTAATAAATTCCTCTTTTTCAGACATGCTTTTCTTGCTGTTTCAGTCTGCATTTTATATTCTCACTACTTCTGCCATCATTAATTATTTTTCTGACCAAATATCAAAAATCATTTACTACATTTTGTGTACCATTTCCTAATCTAATGCCCTCCAAGTCATCTGATTTTATTCAACTATACTCCATTAGCCATCTTTTACTTTTGTTGATGTTCATCTTACAGAATACATATTCCAATTAACTGCATTTCTGACAGAATTAGCAAACTTTGAAGTTTTTATTTCTTCCCTCCAAACTTTAACTGTCCTCCCAGATTTCTCATTGGTTTCCATTACAGCCTGCTTACTGTATGGACTGAATCAAATAGGAATAGGCAGCAAACGAGTCTTATTCCATTCTCAACTATTGTCTTCCTTTCATGTCCTTTGTCTATTATAACATCAGTCTTGTTTCTGCAAAAATTCTAATAACCTTTTGCTCCCTCCAACCTTCTGAATTTTGAAGAATGTTGCCCAGCTAATATTTCCAAAAGCTGACTTTAAACATAGAAAAGTTACAAATGTGGATTTGCCATTTTTCAATACATCTACTAAGACACTTTGTTAAGTCAATAATTCCTTGCATGTCCTATATTTCTTCTGAATAAAAGCTGATCCACTTCATCTTCCCATTCTTCTATAAATGATTTTCTCACTTATTAGCAACAATTTTCTTTGTAACTCAGATTATTATTTTCTTCTTCAAGTATAAGGGTATTTTTTCTGTCTCATATTCCTTATATGCTAGATGGGATAGTTTTGTCTTGGATGATTCTCCCAAGGATGTCAATAATTCTGATAAAAGTTACCTATTCCAAGTTACTTCTTTTGACATACTACTAATAAACATCATCTACTGATAGTCAAAACTATTATCAATGCATGTTCTACAAATAGGACACTTGTAAAAGTCTCAGTGCTCTCAAAACTTGTCAAGTTGCCTCATAAATATCAATTTAACAATGGTGTACTTGTCAAGGACTCGATCTCCTTTAATTATTTTCTTTAGTGAAAGATTTTCTTTGTCACACGCACTACTGATCACACCCAGCCTCAGAAAGTGTTTGTCTTCCAACCAGCCAGTTTTCTTCCAGTGTCTATATAACTGCGGAACTCTGCCACTTTGGCAGCATCTATGGGATAAAACTTTAGCACTATGATTCTATACATGAAGTTTAGCACTGCCTCCAACAACTTCTCCAACTATTACATGAGTCTAGAGGAACATTACCTATGCACTCAAATATCTTCAATCCTTTTGTCCCAAACATATTTGCACCTACTTGTGTGTGTGTGTGTGTGTGTGTGTGTGTGTGTGTGTGTGTGTGTGTGTGTGCACTTAAAATTAGCATTTCTAGATTCACAATGCAAGGAAGAGATAGACTGCGTGCACTTAAAATTAGCATTTCTAGATTCACAATGCAAGGAAGAGATAGATTGCTACTTACTGTGAAGATGACAAATTAAGTTGAAGACAGGCATGATGAAATGGCTCTTGGCCACAGCCTTCTTCAAAAAAGGAAATGCACACACATTCACTTACACAAGCAAGCACTCCTCACACACACATGAACATCATCTACAGCAGCTATCATGTAGAATGGAAGCAGCAATCTGGGGGGGCAGGGACTAGACTGTCAGCATGTAGGTAACTGTTGGTAGTCTCATCCCTCTACACGTAATCAGACAGCACTCTTCTCTACTCCCACCCATACACTGCTACCCCTTCCACTTCCATGCCCCCTCCAGACTGCTGCTTCCATTCTACACGACAATTGCATTTCAGTCTGAGCCATCGGTGATGGCAATCACATGTGTGCAAGGTGTGCCTACCTGTGTGAATGAATGTGTGTATGTGTTTCCTTTTCTGATGCGAGCTGTGACTGAAAGCTAATGTGTAAGTGTCTTTTCACTGTGATTGTCGGAAACTTAGCATGTCACCTTTATGGTAAGTAGCAGTCTATCTTTTCCTTACATTGTTGATATGTCAACCTGAATTTTCAATTGTTTGATTTCTACATTCCACCTATTTGCCTATCCAATAATGCCCTGCTGCTCACAATCTGACTCTAGCTGCCAGAGACTGTGGTCATATGTGTGTGTGTGTGTGTGTGTGTGTGTGTGTGTGTGTGTACAGTGTCTATTTTTGAAAAGGCCTTGTTGTCCAAAAGCTACCTTTCCGACCCTCTCTTGTTGTGCCTTTCTGTGACTCAGCATCTCCACTATATGGTGAGTAGCAACTATCCTTTTCATTATACTTTTACTTAGACATAATATGACAAAATATGGCCATTAAACCAAATACTTAAATTCCCCTTGAAGTGTAATATATCACTTGCATGAAGTGAAACATTGCATAATGTTAATAGTACCTGTGAATCATGCTTGCCAAACATACAGTTAATTTTTATTAGTGGTTTTAGAGGGTTTTGGGTATGCACATTGTGCAGAAAATTTGTAATTTTTGAGTGTGTTAATGAGTGTGATGGATGCAGTGTTTCTACAAGAAGGGTGCAACTCTGCAGTCTAGTCAAGCTTTCTGGGATGTGCTGATTTGATGGTTATTTCATGCAGCTACACTGCACTCCACAGAATAGCATGCACCTTGACAGTGGACAATGTCATGAGAAAAAAGAATAGTGAATTCCACTGGAGAGTCTGCACTAAAGCCTGTTGGAGAATGAATGTTGAGCTATCAGTAATTTTGGTAACACTCAAAGCAGTTAACAAAGCAAAATTGCAGATAATTGTATATGAGAGTTTCCAATGCTGTATAAGTTGGAAGAATAGATGCATGTCTTCAGAACAGACTTCAGTTACTTGGTAGCTTGTTGAACCTATATATGCACAAATCTTATCTCCAACACAGGCCAGACTGCATAGGAGTTGAAGTAAATGAAAAGAAAAAAGAAGATCATAGAGAGGAATTGTCCTCCAACTAAAAAAAATGGGAATTGCAAATCTGTAAACCACAGTATCACAGTAATTACCTGATGTTCCTTCCCCTCTGAACTTTTGTCAAATACAGCAGACAACATCCCAACCTTCAGAAATATATGTCCTGTTTTATATCACCAATATACATATTTATTTACATAGCAATACACCTCAGAAAAGTTTGGTATAGGAACTTTGTTAATAATGGTGAATGTCAGAAGTGAAAAATTACTCAAATAAATTGAAACTTACTCTGACAAAATGCAGTAAACACTAGCTCATAAAATTAATAAAGTAAGTCTAAAGAAACTGAAGAAATTTCCAAAGTTTTTTTTTTTTTTTTTTTTTTTTTTTTTTTTTTTTTTTTTTAAGAAATAGTTAAACATTCACTTACTATTCGTTAATTTATAATGAATCAAGACAATAATAGCACATAATGCTATAGAACATAATACATAGTACTACAAGCACTTTTACCATGATTAATGTTCTGACCTGACATTTTGAAGACTTCTTGATCAGACTCAGACTACAGGACTATAAATTGGCTGGATGTTTTCTTTTGGCTTATCACTTACAAGCTGCCTCTACTGAACCATCCTAGCAGTAGTCCTACAGCAGTCTGCCAAACTAGCAGGAGGTGACTTCCCTGCATACTTCTTGTCCATGACTGCAATAGCCTGATGAAATAACTCACCATGTTCATCAGAAACTCCTCCACAGTTTCCAGGGAACAAGTTGAAATGCACGTGAAGGCAGTATAATTCAGAAATATGACACAGCCAACCTTCACATAAATAACAGTTCATTCAAAAGCTTGTTATCATTTTGTGTTCTCTTATTCCACAAGAAATTGAAGCAAACATTTTTTTTTAGTTTTTCCCAGACAGCCTCTCATAACCATGCAATATTTCATCAAATTTCTTGTGTTTGAAAAGCTCTCAGTTATGTGAACCAACAATGACACTCTATTTGTCTTACGTTCATCATCATGGGAACTTTTCCCTCAAGTGTTTAGAGGCCTGACCTTCATGATTCATTTTCTTTACAAAATATTTCATAAGTTATGTAAAAAATATTAACAAAACATAAGGGTAAATTATGGACACTATCACTTGCAATACTAACTGAAGTAAGGTACTCAGGCAAAAATTTTCTTCTATTCTTCTTAATGGATAAAAACCTGAGTCAGTTTCAATTTTATTTGTGATATTTGTTATCAGTAGAATGCAACCAATAAGAATTACTTAGTTTCATGCAACTGACATTTACATTGCTGCACAGTCTTAATTACACATTAGTGGTTGCTTTTACTCATTTTATTTTGTTGATTTTACTCTGAAATTTCTATTTTTGTAATGTTGTTAAAATACAATGGTCAAGAAGATTAGGAATGTAAAAATTTATCTCACTTACGGCATTAATCTCATTACATACTTGTCAACAGCTCTTAAAACTGTAATAGGATGTTTCTCCAATTGAAGGATTTTCTTTAATTCCATAGCATTTGTGATTCGTTCTTCCTCTGAATAAGAAGACTCTGAACATTCTGCATCAGTCCATATAATGACAGCTCCTGTGAAAAAAGGATGTTTCTCATTTATTTTTATTTATTTATTTATTTAGCATCCATGTCATTGTACAAACGATATTGGACTTGTCATACATAGAAATTAACAATATAGAATACAAAATGAAATTGTCTACAATTGGATTTGTCATACACAGAAATTAAAATATAGAATGTACAAAATGAAATTGTCTATCATAAATGACAGCAAACTTACAGTTTCTTTCCACATAAATGGTTTATAGTAATTTGTTTCTCAGTAACAATAGATTACTAGTACTATAGATGGTAAAGTATAATAAAAGCTGAAACAAATGAAGATAGAAAATTTTAGAGGTTAGTTTGTGAAGTCAGTTTCTTGGTCTTCGAGATATTCATTTATTGAGTAGCAACATTTACCAATTAAAAATTTTCGAAGTTCCAATTTAAAATTTGTATTGTCCTTTAAATCTTTAATGTACTGAGGCAGTGCATTACAGAGCTTAATGCCCATGTGGCTTATATGCTTCTGAGTTCGTGTTCTTCTTACTTGTTCCATGTCATTCTTGTTTCTTGTGTTATAGTTGTGACAGTCTGCATTTGTGTGGAGATTGCTTAGATTAGCTTTGATTAAGAGTACACATTTAAGTATATAGACTGATGGCAGAGTAAGTATTCCTAACTTTTTGAAAAGAGGTCTGCAGTGAGCTTATGTCAGACTGTGGGTAATTATTCAAACAGCCCGTTTTTGTAAAATAAAAATGTCTTTCAAATTAGATTTTGAGCTGGCCCAGAACACTATTCCAAATGAGCCAACAGAATGAAAGTATCCAAAGTATGGCATTCTAATGCCTGCTAGAGAGCAAACATTTGGAATAACTCTCAGTGCAAAGCAGGCTCAGTTAAGTCTGTGTGTAAGAAATTTTACATGGTGTTTCCAATCCATAGCTTCATCTACATGCATTCCTAACACTTTTGTAAAATGCACTCTGTCTATTAGTCTGTCATCCAGTTCTAGATTTATGTCTTCATCAGAAATCATTTTACCAAACTGTATGTAACTTGTTTTCTTTGCGCTGAGTGTAAGTTTATTTGCACTGAACCAAGTCCCAATACTTTTTAGGATTTTGTCAGTAGTTGACTGTAACGAGTTTTTACAGTTGCTCACTATCAGACTTGTGTCATTTGCACATAGTACAATTTTGGCTGTATCATATTGTAACTGTAAATCATTGTCATATATGAGAAAGAGTAGTGGCCCTAAGATGCTGCCCTGGGGTACTCCTAAAGAAACGTCTTTTGCTTGTGAAACTAACTTTATTTTTTGATTTGAATTTACATTGGTGAGCTCTGCAATCTGAGATCTGTTTTTGAGATATGATTCAAACCACATTTTAACTCTTCCTCTAATACCTACTGTTTCCAGCTTATCAAGGAAGATTTCATGGCAGACCATATCAAAAGCTGTCGATAGATCTAAATTGATTCCTATTACACTTTTGTTTTTCTCTAAATTTTTAATTATTTCTTGGGTGTAGTCTACGACTGCAGTTTCTGTTCTTCGTTTTACTCAAAAACTATGTTGATTACTATTCCAAAGTTTATTATTGTCTAGGTAACTAGTGACTCTCAATTTCATCAGTTTCTCTAATATTTTGGAGGAAGCAGGAAGAAGTGATATGGGACGATAATTTTCTATTTTATGTCTGTCTCCATTTTTAAATAGTGGCCTCACTTTTGAGATCTTTAGTTTCTGAGGAAACACACCTTCAGTAAAGGATAAATTTGCAATATGTGCTAAAGGTTTTGCAATCTGCACTGCAGTCCTTATTATGATTGAAACTGGAACTTCATCAACACCTGCTGCCATTTTTGTTTTTAAGCTTCTAATCACTCTGATTACTTCCTGTTCATCAGGCAACCCTTGGAGCATGTATTATTTTTGTTTTCCTAAGTTCAAGTTTAGTGAATGTGGTATATTTAAAAAATAGTTATTCATATAGTTTGCCATTTCCTTTTTTTCTATATTGCAATTTTCACTGCTTCTGAGTATTATTTCTTCCTCTTCTCCATAGGTAGTAGTTTCATTCCTTACAATGTCCCATATAGTTTATGGTTTGTTGTCTTGAGTTACTGATTAAATTGTCATTATATAGCAACTTTGCCTTCACTATTGCCTTTTGGTATATTTTTCTGTATGTTTTTACATATTCTACAAACAATGGATCTGAGCAAGTTTTAATTTCTTGGTTCAGTCTTTTCATGGTTACTCTGGAAATCCTAATGCCTGTAGTTATCCAAGGTTTGTGTGCTTTTTGTTAAGAAGACTTGGACCTCACTAACTTCTTAGGGAAACACATTTCAAATTGTGACATGAATATAGAAGAAAAGGTATAATATGCATTATTTGCACTTAATTCTGAGCTCACATCTGTCCAGCTTTCATTGGTTAGACAGTTAACAAAGTGTGTGCAGTTTTCTTTAGAAAAAATTCTTTTATAAGTGTGGCCAGATGTTTTTTTCACATGCATTGGGGGAATGTAAGCACAATAGCATTGTGATCAGATAAACCAAGGTCAGTGCTATTTACCTCCACTTCATTGGAATCTATGTTTGGGAATATATTATCTATGAGGGTCTGTGATGTGTGTGTTATTCAGGTAGGACCTATTACATGGGGTAACATGTTAAAACTCTGTAAAATATTCAGAAATTTATCTTTAACTGTATTATTGCACATAAGATTTATGTTAAAATCCCCACAAAGAAGCACGGTAGCTTTTTCATTGTACCCAATGTTCAACATAATTTCTAGTTTTGAAAAAAATTTATCTACATCTCCACATGGTGCTCTCTACACAATCATTACTATCATTTTCCTTTGCTTACCATACAACTCAACAGCAGCTGCTTCAAAATGCTTTTCTACACTTAACTGATATAATACTGTATATGTATCCTTAAATTGCAGGCTAAAACCATATATTGAAATAAGTATACAATGACAGTGACATTCATGATAAAAAGAAGAATTCATACATGAGGTACAATGACAGAATATACACATGGGATAGAAAAATGAAATAAGATGAAAATAAAAAGTGGGATTAAAATGAAAAAATAGATAAATTAGCAGAGCTAATACAAATACTCTATAAAAATTTTAAATGTAACTATTGAACATTAATATGTTAAAGAAATGTTAAATCACAAATTAATGAGAGGGTGAATTCGTATCAAAAGAACACACATAGATATCTCTACCTAAATTCAAACTTTTAAATACAACAGATGAAAAGATAGGGCACTAATACAGAGGTTGAAGGAGGAGAAAAATTGCTCTCAGCAGCAATAAGGATACAAAGAATGTGATTGTCTCATTACAGATGTCATGGCACAAGTCTAACACAAGAAATCTTATTACTGTAGACAGCCACTTGCTGTAGTGTGCTGGCATGATGTCGTACCATGGCACCTGCTTAGGCACCACAGTCCACCTTTCAGTCAGTGACCAGATGGTTACTGAAGCAAGGATGCTTAGGCACGTGGTGTATGTGAGGGATGTGGAGCCACACAATAAACCTACTTTTGCCCATATAAATATTAGCCATATGACCAAGCTGGTCACTGAATCATTGAGCCACTGAGTCAGCAACTGCTTAGTGTTGGCATCCATTATGAGGGGAGCCTTGAAGATCTGACTAGTGATTTAATCAGATAGGCTTTGAGGCATAGTGAGTTTTATTTTGAAGTAGTACACCATCCTGTGAAAATACGTTGCAGTGCGAATGAATTAAATCACAAAGTATTGATGATGGAACATGTTGGTATTCTTGCAGAGGAGTGATGAAAAGCTTAGACTGTAGACCAGGGCTGTCAGCAGAGTATGAAAGTGCAGTTCAGCACTAAAGAGGGAAAATTATACAAAGTGTGAACAATGCATACTGGTGTCGACAGGTTTATGAAACAAAATGTTGTGCCACGTTACTTCTTAACAGGGCATGGAAGGTGTTGAACTATTGAGTGACGTATTATGGAAAATTATTGGTAGAGAAAGCACCAGAAAGACATGGAGTACTATGTGAAAAACTATATACCCAGATGATTAGTATGGACATTCTCAGACCATTTGCAAAGACACAGGTCAGGAATTGATTGTATTACCTGTAATTTTCCACTTGAGTTATTTGGCTATCAGTGCTGTGCCAAAGCAGCAGGCAGAGACAACAGCTGAAGCAATGGTGAACCACTGAATTTTAAACTTTGGGATATCAGAGAACATGATAACTGCTTTGGTGCTCAATCTTGAAAATGGTTTGAAGCTGTATGCCATTCCCCTCCTCTCTCTGCATTCCTCTTCATTCCTGCAAATGAAGCATATCTCATATCATTCATAATCTGCTACATGAATGAAATCTTTGGTCATCTCTAGCAATTCTTTCCTTCAATAGCTCCTTCTGCAATTGTTCCAGTTATGTTACTGTGTCTTAAAAATGGGTCCTACATGTTTATCTGTTCTTGTTTGGATGTGCCTCCAGAGGGATCTGGTTTCCTGTCCTTTTCTCAGTGCCTCTTAATTAGTAATTCAATCTCTCCAGCTGATCTGCATCATCTTTCTGTAGCACCAAATCTCCGGGGCTCGTAGCCATCTTCTTACTTGTTTTTCTACTGACTAAGTTTCACACTCATAGAGGGCTACAATATCAACAAATGCTTTCATGATCCATTTCCGTATTTCCAGTCTGATGTTCTATGAGGTAAGTAAGTTCTCTGTCAAATTAAATGCAATTTTGGCATTCTCTATTCTGTTGACAATTTCTTTCCAACTTCTATCATCCACTGTGATCCTTTTACCTACAAAGCCAAATTCCCCTATCACCCTTGACTCCTCTTTTCTAATTCTTATTCTTAGACACTCATATTCTTCTTCACCACTGCATATCACCCCACTTTAGTCTTCCACTTGTTTATTCTCATCCCATGCTGATTACATAAAATCCTTTCCACTGTGCTGAGGACCTTCTCTAGATCTTCTTTCTTCTCCATGACCACAGTAATATCATCTGAATAATGCAGCACATCTATCTTCTGCCCATTTGTCTATTTAGTTTGATCCTGAGCCCAGTAGTTCCATGAACTTGGCTTTTAGCTTCCTGGGTGTAAGCACTGAATATATGAGGAGAAAGCATATTCTTGCCTTATGGATTGTCTAATTTTTGCTTCTTGTTCCCAATGAAAATTCCCAATAACTGACCAGAGTATCTGTTTCACACCAGAGCTAATAGAACAGTGATATAGACTTTGCAGATTCAGAAATTGTGAATGAGTGCATTACATCCACAAGCAAGTGGAAGTCATAATGTGTGCACAAAATGATAGGGAAAATGCTAAATTATTAAGTAAATAGGCACATAATGACTGCGACACTATATTACCATATGTTGTAGCAAACTATAACTCACAGAAGCATAAAAGTATGGGGTTTTCACTGTATAAGGATATTTAAGATAAGAGGATGCCTTCCCCTTCCAAATTGTGTAAACCACCCCCTTGCATAGATATATCAACTGCAGGCAATTTTGCTAAGAAACTGAGTGGCATACAGTACTAGGTTAAGAAAGCAAATACAACAGCCCCAGGAATAACAGGAAGGAACACAAAATGGGGAAATCTGTTATGTGATACCAGTGGCCTTACCAGACAATGACCTCACTGGTTAATGTAAACTTAACATACCACCTTGGAACATGTGGTATGAGCCTACAGATTTAAGGGTGCCCCAAAAACCCTCACTCAGTTACCCGCAGGTTCCTCAAAAGAGTGAAGGAAAGTGTGAGAGAAGAGAGGTAAGACTCAGTGAAATGAATGAGTTACCTGAGTTTCTCCTGCTTATGCTTATGCCCTAAAATCATGAGGTGGTCTGGCAAGTAAGTGGGCATTTCCTCTTCCCACATGGTGCAATACTTATGCAAAATTTGTCTGCATATTTTAATAGTTATTGGGGATATGCATGTGTATATGTTATGATTACATTTATGCTTGTTTACATTAATCCTTGGAGCACTGCAGACATGAAATCTCATCATGCTTCACCTTTCTGCAGGGGCTGTGGACATCGTTAGCTGCTGGAATGGTATTTCCCATGGGCGCTGCAGATGGCTTTCAACGTCATGGCCTGGCTGTACCTGCGTCCTAATGATGGCTTTTACTGTAGGCCATTTCTGCTACCTGTGGTCCCATAAACGTCTATAGCCACTCAGCGATATTTCCGTCGGATTTCAGAGTTGCTGTTTGGCATTCATGCTAGCTCGTTCATGTGATCATCACCATTCTGCTTATGTGGTGTCGTTTAACTATCCACTCATTCACCAGGATTTTTACAGTGCTATCACATTGGAGTACCAGAAACAAATGGCACATCTGCGTGATTGGACCGATGAACAGATGTTGGAGATACTCACGAGGAGTGACAGTGACAGAGGGTGTGGCATCTTCAAGGACTGTAGTGATGATAATGATCCATCAGAAGAATCTCGTAGTAATACACACTCACATACTTCACGTAGTAGAGCTCACCAGGATAGGTCTTCTTCAGATTCTAAAAGTGAAGATGAATCGATCCGTAAAAGACCATGCCTTAATAATAAATTCTACTGGTAAAAGCGTGATTTTAGTTCAGCACTGCATGCATTTGATGACTCATCTTCAGGACATAATTGCCAACTAGCATCTGATTCAAGCTTTCTATCCTTTTTAATGCTATTTCAATCAGAAAATCTGTAAAATCGGTTTGTTTCAAGTGCTATAAATTTCATCACTTTCACCATGGCAGATATGTTGGAATCAGTTCATTCTAGACTGTCTACCTGGAAAGATACTGGTCTTGAGGAACTGTATTGCTTCATTGGCATTTGGCTTCTTGGAGTCCATGTTTGAAAGTTGATAATAAGGGAATGTTTGTCCAGAGATTTACTTCTGAGCACTCGAATTTTCAGTGAAGCTATATCCTATGACCATTTTATGTTACTTCCAAGAATGTTGCATTTTAGTGACAATTCTGCCAATCATGGAGATGACAGTTTCTTTGAAATTGGAAAATAATTGATACAGTTTGTATGGTGTTCCACAGTGCATCTAATCCATACAAAAATCTTTGTGTCAATAAATGCTTATTATTGTTCGAAGGTCACTTATCTCTTAAAACAATTCATTCCTCTGAAACAAAGTAGATTTAGAATCTAGACATTTGTGTTGTGCAACTGTAAAACTGGATATGTCTTGAATTTTATTGTATATTCAGGCACAACAATAAAAACTTTAGTCAGTAATTTGAGGCAATCCAGCGATATAGCGGTAACACTAATGAAGCCATACTGTGAACGTCAACATACCCTGTAACTCGGCAATTGGTATACAAGTCCAGACTTATTCCTCTGGCTTCACAACCACAGAACAGCAGCATGCGGTACTGTAGGTGGCAACAGGCACAATTTGCTGAAGCTACAGAAGGAATTGAAATGAGGAGAAGCTGATTTTATGTCAGCTGACAGAATGCTTGCCATGAAGTGGTGGGACAAGAGAGAAGTGCTGATGTTGACTACCTGTAACAATGCATAAATGTTTGACACAGGAAAGAAGAACAGGAAGAATGGAAAGTAATTAATGAAGCTGCAGTGTGTTGTTGACTACAGTGCAAGTATGGTTCCTGTAGACCGCTCTGACATGCTATTAAGCTCAGTTGGATCTGTGCATAAATCTGCTAAATGGTACATGTTATGGAACTTTGTGTTTTGAGTGCTCACGCTCTTCACAGGTTGGTGACAGGGAGAAAAATATCCTTTGCAGATTTTTATTTATGCCTGGCATGAGAACTTGTGGAAAAATTTGCTACAGAATGGAGAAGAGATAGGAATGGAAGCCACTCTGATGACGAGAATTCTCTGTGCTTCACTGGAAGGCACCTCTCAAATAACATTCCAAGTGACCAGTCCAAGTAACACACACTATGGCATAGATGTGCAGTCTGCTCGAAACAGAATGTGCACCGAGTAAGAAAATATGAATGCAAAACATGCAACCTTGTTTTGAAACATACCACACAAAGAACAACTTTTAGCCAAGTTTCTACATCTGGAAGATGAAATTAAGCCCTTACTTCTGACAAAATTATTTAAATATTACTAAAAAAACAAAAAAACAAAAATGAAAAATAAATACAAAAATAAAACAAAATTTTATTCGACTTTGCCGATAGAAAGCCTGTATGAAAAGAAAGATGGGAAATATACCAGTGCAAAAAATAATAATAAATAAAAGTAAAAATAAATAAATAATAACTGAGAACTACTGAGTTTTAAGAGCCTGTCCAGATGAAATACTGTGCTGACAAACACCTTATGTATGAACACATGAAACATCCAGTCTGTGCTGACAAACACAGACTGGGTGCTTCAAGCCCAAGACCATAATGAACAAAACAAACAGAGAATTACTCATATCATTCGTTTCAATTGTGCATAACAAAATTTGTGAAAATCCCATAGAAAAAAGCTCTTTCAGTATTTCCAGAATTTTACAATCAATTTCCTAGGCAGTTATTCCAAAATTTTCTTCCATACAAATCGTGCTTTAACAATTACACAAATGCAACAAAAAGAATTGTCCACATTGGATAAGTGATTTTTGAGTTTTAATGAGACTAACATACAAGAGTACATTTTTATATAGAGAGATGTTATGTTTGTTGTGTGATACGAGGGTCATCCACAAAGTAAGTTCCATTTCTATTTCTATCTGCGGCAGCACTACAATCGTAGTTCTCAGCATGCAGTTACTCTGACTCAAGGAGACATGTACACCATTTTCAGATCGCTGCTGCCGACATGTGATTTGTAGTGCTTCTTCATAATGTCAGCCGTAATTTAAAATGTGACCATGTGTGAAATCAGATCTGTGATTCGTTTTCTAAATGCAAAGAAAGTTAAATCAATGGAAATTCATTGTCAAATCTGTGAGGTTTACAGACAAATTGATATGACTGATTCAATGGTAAGAAGATGGGTCAAACTGTTCAATTAAGGATGTGATCAAGTGCTCAATGAAGAACGAAGTGGACACCCATCTGTGGTTACTGATGAACTGGTTCACACATCCTCCGTACAGCCCAGCCCTCACTCCTAGTGACTTTCATTTCTTCTTACACCTAAAATCTGTCCTTGGTGGTCAACACTTCAATGATGATGATGAGCTGAAAGAACATGTTCTATGAAGAAGGCATACAAAAACTCGTGCCGTGCTATGATAAGTACCTACAAAATTTCAGAAGCTATGTAGAAAAGTAGTTAAACTGTTGTAGATTTTTGTACAATAAATATTTTTTCTGTATCTGTACACGTTTGTTTTATATAACCAAATGGAACTTACTTTGTGGACATACCTCGTATATATATAAATGAATGTTAACTTCATTAGACAATGGTCAGTTGCACACACTCACCCGTTTTTGAGGCACAAAAGGTTATTAGGAACTAAAGGTGACAATTAATTAGGTAATATAGAAACTTTAGAATTTCCTTATTGAATTCTTCAACAGAAGTTATATACCATCATTTATTTCTACTGTATAATGTAACAACTGCATCCCATACAAAAAGAATTCAGAAACATTGGCTTTTTGGTTTTGAAGTTTTCCTGGGGATAATTTGTTGGGTTAATGATATTGTGATTAGCTTCGAAAGTGTGTCTCGTCATCTAGGCACTTCCCTCAAAAGTTTTTGTAGATGAATTATTGTGGTAGTACAGATGAATGTCAATGTTTCATTGTTATGGATTCTCCAGCCTTTACATCCCAAGTTATGTACTAAAAGCTGATTTATCAAGTATCAGTATGTCAAATAAAACTCAGATGTATACAGATATCTTATGATGATTCACTACAACTAATTGCGAATGAAAAAAGCCTTTGATGAGAAGCCACATGTTAGCAGCATAAGCAGTTTCAGTGTACACTATGTCTGTCAAGCAATTCATCTCAGGATTAAAAGCTATGCATCCAGATACACTGGGTTTATTTGTGACATCGGTGATCACACTCAGACTTCCAGATGGTTGTGACTGCCCTGGTTCCAGAAATACTCAGCACAGGGCGACGTTGACCAAGCAAAGAGGTTGGGATCAAACCAGAACAGGAAAAGAAGAATTTTGCTTATAGGCAGCAGTCACGGAAGGGGTGTGGGCCAGCAGCTTCAGGAGAAATTAGGTGCAGCGTACCAGGTCACAAGCCTTAGCTGGGTGACAGAAAACTTAGGTCAGCTATGCAGGGACTTTGAGAAGGAAGATCAGGTAATTACAGTTGGGGGAGCAGGAAACAGCCTGGCTATGAATCCAAGATACAGTATTAGGAGTAACATGGATAAAATAGGAGCAGAAGCTTAGCACACAAATGTGGGGTTTGTGAAGGTCTTTCAGTGCCATGATCAGCCCTGGGTAAACACTGCTGTAAGGTATGTTAACACTGAGCTGAACAGGATGCCCCAGACACCAGCAAAATCTCACATAAGTGTTATTACAGTAAATGCTATTGGTAAGTGGAGACACACTACACATGGCCTGCACCTGAATAGGATGGGGAAAAATAAGTTAGCTTCTCTATTAGCAGAAACTGTACGGGGGTCCACAGCCACACAAGGGGTGATCACTGTGGTTAATGGGTCCAGGTAGACAGGTTTTTTAGGTTAAAGCCGAAGTCCAGACAGATGACAATCAAGATAAATAGAATAAAAGAAACTTCTTGTACAGTATATACGGGTAAAGCTAAGGGCAGTATCAGCTTGCTTCATTGAAATATCAGGGGAACAAAAAATAAAGTAGATGAGCTATTAGCGTGTTTAGATGATCTCAAAAATAAGAATGAGATTGATATACTCTGTCTGTCTGAACACCATGTAACTGTGGGCATGGTTAGTGTCAGTATAAGTGGTGTAATTTAGCATCTTACACTTGTAGATCTAGGATGGATAAACAAGGAGTCACCATTTTCAGAAAACGAGGGTATAAATGCAAAACTGTAGAAGTAAGCAAATTTTTTATTGATCAGCACTTTGAGGTTTGTGCATGTGAACTTCAGCTAGATAATGTAGTATTGGTATTAGCAACAGTGTACAGGTCCCCATTAGGAGACTGGGTGCTGTTCATAAAAAAGTTTGACTCCATATTATGCTGTCTGTCAGACAAAAAGAAGAAGTTAGTAATCTGTGGTGATTTCAATGTAAACTTTTTAAGTAATTCTGATAGGAAAAGTGAACTAGAAGTGTTATTTACAACATATAACTTACAATCAGTGTTCAGTTTCCCTACACGTATAGCTCAAGACAGTAGCATGCTAATAGATAATGTATTTGTACAGAAAGAGGATGTAAAACAAACACATGCTTTTCCTGTGATAAATTGATTGTCAGACCATGATACGCAACTGATTAACTTACAAAACCTAACAGGGTGTACAGTTCAGAAACTATTAAGTAAAAGTGTGAGGGTGCTGAACTTCAGAGAAAGCTTAAGAAATGTTCATTGGGGAGATGTATATAATGAACCAAATGCTAATGATAAGTGCAACATATTTCTTGATAAATTTATATCACATTTTGAACATTGTTTCCCAAAGAAAATTACTAAATGTAAAACCATACACTTTTCAAAGAAACCTTGGATTACTACAGGAATTAAAATGTATGAGACAGCAAGAAATAGAAAAAATCCAGAAGTAGTTTTACACTATAAAAATTATGTAACATACTGAGAAAATTTGTAAGGAAATCAAGAAATATGTATATTAGGGAAGAAATTAACTACTCGTGCAATAAAGTAAAATCAATATGGAATGTTGTTAGAAGGGAGAGAGGAAAAGTAACCACTGGGGTAGGTAGCATTACTATTAAAGAGAACGAGACCATCGTAACCAACAGCACACAAGTAGCTAATGTATTTAACAACCATCTCTTAACTGTAGGAGAAAAAATTGGTGAGAACAGTTCAAAAGAAAAAGCCAGGCAGTACATGGAAGAGTCTGTTTTGAAAAAATTTAGTCAGATTAAATTTCACCTAACAACCTCTTGTGAAATAAGTAAAATTATTAAATCTTCAAAAAATAAATGTTCTGCTGGAGTAGATGACATCTCTAATAAGATATTAAAACAATGTGGAGCAATTACAGCTGAAGTTCTGAGTCACATATGTAATGCATCTCTTAACTCAAGGTATTATCCCAGACAGGTTAAAATATATCATTGTCAGGCGTCTCTACAAGAAGGGACACACCACAGATGTCAATAATCATTGGCCAGTATCCTTACTTACAGAATTTTCAAAAATCTTACAGAAAGTAATGTACTCAAGAGTGGTTAGCTATCTCAACAGTAATGGGATACTTAGTAAATCACAGTTTGGATTTCAAAAATGCTGTTCCACTGAGACAGCAATATACAATTTCACTGTCCACATAATAGAGTCTTTAAATAGTAAAACGTCACCAATAAGAATTTTCTGTGACTTGTACAAAGCATTTGATTGTGTGAGCCATGACATTATGTTACATAAATTACAATTCTATGGTATAAATGGAATAGCATCTGAGTGGTTTAAGTAATATCTACAGAACAGAAAGCAAAAAGTTTCCTTATATGGGTCAATTGATTTAAATAAGTTTGCCACTTCATCTAACTGGAGTAAAATTACATTAGGTGTTCTACAGGTTTGAATCATGGGTCCCCTTAGATTAGATTAGATTAGATTAGATTAATACTACACTCCTGACACCGGTGTGTCAGACCCACCATACTTACTCCGGACACTGCGAGAGGGCTGTACAAGCAATGATCACACGCACGGCACAGCGGACACACCAGGAACCGCGGTGTTGGCCGTCGAATGGCGCTAGCTGCGCAGCATTTGTGCACCGCCGCCGTCAGTGTCAGCCAGTTTGCCGTGGCATACGGAGCTCCATCGCAGTCTTTAACACTGGTAGCACGCCGCGACAGCGTGGACGTGAACCTTGACGGACTTTGAGCGAGGGCGTATAGTGGGCATGCGGGAGGCCGGGTGGATGTACCGCCGAATTGCTCAACACGTGGGGCGTGAGGTCTCCACAGTACATCGATGTTGTCGCCAGTGGTCGGCAGAAGGTGCACGTGCCTGTCGACCTGGGACCGGACCGCAGTGACGCACGGATGCACGCCAAGACCGTAGGATCCTACGTAGTGCCGTAGGGGACCACACCGCCACTTCCCAGCAAATTAGGGACACTGTTGCTCCTGGGGTATCGGCGAGGACCATTCGCAACCGTCTCCATGAAGCTGGGCTACGGTCCCGCACACCGTTAGGCCGTCTTCCGCTCACGCCCCAACATCGTACAGCCCGCCTCCAGTGGTGTCGCGACAGGCGTGAATGGAGGGACGAATGGAGACGTGTCGTCTTCAGCGATGAGAGTCGCTTCTGCCTTGGTGCCAATGATGGTCGTATGCGTGTTTGGCGCCGTGCAGGTGAGCGCCACAATCAGGACTGCATACGACCGAGGCACACAGGGCCAACACCCGGCATCATGGTGTGGGGAGCGATCTCCTACACTGGCCGTACACCACTGGTGATCGTCGAGGGGATACTGAATAGTGCACGGTACATCCAAACCGTTATCGAACCCATCGTTCTACCATTCCTAGACCGGCAAGGGAACTTGCTGTTCCAACAGGACAATGCACGTCCGCATGTACCCCGTGCCACCCAACATGCTCTAGAAGGTGTAAGTCAACTACCCTGGCCAGCAAGATCTCCGGATCTGTCCCCCATTGAGCATGTTTGGGACTGGATGAAGCGTCGTCTCACGCGGTCTGCACGTCCAGCACGAACGCTGGTCCAACTGAGGCGCCAGGTGGAAATGGCATGGCAAGCCGTTCCACAGGACTACATCCAGCATCTCTACGATCGTCTCCATGGGAGAATAGCAGCCTGCATTGCTGCGAAAGGTGGATATACACTGTACTAGTGCCGACATTAAGGATGCTCCGTTGCCTGTGTCTATGTGTCTGTGGTTCTGTCAGTGTGATCATGTGATGTATCTGACCCCAGGAATGTGTCAATAAAGTTTCCCTTTCCTGGGACGATGAATTCACGGTGTTCTTATTTCAATTTCCAGGAGTGTAGTTCCATGGATCATGAATACGATATTTCGTAATGATATGGAACGAGTCAAATTTTCCAATACATGACATAATTAAGTTAATTTAACAACATACTTAAGTTAATATAACAACTCTTTAATTTTTTGTGTTTTTTATTTTTATTTTTTTAAATTTTTTTTTTTTTTAATTTATATCTAAAAATTCCTCTATGGAGTAGAAGGAGTTGTCATTCAGAAATTCTTTTAATTTCTTCTTAAATACTTGTTGGTTATCTGTCAGACTTTTGATACTATTTGGTAAGTGACCAAAGACTTTAGTGCCAGTATAATTCACCCCTTTCTGTGCCAAAGTTAGATTTAATCTTGAATAGTGAAGATCATCCTTTCTCCTAGTATTGTAGTTATGCACACTGCTATTACTTTTGAATTGGGTTTGGTTGTTAATAACAAATTTCATAAGAGAGTATATATACTGAGAAGCTACTGTGAATATCCCTAGATCCTTAATTAAATGTCTGCAGGATGATCTTGGGTGGACTCCAGCTATTATTCTGATTACACACTTTTGTGCAATAAATACTTTATTCCTCAGTGATGAATTACCCCAAAATATGATGCCATATGAAAGCAACGAGTGAAAATAGGCGTAGTAAGCTAATTTACTAAGCTGTTTATCACCAAAATTTGCAATGACCCTTATTGCATAAGTAGCTGAACTCAAACGTTTCAGCAGATCATCAATGTGTTTCTTCCAATTTAATCTCTCATCAATGGACACACCTAAAAATTTGGAATATTCTACCTTAGCTATATGCTTCTGATTAAGGTCTATATTTATTAATGGTGTCATACCATTCACTGTACGGAACTGTATGTACTGTGTCTTATCAAAATTCAGTGAGAGTCCGTTTACAAGGAACCACTTAGTAATTTTCTGAAAGACAGTATTGACAATTTCATCAGTTAATTCTTGTTTGTCAGGTGTGATTACTATACTTGTATCATCAGCAAAGAGAACTAACTTTGCCTCTTCATGAATATAGAATGGCAAGTCATTAACATATATTAAGAACAACAAAGGACCGAAGACTGACCCTTGTGGAACCCCATTCTTGATAGTTCCCCAGTTTGAGGAATGTGCTGATCTTTGCATATTATGAGAACTACTTATCTCAACTTTCTGCACTCTTCCAGTTAGGTACGAATTAAACCATTTGTGCACTGTCCCACTCATGCCACAATACTTGAGCTTGTCTAGCAGAATTTCATGATTTACACAATCAAAAGCCTTTGAGAGATCACAAAAAATCCCAATGGGTGGTGTTCGGTTATTCAGATCATTCAAAATTTGATTGGTGAAAGCATATATGGCATTTTCTGTTGAAAAACCTTTCTGGAAACCAAACTGACATTTTGTTAGTACTTTATTGTTACAGATATGTGAAGCTACTCTTGAATACATTACTTTCTCAAAAATTTTGGATAAAGCTGTTAGAAGGGAGATTGGACGGTAATTGTTGACATCAGATCTATCCCCCTTTTTATGCATAGGTATAACAATAGCATATTTCAGTCTATCAGGGAAAATGCCCTGTTCCAGAGAGCTATTACACAGGTGGCTGAGAATCTTACTTATCTGTTGAGAACAAGCTTTTAGTATTTTGCTGGAAATGCCATCAATTCCATGTGAGTTTTTGCTTTTAAGCAAGTTTATTATTTTCCTAATTTCAGAGGGAGAAGTGGGTGAGATTTCAATTGTATCAAATTGCATAGGTGTGGCCTCTTCCATTAACAGCCTAGCATCTTCTAATGAACACCTGGATCCTACTATATCCACAACATTTATAAAATGATTATTAAAAATATTTTCAACTTCTGACTTTTTGTTCGTAAAGTTTTCATTCAATTTGATGGTAATACTGTCTTCCTGTGCTCTTGGTTGACCTGTTTCTCTTTTAATAATATTCCAAATTGTTTTAATTTTATTATCAGAGTTGCTGATTTTAGACATGATACACATACTTCTGGATTTTTTAATAACTTTTCTTAATATAACACAGTAGTTTTTATAATGTTTGATAGTTTCTGGGTCACTACTCTTTCTTGCTGTCAGATACATTTCCCTTTTCCAGTTACAAGATATTTTTATACCCTTAGTAAGCCATGGTTTGTTACGAGGTTTCTTACGAGTATATTTAACTATTTTGTTGGGGAAGCAGTTTTCAAATGCATTTACAAAAATTTCATGAAATAAATTATATTTTAAATTGGCATCAGGTTCATGGTACACCTCATTCCAGTCTAACTGTTGTAGGCTTTCCCTGAAATTTGCAATTGTTAAATCGTTGACTGAACGTACTACTTTGGAGGACTGTTTAGTATTGCTGAATGGAGCTATGTCATATATTGTAACTAGCTGTGGACCATGATCAGAAAGACCATTCTCAACAGGCTGAGCATTTATCTGGTTAAACTTATCTTGTTCTATAAAGAAGTTATCTATCAGTGAGCTGCTATCCTTTACCACCCGAGTAGGAAAATCAATAACGGGTGTCAAATTGAAAGAACCGAGTAATACTTCAAGGTCATTTTTCCTATTACCCTCTTTCATAGAATCTACATTGAAGTCCCCACAAATAATAATTTGCTTCCCCCTGTCTGACAGATAGCACAACAAGGAGTCCAAATTTTTCAGAAATAGATGAAAATTTCCTGATGGGGACCTATATACAGTTACAATTATAAATGTGCCTTTATTTAATTTAAGCTCACAGGCACATGCTTCTATATGTTTCTCTACACAAAACTTTTTTGTTTCTATACTTTTTGCACAATGATAACTTTTGACATATATGGCAACTCCTCCTTTCTCCATATTTTCTCTCATTACATGTGCAGAGAGCTTATATCCACTTACATTTCCCTTATCCATATCAGTAACAATGTGATGCTCAGACAGGCATAGTATATCTATTTCATCCTCAGCTTCTAAATCTTCTAAACAAACCAGAAGCTCATCTATTTTATTCTTTAAACTCCCAATATTTTGATGAAATATACTTACATTATTTTTAATTATACTTTTATGAGAACCTTTCCTTATTCTAACATTTGCAGTACTCTCCTGTCTGAGTTTCTCATTGTGCTTAGGCCTAGTTGCTATACCAGTGGTCACATGGTGTTCAGAGAGGCAGATTATGTCAACTGGGTTGGGTGACTTGGTAAGGAGTCCTAAAGCTATGGCTTTCCTTTCCTTACTAGTGTGGTTGACAACTGTTGGATAGTCACTGATGCATGTGTAAGTCCTGCCGTACACCTCTTCAATGCATTCCACACATGCTCAATGGGATTTAAGTCAGAAGAATGGACAAGCCAGTCCATTTGCCAAGTATCAGGTCATTCAAAGGACTCCTCTACCTGTGCTGTTCAATGCAGTCATGCATTGTTATCAATAAAAATGGAGTCATGGCTGAATACACCTGAAAAGACTTGCATGAGGAAACAGTGTCAGTGTCACAGTAACATTGACTGCTGAGTGTACCATGTTCAAAGATCTGAAGGTCACTATACAAAATTATGCCTCCCCAAACCATAACACCTGGACCACAAAAATGACCATGTTCAACAATGCATGACATAACCTCATATGGCGAGAGGTGGACACATGTAATGACCCAGGAACACTATCAAACATTATCATTTTGGTGGTCAAGGTGTTACAGTGTAGGGAGGCATAACATTGCATAGGTTCACTGACCCCCCAAATTTTTGAACTCCATACATGCATTAATCAAGGCCATTCTGACACTTTACTCCTTCTCCATATGTGTCATTTCATGGGTACATTATGCCTTAACTTCATTTTTATGGATGAAAATGTGCGACATCACCGAATAACACAAATGAAGGAGCTCTTGGAACGAGAGGATATTCAGGAAATAAACTGGCCTGTACCACTCATTTATCTTAAATCCCAGTGAGCATGGGTGGGATGCATTGGGAAGATATACTGAAGACATATGTGCCAATGACCATCCAGCAGTTTTCAATGGCACTGATGGTGAAATGGAATATCCTACTCCTTACCAATCTCGTGACCAGCACAGGGGCATGGTGCAGAGCATGCATTTCCATCTGCGGTGATCACAAACCATATTAAGAACAACTTTTTTTAATGCCCAGGGGACTATTATGTATCACTGTGACTTCTGGTAATTATTGTTTTTGAATAAAAGTATCATTTCTATTGGCCTCTTTGTGTATATATTTCAACTGCTTTCTGTACTATACTGTAGCAGTTCTTTCTATGTATAGTCCAAGTTTCATTAAGCTACATAACTTGGCAGTGACACATCACATGAAAGTTATTTTCATCCTTAAGTTTGCACACCAATGTAAAAGAAGTGTTGGCACCAGTTACGACGAAGCATAGCACTCCCTTGCATAATGTAGGCCAACATGTGTCTGAATGAACTGTGAAAATTTAACTTGGTATAGCAGCAGAGAGAACTGAGAGGCCTGAATTCTTCCAAGAGAGGAAGAATGTAAGGATTTGAGCCCAACACAAGAGACGTTCCTGCAGGTGGCTACTTGCTGTATAGTGATGGTATGACAGTGTGCCATGGTGCCTGCTTAAGTACTGCAACCCACCCTTTTGTTCAGTGACCAGCCTGTTACCATTTTGACACATGCCATATGTGAGATTTGCCGCAGCTACATCCTCTTTGGCTTGTATAAGCACTGGCCACCAAACCAGGCTAATCGCTGAACTACCGAGTCGTCCAGTCAGCATCCACTGTTGTGTTGACTTCCACCTAGAAACCCATACCACATCCCCATCATCCCGACAAGACCACCTGACAGTGGACAGCTGCAGCATTGAGGAGTTGTGTGTCGAACTGAGGCTCTCCCAGCCACTAAGCCACTGGGTGCCCACCAGAACCAGACGCTACCAGCTAGCCAACTTCACCTATGGCCAAGACAAGCCATGCCTCCTTGCACTGAAGGTGATTCAGTACCATCAACAGCCTGAATATACAGATTTTGCGAGATCTCTGCATTATTGTGGTGAGCTAGGCATAGTGACAGCCAGGCTGCATCACCACAATGCTTCATGCACCGAAGACCAAGAGCAAGATGCCTGCCACCCCAGCACCTGCTTGACATGGGCACAGCCTCCAATAAACACTACTGGTACATGAGTGAAGGCTATACTATTGGCAACAACCTGCTTGTGGCTCACCCCGACCCACAATCCTCTACCAGTGAACATCCACTCCAATTCCTATGCAGAAAAGAAATGAATGATACACACAAATTAGAGCTATGATTGTGATAAGAGACTACTGAATAAAAGAGGAAGAGAGAGAAAGATAGCTTGGGCAGAAGTGGCAAAGAAACAGGAAACAAAGGTAAGCAGTGGAGTCATTTGCTATAGACTTCGTTAGAATTTCCACATGATATACCTGTTACATTGCAGAAATTTAATTAGTTATTGTTTCAGACCAACAAAACTGGGTTACATCTACAAATAGGTGCTGTGCAGAAGAGATGTGAACAGATAGGCTACTTAAGAGGCTCAACTTGGACCTGCTTGAGGCAACAGCTGTCCACTTCAGTTCTTATTGCTTGGTAATACATGTCTCATTTTGCAATGTATGGATCTTGCATGTGCATGTGTGCGCCTTACATCCAAGATCCCCCTTAAACCAAATTACACCCATGGTATTTCCACCTGTTATTCCCACAATGTAGCAACAATGATGAGATACAGATACCAGAGGCAAGATCAGGTTTAAAACGGAAGGTGTAAAGAGCACTGAAAAACAAAATTCCTATGAGAACTTCATGTATGTAATTTCAGGTAAGAAACTATTCACTTCGTGATTCATATCTGGCAATTAGTCACTAAAGAGTACCAAGCTGACAATATGCAAAGCCTGCACTAATGGTAGGTGGCAACAAAACTGCCATACTTAGGTCTTATTATTCTCAGTTCTCATGATTAAGGAGAATTTTAATTAAAAGTGGTGTTCTGGTTAACATATCCATATGGGTTATTTGGTCAGAGGTTGTCTATTCAATTTTACTGATGAAAGTATATAGATTAATAACTCCTGAATCACATTTCACAATGAGGCTAACATGTATCACTTCAGTTATGATAATTCAAGTTGTCTAGTGTAATAAAACTGCTTATGGCGAGATAAATTAACTACGGTAACTGATCTTGGATCACATGAAATGTCCAATTCCAAACTGAGGAATCAAAACCCTGTAATCCACTACAGCATAGCTATATGGATATCTATAAATACCAATATATATAAACAGTTAATGTAATTGCAGTGATAATTATTGACTTTTTAAAAAGATAAGCAATTATTTGTATTTTATTTATGAAATGTATGTTCAAAAGATAATTTTGCACAAAATGGTCAATACATGATGGTACTTTCTTTGATACATGCTGTTGGAGGTAAATCTCTGTATTTGAGGAATTATTAATAAAAGTTGTAAGTACAAGGATGGACTAAAAGTTATGTGTGTTGCGTCAGCATCTTGGATGATATTGCTTTTTTTGGTGAAGTGAAATGACTGAAAATATAAGTATTAAACACAAGAAAGTCCACCAGTGTTCATATTATGTAATAGAATAAACCCAAACATTCTCTAGACCAGTAAAAAAAGATATACATTAGAATGGACTAAAAGCGTTCAACTTACAACAAAGAAGAAGAATAAAAGATGAGTATTATGAAAATCATTTATTCAGATTCTACTGTTGCTATCTCCCTCTGCAGTGTGTCACTACCTCAGCATGCCAAGTGCTGTAAAAATGTGAACCAGCTGCCCAAATTAGTAACTTACTAATATGGTGGCATCATCCGGGATTTTCTGAAAGTCAAATGCGAGTAACGTATTGGGCTATTTTTCTTGTTTCAGATTAAATATGTATATACTGTGCAAATTTTATATGGACAATCAGTCAAGTATGAGCAACAATTACAAAACAGCAACAATAACAGCAAAAGGAGCTCACACTCAACAAGTAAAAAAGGATGAAAAATAAAGAGTGAGGTGTACAATTAACAACATCCATGTCTGACAACAAAGTTAAGTACTAGAAACATTTTCTTCATTTTTCTCTTCTTTTCTTCTAATAATGAAGTGTTCATTGATAATCAGTAACAATGACAGTCATTGAACAGGAATCTGAAATAGTGGGGTAATTCAGACATGGGGGAGTTAAGCAGTGTTGTGAAACAAGAACAAGAAAGCCTTAGTGATGAACCAAAAGAACAGAAAAAAGACACTGATGGTTCATATGCATTATTAAAATGAGATCATAATAATGACATAAGTACCAGGTTGCTTGTTAATAAAAATGGGTAATCAACAGTTTAAAGATAATGAGGACCAGTTTGCAAGAATTAATGAGCAAACTGAAAATCATAAACAAGAAAGTAAGAACTAGTTCACAGAATTTGGCCATTCTATAGCAGCATGAACATTTGGGTAATGACCAATGGAATGCGCTCCCACTACTGAATCAGGGTCTAGACCTGAGCAAGAAGTGGGAACTGTAACTGAGAAGTTGGACCAGATCAAGATTAAAGCCTTGTCAACAGAAACAAAAGGAAGGAAAAGAATGGCTTCTCAAACAAAAGTGGAGGGAATTAAGAGGGCTTGAGCCCAAGACCCGCAAAAAGGGGATACACAGACCCCCACAACGTTGAAGACAGGTAACAGGAGGATAAGGGAGGAACGTATGACTCCCTCCTCTCAGGATAAGCGAGTCAGGAAAAGCTGAGGCAAGAGATGGGGAAACAGACTTATAGTACTGCATTCTCAGTTTTTAGGATGGCAGTTATCCAAGAAAGCTATCCACTGGTAAGCATCGCCTTGCAGCAGGAGGAGCTCGTGCCAAGCACTTTAGCTAGGAGCAGATTAGATTGGCTTTTCAGTTGTAAAATGTATTGGTGGGAGATCTGGATGCTACTGGTAACTGCTGTGCTGGGAATGGTGGGACAGCACCCTCACACTGCAGAGACAGTGGACAAAGCAGCAACAAGTAGCCTGATGCAACAGTATTTAAATACTGAGATCTCAAATTATTTTCCAACTGTTTGGCACACTTGTAAACTTTAGGCATAAGAAGGACTGATAGTCATAAAAAACCAGTAGATTCCACTTTGCAAGATGAGGTCAAAGGAATAAAATGTTTTACTACAGCCAGCTATCAGGTTCATCCACCTACAAACTCTGCCCAATTTCAGAAATCCAGCAGGAGCTCCAGTCTCTGCTCAAATTCTTAGGCCCATCCCAGAATCTCTCCCTGGAATCCATCTCTCTCCTCACCCCTACCACTCTGTCCACCCGTACCTTCTACAGGCTTCCTAAAGTCCATAAACCCAACCACCAATAATGCCTCATTGTGGCTGGTTACTGTGCTCCCACTGAGAGAATCTCTTATCTCTCAGACCAACACCTTCAGCCTATTACCCGCAACCTACTCTCCAATATAAAAGACACCACCATTTCCTCCAACAACTCTCCGCAGATCCTGTTCATTTATCACATGGTGAACTGCTCATCACTATTGCTGCCTCCTACCTTTACACTAACATCCCTAGTGCCCATGGCCTTATTGCTATTGAACACTACCTTTATCAATGTCTGACAGATTCCAAGTGTTCAATCTCCTACCCAGTCACCACAACCAACTATATCCTCACCCACAATTACTTTTCCTTTGAAGGCATCACCTACAGACAAATCCAGGGTATGGCTATGGACACCTTCATGGCACCATCATTTGCCAACCTATTCATGGGCCAGAATCCAAACTCTTCACCTAGTTCAGATATATTGATGAGGCCTTACGATCTGGGTGGATGGTGAGGACACCCTATCCACATTCCTCCAGGACCTCAACAGCATCTCCTCCATTTGCTTCACCTGGCCTCAACACCATCTCCTTCATTTGCTTTACCTGGTCCACTTCAACCTAACAAGCTTGTTTCCTCTTGTTGAACTCTTCCTAAAAGATGGCTACATCAGTACCTCTGACCATATCAGAACTACAGCCACCAGCAATAACTCCACTTCAACAGCTGCCATGCATTCCATACCAAGAAATCCCTACTACACAGCTGAGCCACCTGTGACCTGTGGGCATTGCACGTGTAGTAACGAGCTGTCACTATTGACATATACCAAAGGTTTCACTGAAGCCTTCACCGACCCTAATTACCTCCCAGCCTTGAACAAAAACAAATCACCAATGCCTTATGTCTCCAGACATCCACCACCTCTGAAAGTCCCACCATCCGGCCCCAGAGGAGCATTCCCCTCATGAATCTGTAACACCCAGGACCAGAGCAACTGAAGCTCATTCTCTGCCAGGGCTTTGACTACCTCTCATTGTGCCATGAAATCAGGATTGTCCTACCCACTATCCTTCTCAAACCTCCCACAGTGGTATTCCACTGCCAACTGAAGGCCCATCCCTACACAACCATGCTTCCAACCCCTTGCCTCAGGGCTCATATCCCTGTAATAGACCTTCCCCATAACATTTTTCATTTCAATGACTGCTTTACAGCCTGTACCACCTGGATCCTTCCTATCAAAACCAGATTTTCAGAATTGCTCAGGAGAGAACTCTCCCTACAATACATTCCTCATTCCCATAACCCTCCTGGCCTCAGCCTTTGTTAGGCACTGTCCTTACCCACCTAGTCCCTTCCTTGTTTCCATTCCAGCACTAGACAGCCCTCTATTCCACCAACACACCCACAGCCTTTTTAATTCTTTCCTTTTCTACTGCCACTCCCAGCCCTCTCTCTAACCTCCCGACTGCACCGCACTTAGCTGCTATACTCTCTCCCCACGTCATCCCTGAACACTCCCACAAGCAACACTTTACCGTCCCCCACCCCTCCTACCTTCTACCCTCCCTCTCACTGCCCCAGCCTCCTCCTTACCCCTCAAAATGGTTGCTTCTCCCCCTAAGAGATGTTGCTTGCAGTCTGACCTCAGCAGCCACAGACTGTTGTTATGTGTGTGAGTTGCTATTGCGCGAGTGTGTGTGTGTGGGTGTGTGTACACTGTCTATTTCTGATGAAGGTCTTTTTCCCAAAAGCTTACATGCTGACAGTCTTCTGTTGTGCCTATCTGCAACTCAGCATCTCCGGTATATGGTGAGTAGCAACTTCTCTAATTAACATACACCAGCTTCCTAGTCAGCAAAATACCAAAATTTAATGCTGCTTGCAAGCTATAGAGATGTTTGTTGTGTCATCCTGTCAGTCAGTCAGAGAATATTTCCTGACAAACTTTTATATGCTATAATAACAGTCATCTATAAAACTAAGCACATGGACATATTAATGATTTCACACAATATTTAGTGAGCTGAAATTTGATACCAACAATTCATTTGAGTTTGGAGTAACAGAGACTCACAAATACAGTAGTAGAAGAAAAAACCATCTGCACTTCCACTCAGTGAATATAGCTTGAGCAAATAAAAGGGTGGAAATTTGAATCTATAAACACTTTGGTATTAAAATCCATGGAGAAGAAATAAAAACTTTGAGGTTTGCCGATGAGATTGTAATTCTGTCAGAGACAGCAAAGGACTTGGAAGAGCAGTTGAGCGGAATAGACAGTGTCATGAAAGGAGGGTATAAGATGAACATCAACAAAAGAAAAACCAGGATAATGGAATGTAGTCGAATTAAATCGGGTGATGCTGAGGGAATTAGATTAGGCAATGAGACACTTAAAGTAGAAAAGGAGTTTTGCTATCTGGGGAGCAAAATAACTGATGATGGTCGAAGTAGAGAGGATATAAAATGTAAGCTGGCAATGGCAAGGAAAGTGTTTCTGAAGAAGAGAAATTTGTTAACATCGAGTATTGATTTAACTGTCTGGAAGTTGTTTATGAAAGTATTTGTATGGAGTGTAGCCATGTATGGAAGTGAAACATGGATGATAAATAGTTTAGACAAGAAGAGAATAGAAGCTTTCAAAATGTGGTGCTACAGCAGAATGTTGAAGATTAGATGGGTAGATCACATAACTAATGAGGAGGTATTGAATAGAACTGAGGAGAAGAGGAGTTTGTGGCACAACTTGACTAGAAGAAGGGATCGGTTGGTAGGACATGTTGTGAGGCATCAAGGCATCACCAATTTGGTACTGGAGGGCAGCGTGGAGGGTAAAACTCGTAGAGGGAGACCAAGAGATGAATACACTAAGCAGATTCAGAAGGATGTAGGCTGCAGTAGGTACTGGGAGATGAAGAAGCTTGCACAGGATAGAGTAGCATGGAGAGCTGCATCAAGCCAGTCTAAGGACTGAAGACCACAACAACAACAAATACTTTGTAAATTAAATGTTTAGTAGACGGTAAAACAATTTTTTGAATTGCACTTTAAAGGTGTTTCTCAATAACTAACTAATTGGAAGAACTCTTATTCCTTATGATAGTCAGTGAAAACATTAGCATTGTCTTAAGCAAAAGAATTTCTGATATAATTAAAGCAATAGAAAAAATGAGAAGAACAACAGCAGGTCATGATGAAATATTTTAATTTTATAATAAATATTAGAGTTTGTACTGGTATTCTGGCATTGACATTCAAGCAACTTTAGTACCCAGCTAATGAAACTACAACACACATAATGAACCTTTTTTGTGACAAGTTCAGTTGTTGCAACCATTACATATTTATTCAGAAAAATATTGTTTCATTCTTTGTGTTCATTTGTTTAAATCCTAGGTTGAATTTTAAACAGTATAGTGCTACATTTAATTTTTTTATAAAGAAGTACTCAAAAATTTATAATATTATGTTCAATATTTTTTTTACAAACAAAAACTGAAAAAAGTGTGTATTCCTTTTTTTGTTTTCAAACTGTTGCGATGGCAAGTAAACACATAGTGAAAGGAAAATGTTATCTTACAAAATCCAGTACAAATGCATAAATTTTTATGCTGCTGTCACACATAAAGTTAATGACTCTCCTTTCTAGCAATTCCTCTTCTATTTTGTTTCTGACGGTGATGGAATATTTTCTTTAACTCATTCTCATTCTAGAGATTCAATGACAGTTTCATTCAGATATAATTGTGTCACTGAAAGATATATTCAGTTTCAAAGAAGGGCTCTCAGTATGGGAGTGTGGCAATAATGGCACAGCAAACTCCTTATGAAAGTAGAACTCTAGTGTTTGCCTTAGGTCATTCAAACTGATTAGGAAATAATTCTACAGTAGCTGATGTCAAATCCTATCACTGACATTAAGTTACATGTAAGCGTGTTAAGAATATGCCTCTTGCATAATATTGTTTTCAGTGCAACAAAGCATTTTCTGCACCACCTAAAATGAAGTGTTTTGATGTTTCCTTACAGTAACTGTTATCCTGTAACAATATCTCAGTTCGACACTTTGATAAGCAAGATTAGAAACTTTTGTAATGCATATAACCACTAGAATGTCCATATATCCTATTTTTGTTCTAAATTTCATTCACTTCTTGTAGTGTTTATAGTTGGAAAAATTACCTTTGGTTGTTGCAGTGATAGCCAGTCTTGTTTTAGGTAAGTACACAGACTCCACAAGATGTCCTCTTTGCTTGAATGGTGGCATTGTGGGTGTATGTTGTTTCAATATGTTGCCATCCTGCAGCATTGAAGACCATAAGCTTTTCAGACATGTTGTACATCAGTTACAAAATTAATACATTGGTGATCACTAAAATTGTAACGCCAGGAAGGACAGAAAATATCAAAATTTTATTCATCACATAAAGACAGGACAGTCAGAAGAATATATGACGAAATTTGTAGGTGATTTTTTGCTATACATGGTGGGAAACATAATCCACAGATATTCCACCACTGATGGCAACAACAGCACTAAGCTGGCTGGGTATCAAGTCATGTTCAGCTTGGATGATGTATGCAGACATGTCTACAGCTACATACATTCTGCATAATCCACCATGTGGTCTGTGGTGGGCCACTACTAGTCATTTTTTTCCCATTCCACTCACAAATAGACAGAGTGAAAAATGTCTTTCTATGAGTCCTAATCTCTCTAATGTTATCTTCATCATTTTTACACAAAATGTACGCTGGTGGCAGTAGAATCATTTTGCAGTCAGTCTCAAATGCTGCTTCTCTAAATTTTCGGAGTAGTGCTCCATCAGAAGAACATTGTCTTCTCCCCAGTGATTCCCATTTGAGTTACCAAAGCATCTCCATAATACTTTCATGTTGTTTGAACCTAGTGGTAAAAAATATTTCCATGTTGCTGTAGCTCTGTGCCACAGTTGATTAACTGTAATGACACAAGAGGTAGTATGCCAGTCTCTTAGAACTCCATGACCAGATATTCTCAATGGCTCTGAGAACATGCTGACCAGGGAAATAGCCAAACACAGTCCATCTCAAACTAGGTCAAGATAGCAAACGCAAAAAGCTGTCTAAACTGTCTCGAGTTATCTTATCAAAGGATAATGTTTAATCCCATGAACACGCAGCCAGCCACCAGCCTTAATATGTCAGGAATTTAATACCTCCCATCCAGATTACTGGCTATGAGAATCAGGGGTGATCATGCTGTGTATCTAATGGCACCCCATACCATCACACCTGATGGTGGGCCTATTTGATAATGACAAACACAATATGGTGACATTCTTTCTCCTCAGAGCCTCCAAAAGAATTGAGGCTTGTCTGAAAAGGCAATGTGATGACACGACTGTGTCTATGTTGCATGTGGATTTTCTACTCTCAAAGGAATCCAAGAAAATTGTCTTTGTCAACCGCCCACAGTGCTCCAGTCATCATTGCATTGTCCCGGTAGATATTTTGTCTTGCTCCAAACAAGTGCATTTCCTAACTCAAGGAACATGTTGTGGCTCTACAGTCCTGCAAGGCTGACTGAAACATATCCTACCTAGTGCCAGTTTTTCGAAACTGTTGAGATCCTGCTGGCACTGAGCAGGTGGTCCTCCTGAAACCATCAGCTTCATATTTTCATGTTTCATGGGATCCCATCCAATTTCAACACAAATTTTTTGAACCAATAAACAACAATTTTTGCACATGCTATTAGACATTGCTCCTTCTTACATGAGACAAAACATGATTTGTACACAAATGACCAACATTCTCATGTGATTTCTGAATGAGAAACTCATATTCAGATATGTCTTATGTATGGAACATACAGGGTGGACCACTTTAATCCATAATGAGGAACAGCTTAGTGTGGAGGTGAGATACAGAAAAATGTTTTAGATAAAAATTGTAGGTGGCAAAGAGGGTCACATATTGTTACTAATGGCCAAGACCTGGGATGTGATTTTCAAGGTAATTTGGAGAGTAAAGTGATTTTCTTTTAAATCAGAGCCCTAATATTTGATTCATGAGTTTAAAAGATTGGCAAATTTTACATTTAAAATGATACATTACTCAATATCATGACTTGTTCAATGAAGGTCAAATAAGGAAATATGGTTTTAGTTTTAGTAGCAATTAACTTAGAATAGAGGAGTGATACAGCAAAATACTATGTTAGATACAAACTGGAAGGAGCATCCCAAGGAATGAGAGCTAAGGTACTCATGCAATGACTTGTAGATCCATCTTACAAATGCCACAATAAAATTTTTACACTGTGATGTATTTATTTTTGCCAATAAAATGTTAATTAAAACTTAAAGTTAAAATCTATGTTTGTTCTCTCCAAATCTGATGGCACAAATATGGGTTTCTATGAAACAAAACTCAACTTTCAATGACCTTCAATAATTACCTAATTACCTTTAAAATTATGGCCATGGTATTGGTAATGATACATGACTCCTTATGTCCTTTCCAAATGGCATTATATTTTGCTGTATCTCTCCTGTGCTCTGAGTTAATCCTTACTAGAACTAAAAACATATTTCCTTATTTGACATCGATTAAACCTTGACATGACACTGAATAATGTATCATTTTACATGTAAAATTTGGCAATCTTTTCAAACCTTGAATCAAATATTCAGGTACCCATTAAAAAATCACATTAACTTCCAAATCACCTAGAAAATCACATTCAAGGGCATAGTGAATATAGGGCAATATGTGAAAAAAATTAATCTCATTTGATTACAGAATGATGGTCACTCACAAGAGTCAATTGCATTCTTAAAGTACTTATAAGTACCTGGCCAGAGCAACTGAAGATGGACCAACCCTACAAATCCAGTTGTAGGAATTCAGATTTATTGGAAAAGTCCTGAGGCAGTGTAAATTACACACAAAATAGGTCATCTACAACAACTTCACTCAATGTGTGACCAAAATAAGATTTTCACTCTGCAGCGGAGTGTGCGCTGATATGAAACTACCTGGCAGATTAAAACTGTGTGCCAGACTGAGACTCAAACTTGGGACCTTTGCCTTTCGTGGGCAAGCGCTCTACCATCTGAGCTACCCAAGCACAACTCACGACCCGTCCCCACAGTTTCAGTTCTGCCAGTACCTTGTCTCCTATTTTCCAAACTTCACAGAAGCTCTTCTGTGAACCTTGCAGAACTAGCACTCCTGGAAGAAAGGATATTGTGGAGACATGGCTTAGCCACAGCCTGGGGGATGTTTCCAGAATGAGATTTTCACTCTGCAGCAGAGTGTGCTGATATGAAACTTCCTGGCAGATTAAAACTGTGTACGAGACCGAGACTCGAAATCAGGACCTTTGCCTCTCGTGGGCAAGTGCTCTACTATTTGAGCTAACCAATTTTGTCACTTTCGACATTTATCTAAATCATTTTGCTATATCTCATCTATATCCTAAATTATTCCACATTATGGATTTCAATGGTCCACCCTGTGTAAAGAACATACATAGCATTACTCCTGCCTACTTTTTACAGTTGCACTAAAATGATAATCATTGGCTTATCCAACCATGTAGTACTTTTCATGCCAGTTCAATTTCTGTGGATGTACAGTACTACAGAAATATGGCACTAACATCAGTTTGTTGTAGAGGTATGGAATGTGTTTTGCGCCTGCGTACAATGGCTTTTCTAGGGATAAAAAAATTTCTCCTCTAGGAATCAATATGGTTTCCGCTAGCTGCAATCATCTCGAACCCAGCTTCCTCAGTTTGTTCATGGGATCCACAAGACAACAAAAAATACAAATATATGTGATATAATGCACATAAATATGTGAAAAAATTAATCTCATTTGATTACAGAATGATGGTCATTCACAGAAGTCAGTTGCATTTCATTCACAGATGTCAGTTGCATTCTTAAAGTATTTATAAGTACCTGGCCAGAGCAATTGAAGGTGGAGCAACCTCGCAAATCCAGTGTGGGAATTCAAATTTATTGGAAGAGTCCTGAGGCAGTGTAAATTACACACAAAATAGGTCACCTACAACAACTTCACTCAACCAGATCTTGAGTACTGTTAATTGTCCTGCAATTCATACCAAGTTTAGATGAAAAAGATTCAAAGAGAAGCTGCACAAGTTTTTGTTTACTTAGAATGAGAGTGTCTCAGAAATACACTGCAGTGGGAGATGCAAGAAGTTATGAAATGATCAGCATTAGTCACAAAAGCCTAAAATGAATCAGCAAACATACCACTTAGTCAAAAAGGAAGCTTTTCTAAAGTCTATGACAAAAAGTTAAAGAAATTCATGCTCACACAGAGCAATGCCAACAGTCTTTTTTTTGTATACATCAACTGCTATTTGGACAAAGAATGAGGGGAGAGGTGTGGAAATAATACTGAGGCATTATGTCTCCATACAACTCATTTTACTGTGGATCGCAGACTACATATGTTATTGTAAATATAGAAGATGTATCTTGAAGTATACAAAACAACTTTGAGGTATCTGAGAATTTTGAAGAAAGTGCATTAGTTTATGATCCAACAAGTGTTGAGTGTATACAAGTTAACATACCTCTTTCTGACACAAGAACTTTATAAAATGTTCTTCCACTTGTATCTCAGAAGTGAAAGATTTGTTAAATATGTTTATAAGAATTTATTTTCTTGTATTAGTTCTATGAAACTACCCCCAACAAATTGTAAAGTATTTCCGAAATTCTGTGTGATGTTTGTTTGCTACTTGAACTGAAGCTTAATTACATGTTTTATGCTGGAAAGAGGGACAGAGACTCAGTTATCCATCAAGGACAAAAGTTAAAAACACTTAAAACTACATAAAAATACTGTAAAACTATGAAATGGTTTAAGTAACGGAGATATCAGATTAGAACAGTCCTCTAAAGCCAGTTTAAAATTTGTAGTTAACTAAACTTAGAAGTAACATATAGATAACAATGACAATTTTTAAGGCAAGCACTTAATTGAAAGAACAATCAATAAAAATATGAAACGTCATATGCATTACATGTAAACTAACTGGGGTACCTGGCTTCACTCAGGGAGTTGATATGCGATTGTGTGGTAGTTGGAAGTAAAGGGTAAACTTTAAAGTATAAGAGTTAAAAAAATATTGAAAACATTTCCAACTATTTACAATACATGTTAAAATATAAGCAGTAAAAATTTCTTATTTAAAATTTATTCTAGCTATTTAAAATACTTGTCCATAAATGTCATTTTTCATTTTGTTGTCTGGGATATACATGTACAATTTTTTTGAATTTCCTACTCAACAGCAAACTATGTATAGTTGACTTTGAGAGATGCAGGAGTCTTTCAGGCTGCAATATTTTAATGTTTGTCCTTGAGCTTTGTTAACTGTAAAACTGTACACTACTTTGATTGGAAATTGCAGCCTTTTAAATTAGAATGGCAGTTCAGTGGAGATCAGTGGCATTCTGGGGATAGGATAAATAGTGTGGGTCCTTTGTGCTTTACAATCATAAGTTTAGCTTCAATGCACTACTATTTCAGTTACTCCCTTCATCACTTATAAGGAACTGTGTTTGAACCACAATGGGTTTTGCTTCATATACCCCTACTAATGAATAGCTCCATCAGCGGCGAATTCTACGATATACCACAATGTTCCAGAACATTCCACAAATTTCAAGAGTGTTCTGGAATGTTCCACAATGATCTGCTATATTCCTGAATCTGGAATTTTCTCAAATGTTCCAGACTATTCCTGAACATTCCTTATTATTGTGGAATATTCTGGAATATTATGGAATGCTCTGGAATACTCTTGAACGTTGTGGAACATAGTAAAATGTTCTGGAATGTTCTAGAAATTTCTAGAGGGTGAAGCTTCCCAGCCCTTGTATTGTCAAAAGCAGATAAAAATGGGAACCTTTTTCATGGATGGGATATAGACAGCTAGCACACCATACAACTCTCTTGACTGTATCAGGACTTGTTTCTGAGTTTTGGCGGTATGCACATTGTACACTTATTTTTGTAATATACATTGATTAATTATATGTAATCGCTGAAAAATAAATACATCATCAACTAAAGTACGCAAAAGCTCATCATCTGTTAAACAGACATTCCAGAACTTGAATTATTCTGTTGGTAACACTGTTCCAGCACAAACTAAAATTGAACATAATTTATTTATGTGAGCATGGGTTATGAAACATTGAAATAAAATTAACTTGAATATGAAGATGTACTTAAGTGCAATACTTTCTGCATGTAGTGGAAGCACCATTTTGTTAATATTCTTCTGTGTTCAATAAAATTTTAATTATCAGGATCAGGCAATAATTCTCAACTTTCTGCAGTGTGTAGGGTGCTGGCAGTAATGTTAGGATGCCTTTGGGAGAGGCAACTCTATTGATGTCACCTATAAAGGAGTGTGGCTCATTCTCCATGAATGTAGGAGATCAAATATACCAGTCCTGACTTGCAATTAGCTGTATGTACTGCTCTGGAAAGGAAGGACTTGTAGATTTTACTTGATCATAGAGTTAAAGAAAATGAATGTTTCATTCACTCAATGACACATCATATCCATAAATTCCCTCATGAAAGAGCATCTTCAAGGGTGGGATGTGAGTAAAGTTACACACTATCTGATCAATAGTATCTGAACAATTATTTGTTGACATTAACATGTAGTGTCTCAACCTTTCGTCTTTATGACAGCTTGAACTCTGCTGGGAAATCTTTCAGTGAGAAGTCTGAATGTCTATGGATGAGTTCTTCCCCAAGGGCCACAACTAGAGAAGCTGGTGATATAGGATGATAAGGCCAGCTTTAGAGGGTAGAAATATCCCTGGAGAATTTGTTATTCAGATGACATCCACTGGCTCACACACGTTGAAACTGCCTGAGCTCTCCTGAGCAAACCACTCTGCTGTTATTGTGTCTCTACTGAAAACACAATATCCCCACCTCATTTTATACTTGCAGATCCAATCCATATGATCTCTAGTGGTCAATTCCACATTATATAGGGATGCCTTGATACTTTTGAGCAGATAGTGTATTGGTAAAAGCAGTCAATGCTGCTTCCTTCAGTTAATTATATTAATACAGAATTATAAGTCGTGCTAATTTACTATGAATGAGAATTACAGGAACTAATTCTAGATGGTTCTCTCTCTCTCTCTCTACCTATCTATCTCCCTCTCTCTCTCTCTCACACACACTCTATCTGTGCCTAAATCTTTTGACAACCACTGACTGATAAAGGCCTACTGTAGCACACCCTATAGTCTTTTCAGCTATACATTTCCATATTGCTCTTGAAGGTTTTCTAATATCATCTAAATACCTTCCATTAGGTCATTATATCTTGGAATAAAGCAAATAACTTCCTAGGGCCAACTATTACTCATGCAATAGGTTACATACTGCCCTATGTTAATCTCATTCTCATTACAGTCATAATTATGTCTCCCTGATCCATTTCTACATCACCATCTACATCTAAATGTACTTCTTACTTTCTTCTACCTTATAGTAATTCCCAATATCTAACTTTCAACTTCTCACTTAGTAGTCCTCAGTTTTTGAATAATTATTGCATCCAAAGTCCATGTCCCACTCTTGTAAGTTAAAACTGATAATATGAGGGTGGTCTGCTAAGTAGGGTGAAAAACCACGAAAATATATTTGTTTCATAAACAACGGACCTTACTTCTCAACATAGTCTCCAGCGATGGATATATCCTGAGCCCAGGGATCCTCTAGCTTTTCCATTCCATTCGAAAAATAGGTTCTGTCAAACTCTGCAAAATACTTATTCACTGCAACTATCACTTCCTCATTTGATGAAAATTTCTTCCCAGCAAGCTAAAGTACAAAGTTAGGGAACAGGAAGAAGTCACTGGGCTAAGTCTGATGAATAACGAGGATGAGGAACCAATTCAAAGCCCAGTTCACTCTCTATGACCACTGTTAGTGCTGATGAGAGGAATGGTATGTTATCCTGGTGAAAGAGCACACTTTTGTGTGCCAACCTTGCTCATTTTCAGTAGTGTGGTGCCAGCGTTATCCCGAATTATAATGCAATGTTCCTTCAGACATACAAGCATATCTGAAGGAACAGACACTGAGGGAAATGCAGCTGTTATTAAATACATGAAATGTATCTGCAATTGCGAATATGAACAGCCATCAGCTGCATAATGGAATGACAACAATGAGAATTTGTGTCAGGCTAGGACTCAGCCATGGATTTCTCATTTATCGTAAGTGGTCCCCTTCTCATTTGGCTGTCTCAGCACAGCTCATGGCAAGACTCGAACTTCCATACGTCATCAGCCATGTGTATACAAACTGTAAATATATATCCATTATGTATTTTTCTGTACAGGGGAGAAATTTTACTGGATAGTTGGTTGCCCACTGTTGGCAGATAAATATGATATTGTAGTGCCTGTATTGTTTATGCAATGTTCCTTTGGACATGTATAGTTTTGGAAATGTCTTCTTTCACAAGTAAATGCATGTCAATAAATGGTGTCTATGTCAAATTCACAAGACAATGGAGTTCACGAAGGTTCAGCATAAAGTCAAACACTGGAGGAGAAAAAACAGATTACTAGGGATTTTAATTGTCCATGTTCAGAAAACACTAAACACATCAGAATTTTATCTTTAACAGTGACCAGTTACAGTAGAGAGTCATCTGCTGTAGTTGTCAAGGGACTAGCTGTATTTACTTAACTGAAACATAAAAACACACCACAACTCATACCACTCCTTTACTAGAAAATTAAACAACAGAACAGCATAAAAACAAATGAGGAAACATAAGTCAGAGGCTGCACCAGAGATAATAATTACAAATGGCAATCACTCACACACAACATTACACTGTAGGTAACACTGCACTCCACAACTCCCCCCTTAGTGTCAACGGTACTTTCTGTTGAAATGGACATGTCATCTGGACCAGGTTACAACGGGTTGTGCACAGGCTGCTGGTGGTGCATTAGAAGTACACTCAGACGTCCATTGAGGCTGACCTGTGATGAGCAGTGGAGTGGCTGGAGGTTTGGTCATGTCCTTAGTGTGTGTAGATGCATCCGTATCAGTGTAGGGAGCATGTAAACCTGGTCTGAGCTTGTCAACGGAGACCCATCACATCGACTGACTGTCTTGTCCTCCCTACTGATGACATGATAAGGTCCATCGTAGGGTGGCTGCAGCAGCTTGCGTACTGCGTCATGCCGTAAGAAGACATATTGGCTTTCCTGTAGCTTGTCAAACACAAATGGGCAATGGGTCTGCTGATCCCTTGGAGCAATGGGGCGTAGTTGCCAGATTTGTGTATACATCTTTTGTACAAAATCTACAGTGTCAATGCCGTTGTCTGGCACATAAGCAAAGAACTCACCAGGAAGTTGTACCAGCTGGCCATAAACAATTTCTGCAGTTGTGGCATTCGGGTCTTCTTTCAGCAACATACGGAGACCCAGGAGGACAGTGGGCAATGTCTCTGTCCACCACTGTGAGTCGTGGCAATGAAGCAACACTTTCAGTTAGCGGTGCATGTGTTCAATTAAACCATTTGCTGATGGGTGATAAGCTGTAGTTCTAATGCACCTTGTACCCAGTAGGATAGAGAGTGCTTTGAACAAATATGACTCAAACTGTCTTCCTTGGTCTGTTTTGATTCGTAATGGCACTCCGAAATGGGCGATCCATCCCCTGAAGAATGCAGTCGTAACAGTTTCAGCAGTGATGTTGGCGATCACGAACACTTCTGGCCAGCATCTAAAACAATCAATGGCTGTAAGGCAGAAGATGTATCCTTCCGATGGTGGGAGAGGTCTTACTAGGTCTAGGTGGACATGATCAAATCTCTGGTTTAGAGGAAGAAATGTGCCAAGAGGTGACCTAACATGCTGGCTAACTTTATTCTGTTGACAGGCCACACATTGTCGCACATATTGCTTGTAATCTTTGTCCATGTGTGGCCAGACAAAAGCTCACTTCACCATGTTGGTAGTGGCTCGTATTCCACGGTGCAACAAGTTATGTAAAGAGGCGATTGCCTGTTGGCAAAAGTCAGTAGTCACGAAAGGTCTTGGTTTGCTGGTGGCAACATCACAATACAGCAGCTCAGTTGGCAGTGCCAACAAATCTCGGAGCTCAGTATCAGGTTGTTGCACTATGGCGAGAGTTTCAAAATCAACTGCTTCAGTGATTGCTTCAATCCTGGAGAGTGCATCAGCTAGTAAATTTAGTTCTCCTTCAACGGGGACAATACTGGTAGTGAACTGTCCGATATAGTCAAGATGTCGCAACTGATGTGGTGATGTCTTCTCAGGATGATGGCGGAAAGCAAATGTTAGTGGCTTATGGTCTGTGATGAGAGTGAACTGCTGTCCTCCCAACATGTGATGAATTTTCTTAATAGCAACATATGCAGCACACAGTTTGTGATCATATGTGGACCAATTCTGTTGAGATGGCAATAGCTTTTTACTGAAAAAGGCTAAGGGCTGCCAGTGCCTGTCTATTTGCTGTTGCACTGCAGCACTGATTGCAGTTGCAGATGTGTTGACCATCAGAGCGACAGGCACCCGTGGAACTGGGTGTGCTAACAATGTAGCTTCTGCGATGGCAGTCTTCAGCTTGTTAAATGTCAGATCAGGCTCACTGTCCCACTGGAGTTTGTCTTTCGGCTTTAGTGAACCTTACAAGAAATTATTCAGTGGTGCAGCTAGGAAGTCATGATTGCGAACGAATCAACGGTAAAAATTGGTTATGCCAAGAAATCTGCATAACTCTTTAACCATCATAGGCTGGGGAAAATTCAGTATAGCCTCTGCTTTCTCCTGTGGTGGCCATATTGGCCTTGAGCATTGATAGTGTAGCCTAGGAACTGTACTTCAGCTGCTCCAAAAATGCACTTCGACAGGTTGATGAGCAGGTCATGTGCACGTAAACAAGTGAAGATCTGTCGTAAGTGAGACAGGTGTTCTGCCTCTAAATTTGAAATGACCAAAATGTCATCAATATACACATAACAGAAGTCTAAGTAATGTGTCACTTCACCCATGAACTGTTGAAACGTTTGCGCAGCATTACAAAGTCCACAAGGTATTTGGGTAAATTCAAAGAGTCTGAAGGGTGTGCAAATGGCGGTCTTAGCAATGTCATCGGTGCCATAGGTATCTGGTAAAACACACAAACTAAGTCCAACGTAGAAAAGATTCGCTTACCGTAGACACTGAAAGTAATATCTTCAACATGCGGGACTGGATAATGATCTGGAATGGTTCTGGCATTGAACTGCCTGTAGTTGCCACATGGACGCCATCTGTTATTCTTCTTTGGTACCACATGTCGAGGAGATTACCAATTACTGCTCAATGGGTGGTAGATTCCTTGTGCTAGCATGTACAAGAATTCCTGCTTAACTATCTTCAGTTTCTGGGGGGTCAAGCAGCGCAGTTGAGCATGTAGTGGTGGCCCAGGTGTAGTCAAAATATAGTGCACTGTTGAGTGCTGCACAAGTGCTAGTGTGTGAATCTGGCATGTGATTTCTGGGAACTGTCTGAGGAGCTCTACAAACGGAGAATCACGAGTAACCACTCATACTGCTGTGTCTTCCACACAACACACTCGACCTTGGCTAGCTAGGTTGGTAGCAGTGTCAAGAATGCGTTGGTGACAGAGGTCAGGCATGAGTCCATAAAATGGTAAAAAATCTGCTCCAAGTATGGGGTGCATCACATCTGCTATGACAAATTGCCATTCAAATTTATGTGGCAGGCCTAAGTTCAAAACTAATGTGACATGACCATATGTTTTTATGGTGGAACCATTGGCTGTGAAAAGGTGGCAGTCATCACATTTGTGACATGGCAGACAGTCAGATGGATAGACTGACACGTCAGCACCCGTGTCTACCAAATACTGTAACTTTGTGCTATGTTCCATTACAAACAGTCAACAGCTGCCATCTGGAGAGCCAATGGCCGTCATCACTGACTTCCTGCTGAGTTTCCCTGTTCACACGGCAGTTTACACTTGCATGCTTTGGAACCATACCGTCAGTGATGCCAACAGATTCTTGCTGACGAAGGTGAATGTCTGCACTTACCTGATGAGTGGTGGCGAAGAGATTGGCGGCTGGTAGTCTGGGTCCGTAATGCAACTACTTGTATGGTGAGCTCAGCAACCTGTGCTTATAGCATGGCGAGAGTGTTATCTGCCCGAGGTTGTGAGCAAACTGTAGCAACGCATGTAGATGGAAACATTTCTGCTATGCAATCCACAGTTTGTGCGAGTGCATCCAGATGACCAGCACACACTGTCAATATTTTCTGCAGTTCAGGTGGCAGGTGTGATAGCCAAATATTCAGCAAAATGTCATCACTGACCACGTTGCTCGCTAATGTACGCCGTTGGCTTAGTAGCTGCGATGGTGTGCAATCCCCTAGCTCCTATGTGTGAAGTAGCTTCTCCAATCTCTTTGCCTCAGACTGCGACAGACGGGTAATCAGAGCATTCTTGATGGTTGTGTAATGATCAGTACTTGGCAGTAACACCAATTCTGTGGCCATATCTTCACTGAGTGCAGAAACTACATAACTGTACTTAGTTTCATCTGTGGTTGTGTGTGCTAGCACAAATTGACTTTCTACTTGAGCAAACCACTGCACAGGATTCTGTTGCCAAAACAGTGGCAGTTTTGCTGTTATGCGATTAATTACTGTGCCAGTAGACACTTCTGCAGTTAGTGGTGGGTGAGTGGCCATTGTGAGTTACGGCGAAATGGAACATGGAAGATGCGCGACATGGATGACACAGATGTTCATATTTAACTTGACCTGGAATGATACGGAGCATTAGTGACCATCGAATTTCACATTAGTGACCGTCGGACATTATGTCGGGGTCACCAGTGTTGTGGGACTAGTCGTATTTACTTAATTGCAACATAATAACACACCGTAACTCATATGACTCCTTTACTAGAAAATTAAACAATGGAACACAATGAAAACAAATGAGGAAATGTAAGTCAGAGACTGCACCATAGATAATAATTACAAATGGCAATCTCTCACACACAGCATTACACTGGATGTAACATTGCACTACATAGTCTTACAGTAACCCACATGTTATCAAAGTAACAATTAATTATTTTTTTCCTTTTATTACAAAGTTGCAAAAATAGACCCACCCAAACTCTCCCTTGATTGCTTAATTTTGCACCATGTAATCTGTAAAAGAGTAATGTATGTAATTATTTGTTGATGGTGACTTTCAATAATTATATTTCTTTATTTTGTTTGTGCTGTATATATTTTTTAATCTTATTATTCAATATAAGTCCTTACAATCCACTGATGGATGATGTAACAAGTCAAGCTGGGATTGCCTGGCTTGTTCTCATTTAACTCTTGATGCAAATTTCACTCTTTTTCTTTTACAAATCTCTTCTCACTAGTAATGCAAACAATATGTGTACATGAAATTAACTAATTACTTATTAAAGCAGTGTTTCACTAAATTTTATTATGCACAATGTAATTTACAATCTGTTCATGACAACAGTGTAAACAGTCTACTTGGCAAAATTTAGTTGAAGAGATATTCGTAATCTACTATTCTTGGAAAGCATGTACTCTCATGATGTACTGGGACACTAGTCCATGAGAATAGCACCCAAGTCCAGCATGTTGCAGAAGCACCCTCCTGCAGGTGATGGGTCTTTTGGAGCCACTCACCAACATTACCAGAGAACAACAACATTATGCTGTTTCCATCACGAAGTCTGACAGCCACTGTCATGATAAAACAGCATTCCATTTGCCTACATGCGGCACTCGTGCCATTACTAGGAGATGTGGCAAACATGCCACTATTTGCTTCCACTGCATCACCAGCAAGTAGGACATACCATATCCATGTACCTGTGTAGTATGTATGCCAATGCATATCCTTGAAAGTCAGTCCCAGCTGCTGCCTCAACCAGGACTACACATCTCTGACATAACAAAGAGAATCTATCAGTCAGCAATAAGCCTCTGTCTCAATGACTTGGTCTTCATGGCCTCAGGTGCAAGACTTGGTATCTGCCAGTTTATGGAACTTAGTGCTTGTGATTAACAGACTGCCGTTCCCTTGTTGTATGTCTGTACTTGTTCTTATTTCACTCAACAGTGATAGTAGTCAGCACAACATGAACAACTTCTATATTTTTCAGTTTGCTATAAATTCAAGAGGCAATTCACACAATTTCAGAAGGTTTTCATATTCTTTATACAAGACTTACATGTCTGTTGAAATAAAGCTGATATTGTTTTGTAATAAACCTGGAAGCTTTGTTTTGCTTGTGGATTCCAGCTGAGGTCACAAGACATGAGAATTGTACCCTACTAAAAATTGTTTGTTCCTAGATTGGCGTGATTTATGTGAAAGCCTTCATTCTCCATTTTGGAGCAAAAATTAAAGTTTTTCTGTAAATTTAGTATTTCAAAAGTCATTCCTACCAAAAAATTTTTGTTTTTCAGCATGTTCTGATCTAAAAATGATATTATTTCCAAAATTCAGTGCCATGCTTTCATAGCCCTGGTTTTTCAGTTTCCAAGCAGGTATTGTTTCACTTACATATTCTGTTACTTTGTTAATTATTCTTATTGGAAAAGTCACTTCCTTGAAAATTCTTGGCAGACTTTGGGAATTCTTGTGCACATTACTACTTCCCTCTTATAAAGTAGTACCTGTTATTTTGTCATTTACTAACCATAAATATTTTGGCGAAACAAATTTACTTCAATGCCTACAGTATTTTTTATCTTTCATTTCTCTATCTTCTAATGTTTAAAATGTAGTAGTCCTTTTTTTACCATTTTATAATTTATCTTATACACTGGTCTTTATATAGGTGGTGCACACAAAACCATAGTCCGTCAGAGGGCAGCAAAAATGGTCACAGGTTTGTTTGCTCCATGGGAGAGTGTCACAGAGATACTAAAGGAACTGAACCAGAAAGCTCTTGAAGACAGACGTAAACTACCTCACAAAAGTCTGTTATGAAAGTTTAAAGAATATATTACAACCCCCTATGTATTGCTCACATAGGGATAACGAGGATAAGATTAAAATAATTACTGATGCTCATAGGTGTTCAAACAATCATTCTTCCCAAGCTCCACATGTGAATGGAGTGGGAAGAAACCCCAATAACTGGTAAAATGGGATGTACTCTGTGCCGTGCACTTCACATTGGTTTACAGGGTATAGATGTAAATGCAGACACAGAGGAGGTATCCTTGAGCCACCTGTGGTCTCTGGTCTGTTATAGATGAGTATGGGCAAGATTTGATATGTAGGAACTATATAAATGTCTGTACCCTTACACACTTATGCTCAATATACTAGATAACCTCATGGTTCAACCAAGATACGGCATGCCACAACAAAAATGATCCTTTATAAATACTAAAAGGACTGTAATGTTAGACGGTTGTCGAAAAACACACTTCACACCATGTTTCTGCAGGATACAACCAATTCCGTTGGAAATACTACCTGCATAACACAAAATGGCTTAGGCATGACCTCATTAATTTCACCACTTATCTTATTCACAGTTGGTCAATAGTGCAACAATCATCTGATATGTCTTTCATTACAATGAATCTGGCATAAGATGACATTAAAGTGCACTAACTCAGATAATACATTTTCAGAGTCTGAAATGACATGGGCCCTATGAACCAAGTTATGAAGTACCACTTCAAACTTAGAAGGGTGGTGACAACTATCAGCCTGAAGACACAAATCTGTGTGAGTTGGTTTTCAACAAATGTACTATCAACACTCCTCCTGAACAACACATCAAGGAAGGGAAGGCAACCATTCTTTTTCATCACTACTGTGAAGTGAATATAAGGGTGGACTGAATTTAGATATTATAAAAAGCTGTTTAAATTCTCAATTCCTTGAGGTCAGACAACCTAGGTATCTAAAAAATGCTGCCAACACCATGCACATTCCTTGAAATCTTTCATAAATAGACAGAATAATAGATGCCAAAGAGTTCCCCATTACAACTCCATCTGGCTGTTCATAGAACATACTGAATAATTAGTAAATGAAAGTCAAGAAACAGGTTTATTATTTCAACATAAAACCTAACTCAATGAAGCACGGGAATGTGAGTGAAGAGGGAGACCATAGGAAATCATACTAAAATATCAGATTCATTCAAACACAATCCCCCTAACTGATATAAGAAATCCACAAGGTTCTTAATGTGATGTACACTTTGACCTATTAGTTGTCTCAACAGCACAGCATTGAGTTTTGCTACATGGTATGCTGCTGCACCAGTGTTACTGACAATATGCCTAGAGGAGTCACTTGTTTGTGGATCTTCAGAAGTACACAAAATCTATGAGAGGACATCACAATAAGAATTAAGACTTTGAATAGTCTCCTATGACAAGGAACTTTTTTCAGTGTGTTGTTAGTCTTCCTCTCAATCCTTTTAATTGGATCAGTACTGAGGCTGTGATACACTGGCTCAGATAGTGAACACTGCAGCTTTTGAATGTAATTCTGCTTATACAATAGTAATATTGAAGCAGGCAAGATAACAATATCAATATCCAGCATGAGGGAACACAAGACAGTCCTCTCAGCTGCTTTAATATTACTCTCGGGGAACATGCTCAGTCAACATGTCATGTTTCTTTCCTAACAACCTTGACAGTATCTGCAGATAGTTTAAAAATAGCCTGTTCAACAGAACTTATAAAACAAACAACTGGTAAAAATTTAGGCATTAGACCATAGTTTAAACCTTTCTCCAGATCGAATAAAACTCTGTGATCTTAACCTCTTTCCTTTAGATTCATCACACAATATCTATTTTTCCAAGTCTTGGAAAAGTTCAAACTCAGCTGAATGCTGTGCAGTTACAGAACAAAATTCCAACTGACTATGACAAAGATGTACCATACAATCAGTCTTAAGAAAATGATGGGATTTTCAAAACACTCATCAAAGGAAGCTAAATCAAGTCCCTGGAGACAAAATCCTATTGTGAGTGACTATAATAGTTCATTTTGGAAATAAGAGCCAAACCACCGCACTGCTTGATGTGATTATCAGCAGGAGAATTACTGTGTGCGTAACTCTGGGAAACATTCAAACAAAATTATGGTCTTGACATCATAACAAATGTGAAAGTGCACATTGCAATCTCTGTCTTATACTGTGTAATTTGTCTAACTTCTGAAAGCACTGATACTTGCTCCCCCTCCTCCCCCCCCCCTCCCCTCCCCATATAGGTAAAGAAAGTGAATTCAACCAACTTACAGGAATGTAGCCAGCTGAGATCTTCAACAACTGCTAATATTTTGACAGGTGCACATCCCATCTCTCTTTTCACTCTCATTTAAGTCTGATCATTACAGTTAATTGCAGTTAAGCCTATTTTGGATTAATGAATCTATTTTGATATCTATTGACATACACTTACTTTTTAATTAATGATCTGTTCTATGAACAGACAGATCAAGTGCATGACTGCTACGGTCGCAGGTTCGAATCCTGCCTCGGGCATGGATGTGTGTGATGTCCTTTGGTTAGTTAGGTTTAAGTAGTTCTAAGTTCTAGGGGACTGATGACCTCAGATGTTAAGTCCCATAGTGCTCAGAGCCATTTGAACCATTTTGAACAGATCAAGTTATGATGGGGAGCAGACAGTGGTCATGTGTGTGGGTTGTGCTTATGTGAATGTGTGTGTGTGTGTGTTTATAAGAAGAATGCATTTTGGCCAAAAGCTAAAATGTATAGCAGATTTTTCATTGTGCCTGTCTGTGACTCAACATGTCCTGTATTTGGTGAGTAGCAATCCATCCTTTTTATAATATTGTTGTTACTCCATCCTGGACTATCATTGTTTGAGAATTTAAAGAGCTTTTTAGAACATATTAAATCAGTCTGCCTGGATATTTACTTCACAATGGTGGTGGAAAAGGGTGTCTGCCTTTCCTTTCTTGATGTGTTGGTCAGAAAGTAGGTTGATGGTATGTTGGGACTCATCAGTTATAGAAAGCCAACTGAAAATGATTTGTATCTTCAGGGTAATAGTTAGGCTCAGTGTGAAGGGGTGCTTCATACCTTGCTTCATAGTTCCCAAGTCATCATAGACCCTGGAAGTTTGTGAGTTAACATGCTTCAAACTCATCTTTTGCCAGATCTGTTGCAGTAAAAACACATGTGTTGCACCACCAACCAACCGTGAATCAGGTGGGTGATGGAAATAATTAGGTAGCACTAAGTCTATGGTCTTTTTGCCTTACACAGGTAGCATTTCCAACAGGATTCCTCATATTTTGGGGGAACATGGTGTGAAGTGTATTTTTGACTACCATCTAAGATTAGAATTGTTTTAGTGTCCTTAATGAATGAATGTTCACATATGTGGGGTGTCTACCATGTGCCTTGTAGTTTTGGAATATCATACATCGGCCAAACCATGAAGACCATGGAGGATTGGTGTATTGAGCATAAATGTTACACATGCATATAACAGCTGAGCAAATCTGCTACTGCAAAACAATGCTTTGGTACCACTGCCCCATGAAACATAACACACATATATTGTGCTGTACAATTTCAGCTACTGGGATAGTTTATGAATGAAAAAATTGAGATTAAACTAGCAAGTGACCTTATAAACATAAAGCAGTTTTCTCTTAATTTATGTCTGAAGTCTTGCTCTTTCTCTGGCCAAATAACACATTGACGAAGATAATGCTCTGTTCTCACCTGTTGTTAATTATTGTTCCCTACCAATAACTTCCGACATTGGTAATCTGTGGCTGTGAAGTGCCACGACTTGTTTACAGAGTATGTGTGTGTGTGTGTGTGTGTGTGTGTGTGTGTGTGTTTGTGTTTGTGTGTGTCTGTGTGTGTGTGCGTTTGTTGTCCTTCTGCATATACCATATTAGGTTCTTGGTCAGTGTAGCCAAGCATACTGAGGTTTTAAATTTGCTTGCACAGTGCTCTCTCATGACACTTGTGTCTAGAAAATGACAGGGTGTGCTTCTATTGAAATATCAGTGGATGTCATAGATGTCACCTGGCTGCAGTCCCATAAGTTAAGTTCTTACATTTATTATTTATTATTGAAAAGGCAAAAAGACATTCTCAAGCTTACATGGTTTAGATGTTTTTCAGTAACAGGTTTTGCTCCTTCACTTCCTGCAGAACAACCAACAATAGTTTAGGTTATATGGAAACTTTTTTGCTAACTTCTCTTTCAATTCTGAATTCTTCATTATTCTGCTTGAATCTAATGGAAGCCGAAGAACTGATATATATTCTTTAGCATACTAAAATAGGAATAATCAATGGATAATTTCTCATGGACTGTCAGTACAGATTCTATCAAAACTGAATTGAAAACTCCCTGAAAACCTATGAGTCCCAGGAAAGTGGCAACTTGTGCAAATTATTCTGTTACTATGTTATTACTTGAAAATTTTCCATTTTCTTACATCCATGTCCAAAGACAACAAGCTGCTTATCCCGAATAAAATCAAATATTTTTATGTGTTACTGATGACAATTTTAGTGAATTTTATCACATTAGAAAGAGGAAGCTAACATATTTATGTAAGAACAGCAGCAGTAGTAGTAGTAGTTTTATTCAACCACAGATAAATCTCACAAAAATATTGGACCTGTCTCAGTATCACAGAAGAAAAGTATGTATTCATACATTTACAGGTCTTGTTTGACATGGATGGGCAAATAGTTGGCTATCGCATTGGGCCTTACAGTACGAACCATCACGGCCTTTACATTGTAATTTAAAGAAATTATGAAAAATATAATTCAGAGATGCCAGACAGAGATTAGAACCTCTACCTTCCCAAATATAAGGCCACTGTAACTTCATTCTACACTCCTGGAAATTGAAATAAGAACACCGTGAATTCATTGTCCCAGGAAGGGGAAACTTTATTGACACATTCCTGGGGTCAGATACATCACATGATCACACTGACAGAACCACAGGCACATAGACACAGGCAACAGAGCATGCACAATGTCGGCACTAGTACAGTGTATATCCACCTTTCGCAGCAATGCAGGTTGCTATTCTCCCATGGAAACGATCGTAGAGATGCTGGATGTAGTCCTGTGGAACGGCTTGCCATGCCATTTCCACCTGGCGCCTCAGTTGGACCAGCGTTCGTGCTGGACGTGCAGACCACGTGAGACGACGCTTCATCCAGTCCCAAACATGCTCAATGGGGGACAGATCCGGAGATCTTGCTGGCCAGGGTAGTTGACTTACACCTTCTAGAGCACGTTGGGTGGCACGGGATATATGCGGACGTGCATTGTCCTGTTGGAACAGCAAGTTCCCTTGCCGGTCTAGGAATGGTAGAACGATGGGTTCGATGACGGTTTGGATGTACCATGCACTATTCAGTGTCCCCTCGACGATCACCAGTGGTGTACGGCCAGTGTAGGAGATCGCTCCCCACACCATGATGCCGGGTGTTGGCCCTGTGTGCTTCGGTCGTATGCAGTCCTGATTGTGGCGCTCACCTGCACGGCGCCAAACACGCATACGACCATCATTGGCACCAAGGCAGAAGCGACTCTCATCGCTGAAGACGACACGTCTCCATTCGTCCCTCCATTCACGCCTGTCGCGACACCACTGGAGGCGGGCTGCACGATGTTGGGGCGTGAGCGGAAGACGGCCTAACGGTGTGCGGGACCGTAGCCCAGCTTCATGGAGACAGTTGCGAATGGTCCTCGCCGATACCCCAGGAGCAACAGTGTCCCTAATTTGCTGGGAAGTGGCGGTGCGGTCCCCTACGGCACTGCGTAGGATCCTACGGTCTTGGCGTGCATCCGTGCGTCGCTGCGGTCCGGTCCCAGGTCGATGGGCACGTGCATCTTCCGCCGACCACTGGCGACAACATTGATGTACTGTGGAGACCTCACACCCCACGTGTTGAGCAATTCGGCGGTACGTCCACCCGGCCTCCCGCATGCCCACTATACGCCCTCGCTCAAAGTCCGTCAACTGCACATACGGTTCACGTCCACGCTGTCGCGGCATGCTACCAGTGTTAAAGACTGCGATGGAGCTCCGTATGCCACGGCAAACTGGCTGACACTGACGGCGGCGGTGCACAAATGCTGCGCAGCTAGCGCCATTCGACGGCCAACACCGCGGTTCCTGGTGTGTCCGCTGTGCCGTGCGTGTGATCATTGCTTGTACAGCCCTCTCGCAGTGTCCGGAGCAAGTATGGTGGGTCTGACACACCGGTGTCAATGTGTTCTTTTTTCCATTTCCAGGAGTGTATTTATGCCTAATGTACAATACAGTCTTGTTCAATCATTTGAGCAAAGTAGTTATTTCATAGTGTAGAAAGCTACCACTACACTGTTCATTCTCTTCTCGGGACCAATTGCTGCACACACCATATTCATATTATTTTATATCATAAAAAGCTGATGCTTGACTGTTCATTTCACAACAGCAATTCTGCACATACCACACACACACTATCCATTGGCAACAGGATCATGATGATGATGTTTGGTTTCCATTTTGTGTACCACAACTTTCTATTCGCTTGCCACAAAATTTGAATCAACAGCCCTCCATAACAAGTTCAGTGTGGAACTCAGAAAGAAGATAAGGTGTAGTAATAAAAAACGCACAGCTCCTGTATCAAGTTTTCCAGGGAATATCTCACCTATTACCTATTCTGTGTCATCTAAGTAGTCCTTAACTGTATAGAATGTACAGTTTACCTAGCACTTTTTACAGCCTTTTTAAGGGGCTCTGGAAAGGCTCAAATTCATGAAAAGTTCAATTTTTACTTTTTTGCGTTTTCTGAATCTGCAGACTATTACCTTTTAATAGATATACAATTTATTCAATTCCGAAGGCTACAACTATTTTTAAATTTTTTTTGAAGTGTGTTCTACATGGGCGTGACCCACTGTGGTGCTCTTAAATTGCTGTCAAATGGTGTTATTATTAATGTCCGTGTTCATCAGGTACATTTTAGTGATGTGAGATAAAGTATGTGTTGTGGCTAACCTGTGATGGTTCAATATATATCGCTGGTGTGATTGTTGATTGTTTCATGTTTATTTACTCTGTCGTTATCTCGAAAATATTCGTAATTAATTCTGTTTTGTTGAAGTATAATAATGAGTAAAAGTAAAGTTATTAGAAATCCTCTGAAGGCTTTTAAGAAAATGAGAAATGTTGGAAAGCCACAGGTATGTGTTATTACTGTAAACAATAAAGACCATAACCAAGTGAGTGAACCTAACCTCTCAAGTACACCTGCCCATAGCAGTCAAAGTGGGAAAGAAAATACTTCACAGAAGAAGCTTGGTTCAATGAGTGAAAACTATGAATGTTTTATGGGCGAATCGGATGTGAATGAAATATTTGATATGTTGGTTCTCAAAGGAATTTTTTCAAACTGTGTAAGATGTATTCATTGTAGTGAAGTTGGTCTGGAACTCTCCATAATAAAGCACGTAGGACTTGCTAGTGAAATACAACTGAGATGTGATAAGTGTTCATACATGACCACCTTTTGGAACAGTGTTGCAGTAACTGCAACTGAAGAAAATGGTAGCAAAATCTACGAACACAACATTAGATTTGTTTATTCCTTGCGTTCAGTTGGTAAGGGTGCTACTGCAGGTGCAATTTTCTGTGGCATCATGAATCTTCCAAATCCCCCAACCAAGTTTATGACCTATAATAAATTAATAGGGTCTAAAGTAGAAGATGTCTGTATAGAATCTATGAAGAACGCTGTGGAAGAGGCAGTAATGGGAAATAATGGTAACAGAGATTTGACTGCAGCGTTCGATGGTACCTGGCATAAACGGGGACACACATCTCTTCATGGTGTAGTATCTGCCACCAGTATGTATACAGGGAAAGTTTTAGATGTAGCAGTTATATCAAAGTATTGTAGATGTCCACAAAAATATAAAGGTACACATGAAAATAATTGCAAAGCTAACTATAGTGGCAGTAGTGGAGGAATGGAAGTGGCTGGTGTTGCCAGTATATTCCAGCGTTCTGAGGCGTGTGATAAAGTGCGGTATGTTAATTACCTTGGTGACGGTGATTCTAAAAGTTTCAAACATGTTCAAGGACTGAAGCCCTATGGTGGTGATGTTGTAGTGCAGAAATTTGAGTGTATTGGACACGTACAGAAGCGAATGGGAACAAGACTTCGGCGACTGAAATCTTCGTACAAAAAACAAAAACTCAGTGATGGTAAAGGGTTGGATGGGAAGGGAAGGTTAACTGACACTGTAATTGACAAAATACAGAACTATTATGGAATGGCTATTAGGCAAAATACACAAGGTGTCGACGAAATGAAGAAAGCTGTTTGGGCTCTTTTTTTTTCATACTTCTTCAACCGATGAAAATCCCCAACATAGCTTGTGTCCCAAAGAAGAAGACAGTTGGTGTAAATATAACACAGGATTGCTAACTGGTGAAGTGTACACTCATAAGCATAGTCTGCCTCATGCAATAATGGAGGTGATAAAACCTATTTTCAGAGACTTAGCAGCACCTGAACTGTTGAAAAAGTGTATTCATAGAAAAACTCAAAACCCCAATGAAAGTGTAAATAGTGTTATATGGTCGAGAATCCCCAAGACTGTATTTGTTGGAATAGAAACACCTCACTTTGGTGTGTATGATGCTGTTGCGACTTTCAGTTATGGCAACATTGTAAGGTGCAAGGTATTTAGAAATATGGGAATGAAGATAGGTTCTAACATGGTACGAGCGATGCTTGCTTTAGACAAGGAACGCCTTCGGGCTGCAGACAGGGCTGTAAAGAGTCTAGAAATACAAGCAAGAGTAAACAGGAGGAGGAACAAGAGGAAGCTGGAGGAGGAGTTTGCAGAGGATGAAGATAATCCATCCTATGGACCTGGAATGCACTAAAAGTTAATCCAATCTTTGTCGCTCGATTCCCAAAACTTTTATTTTCTCATACTAATTACATGTTTTCTAAGGATCTTCCAAACATATTTGTTTCAAACTTTCAGTAAATGTTACACAGTACCTTCTGCATAATCTAACACAGCCTTTTTCCAAAAAACTGTATATTTTTGAATATATAAATAAAAAATTGCAAAAAAATGTTGTGAATTTTCATTACAATTGAAAAAAAAAATCATCTTTAATAACTGAACTAAAATTTTGTAAAATCCCTGTGTTAAGTTGTAGCCCAATTCCAATAAATAATCTGTAAAAAGTTCAACTTCCTACCTCAAATACTTTGTGAGGAAAGATGTAATTTATAAGTGTTATTTTAACATTGCAAGTATAGGGCATTCCGGAGCCCCTTAAATAACTTACAAGGGATATCTCCATACTGTAAATCGCGGATTTTGATGCGCTTCAAATATGTTGTAGAGGCACTTACCCTGAGTACCTGGCTATCTGCTTTTTAGCGACGGGCCTTGGTTTTTGAGAAAATAGATTTTGAAGTTCATTGCGTGCTTTGCATACCTGTAACATTAAGATATATTCTGAGCAATTCAGTGTGATGCAGTGGTAAAGATTCATGGCTACTGCGCTTGAGGTACCGTATTCAAATGCTGCTGGCGCACACTTTTTTTTCTTCCAAAATTGACCGAATTTTTCAAATTTATTTCAAAGAATATCAACAAACAGTGTAAGGTGTGCAAAATTATAAAGATATATTCAAATACTAATTTTTTATATAATCATACCGGTTGTGGTTCACAGTTGGAGTTCCAAATGTTCGTACAACTGTCGCTTCTTGTATTACCTGAATTTGATCTCTGCCCATTTATGTATGCAAGAACTGTCCAGAAAATTTGATCCTAATGTTCAAAAACGAGTATATGAATTAACTGGGAAATACAGAAATGTAGTCATGTCCTGCCCGAAATCTGGGAAGTTCACAAAACTGGTGTAAGAAAAATTTTTGTGTTATGTCATTCTTCCGTACGTGGGACAGAAGAAATTTTTGTACATTATTTATTCATTGGGAGGGCAAACTGATTCAATTTTATACAGTCGTCTATTCACTGATGAAAGGAAAGCGAGCACCTGCACCCTAAAAGTGGTCCCACCAAAGTGCACTGCTTACTGCCAGCCCTGCGAAGTTTATTTTTACCGACAGGTGAAAATCTTCATGAAAATTATTCAGAATGCTCCCAACTTGACGAAAGACAATAGAGAGATCGCTTCTAGGGAAGATTTGATAAAATTACATTCACTAATCCTACATAAATTCAGCGCACCTAATTTTGAAAGCATGATTAGATATGCATGGTTCGCATTGAAATTAGCAGATGAAAGAGAAATCTTTCTGAATGCAAAAGAATTGTGTTTCCTTGCATCATTCATGAAGAAACCATGCACCTGCAAGACAGTTGATTTCATAAAATGGGCATGGTGCTGCGAAAATTTGTGCTTCAGTTGTTTCTATGATAAGTATCACCCACAATATTGTTCTGGCACATCAAGCAATGTGGACGATGAAAAATAAGATTTTGTAATATTTTATGGCACAAAAAACTAATATCTAAATATATGTTTATACTTTTGCACACCTTACACTGTTTGTTGATATTCTTTGAAATAAAATTGAAAAATTTGGTCAATTTTGGAAAAAAAAAAAAAAAAAAATGTACACCAGCATGGTAGCCGTGAACCTCTACCACTGCACTATGCTCACTTGCTCAGAATATATGGGTGTACATAGTACGCAATGACTTTCTCAAAAACCAAGGCCCGTCGCTAAAACCAGATGGCCAGGCACTCAGGGTAAGTGCCTCTACAACATTTTTGAAGCACAACCAAATCTGCGATTTACAGCATGGAGGGTCCACTTGTTAGTTTTAGTGATCTCTTAATATTTTAGGCAATTTATATTACAATTTTATTCCTTGCTATATAATGCTGTTTAAGTTTTACATTTGTCCTTTCTTGGTAAATATGAGGAGCAGTCAAATGAAAACAGCACACACAACACAACAGAACATGGAATGGTTACATTCAAAGGTAATCAATCACCACACATGTTAAGACATTTATCTCACTGGGAGATAACATTATCAATTTCTGTTTCATCTCTGGCACTTCCTCGGGCAACTGAAACCAAAGTCCATGCATGTCTTTCTTCAGGTTGCCAGAGATGTGAAAATTGTATGGTGGAAGATCTGAGCTGTACAGAGGATGTTGCAGTGGTTCCAGATCAGATCACTAAAATGTAACCTTCATCCAATTGGTAGTGTGATGGCAGGTGTTACTGTGCAATAGAATGATCCTGTCCAACAGTCTTCCAGGGTGTTCTCATTTTGTGGTCCACCAGAGTTTCAGCAAAGTGTCTTCATAGGGCAGTGCACTGATTGTGCTTCCACACTTGAGGAACTCAATGAGCAGAGGACTCCTGCAGTTGAAGGAGGTCATCATGACCTTACCAGATCCTGTATGAAGACCTTTTGATCCCTTTGGCAGGGCAAGATGTTGGAAATTTCCACTGTTGGCCCTGCTTTTTGCCCTCAGAGTATTGGAATGCTGCCAGAGAGAATAATCCTGTTGCATGATCTACACTTCAACGATTTCAGTGAGAAGAACTGCAACATTCTCCATACAGCCCAGATTTTTCACCATGTGTTTGCACATCTTTGGTGTCCTGAACAAAGACATACATGTATGTCAGTTGGAGTTGGACCAAAAAGTGCAAGAGTGGTTCTGCATGGATCTGTCAGTGACCAACAATGTTCTAATAAACAGGAGCTGTTCATCTTGCCTCCCACTGGGACAAATGTCTTAATGTGTGTGGTGATTACTTTTAAATGGAACCATTTTATGGTCCCATTGTGCTGACTATTCAGTCTAGATCTTGTTCTATTGGACATAAATGTAATACACTAAAATGTGTCCCACCAACTATTTAATTACTTAAATTCCTTGCCTGTAGTTCAGAGAATAAAATTAATTTTTGATGTAAATTTGTATCATACAATGGAAAATTATCATTGGGCTGCACCACTTCTTAGATTGAGTTAATTATGATTCTTGTCCATAATAGCTACGGATAAAACAAGTAGTTCAGAAAGAGAGTTCTCTGAAGAGAAAATCCTAAAAATTTGTATATCTCTTGTAGGTTTTGTACTGCAGGATGAAGAATACTTGCTGATGTTCATAAAGGTTCAGGATTACAGGGATTCTTGTTATGGCCAAATGCTGCAGAGCTTTACAACAATATTTGTTCCATAAACATATACTGAACCATTATCATTTTGTGAGTTGTTATTTTTCTCTCTGTATTAGGTAGTTTATAAGGAATTTTCCAGTGCTGTATATATTGAAAAATTAAAAGTAAAATGATAGATATTTATCTGTTTCTAATTCACAAATGACAGCTTGAAGGATTTTCATAATATTGGTCTTACCCATGTCATAAATGTGACACCATTTTCACCTGTGATAAGGAAATGTTCATTTCTCTTAGGTCGAAATGTAACATTCTTGACAACACCCAGATCATTTCCCAGTTGACAGCTGGCTGTAAAAGGGAATAAATTCATTTTACAATTAATCATAATGATAGGACTTTGTGTAATGGTATTTTATTTACAAAATTAAAATATCAATATACAAAAATTAAAAAGTATCTGCACAACATTTCAGGAAACTAAAATTCAGAATTGAACACCATATGTAAATATGTCATACTAGTGAGCCAGGCAGTGCTTTGTAACTACTAAATATACATGAGAATTGGACATATGTCCTGATATTCTTCCCCCCCCCCCCCCTCCCCTCCCTCTTTGTGTCCATCTCCTCCTTCCCAATCTCACACTCTCATTGTCCATGCCCTACTTCCCCCTCCTCTCTCATCACTTCCTCCCACTTCTCTCTGTCCATATCTTTGTCACCCCCTCTCTTTCTCCATCTCTTCTCCCCCCTCTCTCTGTCTATCTCCTCCTTCTCCTTCTCTCTGTCCATTTCTGCCCCCCCCCCCCCACCTTTGTCCATTGCAGGGCAACATGGGCCATTAGTGAGAATGACCTATGTTCCACTGAGGACGCTCATGCTAATGAAAGGTTATCATGTCTCTTATAATCTTTTTATGCTGTGGAAAAAAATCCTCTGTGCGCATCTGATCTGTGATCTGTGAATTTGGTATGTATGCAGTGACATAACACAGCAGCAGCAAGGCACAACATGGTGAGTGTGATAGCACTTGCTGGACGTAGATGTTTATGCCTTGGTAACTCCCCTTGAAGGTGTCATGAACAGCTCAGAGAAAATGTTCATAGGACAATGTAAATGCTCAAGGCAAATGAAAATTTTAAATCTTAGATCTGAAGTTGAGGTCTCATGCGATCAGGTTTAGAGATCAATGTGTTCGATCTTTGGATCTGTCTTCATAATTGATGTAAATGAATGAAACAATACAGAAGATTATGGCTGACAATGTGTTTGTCATTCAATGTCTAGAAGTAGTAAGACACTCTCTTTCAGCCTCACCCTGCCTGGATACAAAGTCAAGAAGAATAAGTTCATACACAGCCATGGTATGGAATAGTTGAACCATTACACAGAAAAAAAGACAACCACACTGGAAGAAGAACAATCAAAAGTAACTTAGACCTCATCACACTGACTGATCCACCACAAAGCGTTCCCTACTCATGGTGTTACAGCCAAGGCACTGCACAAATACAGGAGGAAACATGGAAACATAAAACCATCACCTCTTCCTCTCTGTCTTTGTCCTGTAGCTTTGTGTATTGCTACTGCAAACAAAAAAATTATTTGTAACTGAAGTCACTTTAAAATTAATGGATGAATTTCTTGTCATTGTTATTACATGGAGTACAAGAGAGACATTTTTAGGTGCTGGATCTGCGGGGACAGTAGTCAATGACATTATTCTCACACTGTGTATGTTTATTGGAAGTGTCATGCTAAACTTTGAAGTAAGTCACTCAACAACATTCGAAATTTTTAATAATAATGTTTTAATAAAAATATATAGTTTATATCTGTTCAATTTTTATTAGGACATTTTGTAAAAAAAAAGAAGTAAATTGGTAAATAATAGCTTTCTGAGGATTTTCTAACAATGTTTCATTTATACTTTGTAATACAAGATTATATAGCTTATGTCCGTCCAATAAAGATTTGTAGTAAACTGGACAATAATTTTTCCAGATTTTTACTAACATGTTTCCTCTATTTGCCCATTATGTATTATATAAATATTTATAAATTTCATACATATTAAAGTATATAGCCTATATCTGTCTGAATGTTCATTAGAACGTTGTGTAAAATTTGAAGTAAATCAGTAAAAGGAATATATATTCAAAATGTTTCTTGGAATATTGTTTAAAAATCTGAAGTAAACTGGTAAGGAATGTTTCAAGATTTTCGCTAACACCTTATGATCTTTATATATGTTTGTCCAAATGTTTATTGGTGCATACTGTAAAAATTTGAAGTAAATCAGTGAAGAGTTTTTTGAGAGTTATGGAAGCCTCTTGTCTTTGTATAGTAGCATAGATTTATAACTACTTGTTTGACTTAAGGGCAGGCACAGGGAAAAATTGAGGAAAATTTCGAATTTTTTTATTACATAATTTATCAGATTATTTCTTTAAGAATAACATTGCAAAGTTTTATAATCAAATTCTGGCTATAAATATGTTTTAAGAAAATTTGTTTGGGTGTCTGCATCTGCCACACCCCCTGTTTCTATGCTGTGATGCACACCTTCTGTATACCAAAAATTGAAACAAATTGCAATGAGTCTGGCAAGCTGTGAGGAAGATTATCTTTGCTTATTCCTTTGTTTACAATGTGGTTTTATTAATAGTATGTGCTACAAACTTATTTCAGTTTTAGTTTTGCATATATCAAACTGTTTCACTTGAAATGGGTTGTAACAGTGGATACATATATTCAAAACAGTGAGGAAATGTCAAATTTCACATGTAAAAGCTACAGGAAATTTAAATAACAGTTTTACAGATGATGCTCTTAAGTGTGAAGAACATTGTGTATGCCTTCACAGCCGGCATCTGCATTATCTAAAATTTCTGAGCTGGGAGACCATGGTTGATCTGTAAAACTTCTTTTTCCTGACATTTTGTTGCCAACTGTGGGCAACATCTTCCAAGATGAGTCAATGACTGGCTGCCAGCCCACGGAGGTCCCATTTGTATAGAGCACATAGAGGGCAGCACCATATGTCATGTGGGGCTGACTGTAAGTCTCTCTCTGACTAACATCATTATTCTCAATTGAAGGAAATCAATTGTCACATCATTGGTGCAAAGTTGACCACCACATGTTGTCTAACTTTAAGCCTTCCTCTTTTTGATTAAAATTATTGTGGCATTTCTGAATCTCAATAGCTTCTTTATACATACATGCATAATAATGAAATGTCCTGGCTAGCACGCTCGTCTCACAAAATTTTATTTCATGATCACCGTCTTTAAAAACATGTTCTGCTACAGCTGATTTGTCGGTATTTCCCAGTTGACAGTTCCTTTTGTGTTCATTTATGTGGGTATTGACACTTGTTTTCATTGTTCCAATGTAAATTTTCACACAGCTACACATAATTTTACACACCCTAACAGATGCTAAGGGGTGTCCAGCATCTTTTGCCGATCTTAAACACTCACTAATCTTCTTGGTGAGTCTTAAGATTGTTGCAACTTGAAACTTGGCCAGAACATTCTCAATATGGTCTGTAATATTGCGAATAAATGGAAGAAAAACTTTTCCAACTGACAGTTGCTGTTGTTGAATGTTGTCAGACACTATTTTTTTTTTTTTTTTTTTTTTGATGGAGTACCACATATGTAATGCTTTTAAGCATATTCAAATGACAATATTTTGTACTAAAGGTGTAATAATATGATTATGTGCTTTATATATGTGCTTATTTGCAATCAGCATGAGGCATCTTTTTACAAAAATATATGCATTGACATTGGAAATTGCTGTTCGTGCACTAGTATCATGTAAATTTTATATAAATTACAATAAGTAATGTAAATCATGGTACATTAAAAAATTCTAATGACAAGAAATGTACTCTTGCAGCGTAAAAAACACAAATTACAAAAATTCCAAGTACATGCTACCAACACTGAAACACTTGTATGCGTCATTTCAATAACAGTGAAGCAAATCAGACAAATTCATGAACTGAAAAAAATGACACACATCAAAATGGAATATCTCAAGCAGATAGTGCAATATGTCAAATATTACTGATTTTTTAAGGTTCTGAGCTTGTTCAGATCACTAATAGTAGTTTTGACCATTCGTAATGCTACATCATCTACACTTTGAAAGTTTAGCAAAAATTTTCTACTGGTTGTTGCCTTACATTTTATGAACTATCCAACTTAATCTATACCCTACTGATGGTCGAGGCTTAAACAATACTCTCACACCCATTACTATGCACCTAATGGTTTATAAGGCCTTTACATAACAATTTACATTAAAGAGATGTTTTAAATAAGAAGACATATAGTTCACTAAAAACAATGTACCATTTCTTTATTTCACATTTCTTCTTTTTTTCATCATTCTGACTACTAACTTTAATTACTACATCAAACTTTCCCCGTTCCTTGCTGCATTCTTCCATGTAGGAAATGAATACTAACCTTTCAATCAAAGTGTCTCTATTACAGTTTACTGTGTCCATTTGCTAGCAGCAATACCTACTCAATCCCACATTTAGACATCCAACTTTGATTCATAAAGATGATTTCATGCCTAAACAAGCACATCGTTTCCACATCATTTTACATCCTGCAGTCATCCATGAACAACTTACAACTACAAGATCTCATCAATAACTACAGTTATGATAGTAACATTTCAATGTGATCAAAAAGACTGACAACTTACTCTAAACATGGACGTACATAAGTTTTACATATCACTAAACACAAAAATTTAATATACTAAAGGTGATTCATTCCTCCATGAACCATGAACCTTGCCAAGGGAGGGTGACTTGCATGCCTCTGTGATAGGGACAGCTGTCCCACAGGTGCAACCCTATCAGAGAGGGATCTGTGGATAGGTGAGACCTCTACATCATTCCTGAAGGGAAGTAGCAACCTTTTCAGTAGCTGTACATGCAAAAGTCTGGATGACTGACTGATCTGGCATTGTAACATTAACCAACATGGCCATACTAAAACCCCCTGTGGCATCGGGGGTTAGAATTGGCCTGCGGTATTACTGCCTGTCATCAGAGGCGACGAAAGAGAGTTTCCAACTTCTCGGCTTTTCTGTGATGGTCCCCTCTCAGGTTTGACCTCCACCTTTTCCAAATTTCTGTTGATAGTGCATACCATTTGGGGAAGGACACCTTACGTGGTGTTTTTTTGTCTGTCCATCGTGCACCAAGATCTTGTATGGTACTTATTGTCATGTAGCAGGCTTTGCACCCAATGTCTTATGGGTTGCCTACTTCTCGTCTCCTGTGCCGTACCATCCTTTGTGCCCACGACAATTCTGGACCACTTCAGCACCCAACATCCAGTGCGGTAGCCAGTCTGCTGTGCTGGGGCTGTCATGTACCCTCTTGGTGGTAGCCCCCTCACAACACAGGCATCGCAATGCTGATGCCAGAGCTGAGACCTCCCCTCATATGCCAAGGAGTAGATGCCCATCCTTCTGGGGCACCAGGACTCCCGGCAATGGCCCTTGCTGAGGCTGGGTGGCACCCATGAGGAGAGCCCCTGGTCAGAGTGGGTGGCAACAGGGTGGATGAGCCACAATGAAACACGTTAAATCGAATCAAGCTGGTGGACGCTTGGCCCCAGTTGTCTGAAAGCATGTCAGGAACAATTTTGATGCTGCGACCTATGATTCCCGATTGTTCCCCTCCCTGGCTACACCATGGGAGGACCATCGGGCAATCAGGTCTCAAGAGCCATATTTGCCTCAGTACCTTGTTTGCAGCAGGACTGATGAAGAGACCTTTCAGGTAATGAAGCCCCAGTTTTTTGTCGACCATCTTGAAGATAGGTTTGGGGAAGTGGTGGCGTTGTCCAAAATGCATAGCGGGTCAATTTTGACGCTGACGGCCTCCCCAGCCCAGTCACGGGCACTGCTAGCCTGTGACAAGCTGGATGACATCCCACCTTGCTGAGCTCTGACTACTTATCAGCCTTCACCCTTTCTTCTGCATTGCTTTGTCACTGCCATGGCATTGCTCTTTTGGGCACCACCCCAGATGGGCCTTGAATAAGGCTGACTGGGACTCGTTCGCCTCCATTGCCACTATTAAGCCTCTTTCTAATGACGCCATTGATGTGGTGGTTCACAAGATAACTAGCAGCATCGTTTCTGCAGCGGAATATGCAATTCCCTGTTCTTCCGGGTCCCCTCAGGGGAGCACTGTGCTTTGGTGGTCACCAGAGATCGCTGAGGTAATTAGAGATTGCAGGCGCGTCCTCCAACTTCATAAGTGACACCCATCACTGGAACACCTCATTGCCTTTAAGCGGCTCCATGCCCGGGCCTGACCCTTATGTGCCAACAGAAGCAGAAGTGCTGGGAAAGGTATGTCTCCACCACTGGCATCCACACCTCTCCATTGCAGGTTTGAACCAGGATTAGGTGACTTTGTGGATATCAGACTACCGTCAGCATACCTGGGCATTCCCTGAATGGAGCAGACTGTACTGAATCATACACAATTGCAGAACTCTTTGCAGAGCATTATGCTCAGAGTTCCACTTGTATGAATTACCCACTGGGGTTCTGCTCCCTGAAAGAGCGGTTGGAACATGGGAGCCTTTCCTTCCATATGCACCACACCAAATCATACATCGCTCCATTCAGTGAGTGGGAATTCCAAAGTGCTCTAGCCGCTTGCGCTGATATGGCTCCCGGGCCGGATTGCATCCACTGTCAGATGCTCAAACACCTCTCGATGGACAGCCAGCGACACCTCCTAGACCTTTTCAACCATATCTGGGTTGAGGGTGAGTTCCCCTCACAATGGCGGGAAAGTGTCATCATTCAAGTGTTGAAACCTGGCAAGAATGCACTGGGGGTGGACAGGTACCATCCCATTAGCCTCACCAACATTCTGTGCAAGTTTCTTGAAAGCATGGTGAGCTGGAGGTTGAGTTCGCTGCTTGAGTCTTGGGGCCTCCTGGCTCTGTCTCAGGGTGGGTTCCATCAGGTACGCTCTGCCACCGATAATCTGGTCTGCCTGGAGTCTGCCATCCATACAGCATTTGCCCTCCATCAGCATCTGATTTCCATCTTATTTGACATGTGGAAGGCATACAATACAATATGGCGACATTACATCCTCACCACACTTCATGGGTGGGGTCTTAGGGGCCTGCTCCTGATTTTTATTCAAATTTTCTATCGCTTCATCCCTTCCGCTTACAAGTTGGTTCCTCCCATAGTTCCTCCCGAGTCCAGGAGAACGGTGTCCTCCAAGGCTCTTTCTTGAGTGTCTGCCTCCTTTTAGTTGCTATCAATGGGCTTACTGCAGTTGTGGGAACATCTGTATCAGGTTCTTTGTATGCTGATGACTTTTGCCTGTACTGCAGTTCCACTGGAATTGCAGTTGCTGAACGGCAGCTGCAGGGTGCTATCCACAAGGTGCAGTCTTGGGCCACAATGAACGGCTTCCAGTTTTTGTCTGCCAAGACTTGCATCATGCATTTCTGCCGGTGTCACACTGTTCACCCTGAGCCATGGCTTTACATTGACGGTGAACCTCTTGCTGTGGTGGAAACGAATCAGTTTTTGCAATTGCTTTTTGATACCCAGTTGACTTGGCTCCCCCATATTCGAAAGCTTAAACAATCGTGCTGGCAGCATCTGAACACTCTCTGTTGCTTGAGTCACACCAGCTGGGGTGCCGATCGGTCTACCCTTTTCTGAATGTATCAGGCATTGATTCAGTCCCGTCTTGATTACGGGAACCTGGCGTATGGTTATGCATCACCTTCTGCATTTTGGTTGCTTGACCCCATACTTCATTGCGGGATCCGACTCACAAATGGAGCTTTCTGCACAAGCCCTGTAAACAGCATACTTGTGGAGGCTGGTGTCCCTCCATTGCGGGTCCAGCACCAATGACTACTGGCTGCCTATGCTACACATGTTTGTAGCTTGCCCCGGGCATCCAAATTACTGTCTCCTGTTCCCCACTTCGGTCATCCATCTTCCTGAACGGCGGTCCCGGTCAGGGTGTCCGTTTGTGGTTCACTTCCAGTCTCTTCTCTCTGGGTTTAAGTTTTTCCCTCTCCCACCTCTTTTCTGGGCTCATATACGTATACCCCTATGGTGTGTGCCCAGCCCATGCCTTCAGTTGGATTTGTCACAAAGACCGAAAGACTCAGTCCCTCCTGAGGCCCTCCGCCGACACTTTCTTTCCATCCTTGCCACGTTTTCCGCCTCTGCCATAGTCTATACCAATGGTTCAATGGTTGCTGGTTGAGTTGGTTATGCTTTTACTCTTGGGGAAGAATCTGAGCAATTCTCATTGCTGGATGGCTGCAGTGTTTTCACTGCAGAGCTTGTAGCCATCTCTTGCACCCTAGAGTATATCTGCTCCAGCTCAGGTGAGTCCCTCGTTATCTGTAATGACTCCTTGGGCGGTTTATGAGCTATCGACCAGTGTTTACCTCATTCTCGTCTAGTGATGGCTATTCAGGAGTCCATCCATACTCTTGCCTGTTGCGGCTGCTCCGTGGTTTTTGTGTAGACCCCAGGTTATGTCGGCATCCTGGGTAATGAACATGTTGACAGGCTGGCCAAACAGGCTATCAGTACACTGGCCCTGGAGATTGGCCTTCCAGAATGTGATCTCCAGTCAATATTGTGGCAAAAAGTCTTTTGTGCTTGAGTGCTGAATGGCACACCCTGCCTTCACCCAACAAACTTCAGGTCCTCAAGGAGACGACCGGTGTGTGGTGCTCCTTCTTTTGGACCTCTTGCAAGGACTCCATTGTACTCTGCTGGCTACGCATTGGCCACACCTGGCTGATGCACGGTTATTTATTGCTCCATGAGGACCCACATCTCTGTCGCTGTGGTGCAGCATTGACAGTGGTCCACATTTTGTGGGACTGTCTGCTTTTAACTGCACTCAGGCAGACATTTGCACTGCCTGATCTGCTCCCTGCACTTTTAACGAATGATGCTGCCATGGCAGGTTTAGTTTTGAGTTTTATTCGCGCAGGGGACTTTTATCACTCAATCTGAGGCTTTGTGTACTTTTTGTGTTGAGTCTGGCCTTTGGCCTACGGTTTTAGATTGGGGTTTTTAGTGTGTCTCTTGGTGGTTGGCTTTTTGTTTTTTTGTTTCCATGGTCGGCCAACCACTGTAACACTCTGTGTGTTTATAATTCCTCTTTTCTGGTCTTTATCTTTGTCTTTCTTGTTCTGTATCATCCCTTGTCATCTCTGCTGTTTGTTTTTCTTCCTAATGAGTGTTTTATGCTCGTGGAAAAAGGGACCAATGGCTATTGTAATCTGGTCCCTTCAACCCCCACAAACCAACCAACCAGCCATACTAACATTGGTACTGCAAATGATTAAAATCAAAAAGCATTAGTGATTAAAGAATTTTTTAAATATCATGGCAAATCTTGCCAATGATACAACTGGCTAACACCTGTTGTAACCACTGCACAACACACACCAGAAACCTACACCATATAAGAAGAATGTACTAATGGCAAAGCTAAATGAAGAATGAAAAGCTAAATGAAAAGTGGAAGGCAATGGATGAGGAAGTGTTACATCCAGTAAGAAATAAGATTCCCACTTCTTACTTCACTAATGGACCAGAAGCCTGTGGTAAAACATTTCTGTACAAAACTTTGTGTCACATTTTATGAGGTGAAAAAAAAAGATTGTTTTAATAGTTGTATGGACAGGCATCACTGCCAGTATCCTACTAAGGGGATGCACATCATTAAATTTTCACACTACCTGTACACACTTTAAACTCATTGGTCTCACAGATTCACACTGAAACCAAGGATGCACAACCTTTTCATGACTCTCATCTCATGATATGGGACGAGATTCCAAAGACGTGCTAAACGTTGTCAATAAACTTTTAAGGGACATGATGAAAACAATCTCCATTGTGCAAGCAAAATAATTCTATTTGCTGTAGATTTCTTTTGAGTATCACTTCTTGTCAGATATGTCAATAGAACAGTCACTGTTGAAACTATAATTAAATGATCACCCTCATAATCTCATCTTGAAATTCAAAAGTTGCCTTGAAATATGAGGGCAAATGGTGACCCCATTTTCAATGAATGGTAACTTAAATTTGGTAATGGTGATACAGAAAACCAAACAGAATAATTCAATGAAGTGACCAAAATTCCTAAACACTGTAATTACAATAGTCCTATTACCACCATATTCAGTGATACGGAACTCAATGAACAAAATGTTTTGCAATTCTATTCAACAGTGATTCTATGTGCAAAAGATGATGTGTGTACAACAATTAATAAATATATCAATTGTAGTTTGTTGCCTGGAGAGGCAAAGGTTTACTCAATTATGATTCTGTCTAACTTGAAGAAATAAACAGCATTCAGTTGTACCTTTTAGAAATCTTAAACTTTTTAAATCCATCCATTCTACCACCTCATTAATTGTTTTTAAAGAAAAATGCTACTATTATGTTAATTAGAAATCTTAACATTAATTGAGGATTAATTAATGGTGCAAGATTAGTGGTAACTAAATTAAGCAAGTGCATCACCACTGCTAAAATCATTGACTCTGATAAAACTGAACTCAGCTCATACCCGGCATGAACCTCACATCCTCTGATCCAACCATGTCTTTCCAAATAATAAGAGAACCATTCCCAATAAAAGTAGCCCTCACTATCATCATTAATAAAGCACATGGAGAACTATAAGTGGCTTTTGTATGAGATTGCACATTCAGAGATATTTATATTTGTGCTAAAGACACACTCAGCTAAAAGTAAACAATGATGACATGTTAACTGTTAACATTATTTTCAAAGAAGTTTCATCAAATTAAAAAGTTTCAAAAATACAATCAATCTGACAAAGACAATATCTGCCAACAATATCTATGTCTTACATTTAAGCATATTGTATATAATGATACTGATTTTTTTTACAGTGAAACTACTACTTGTTACTACTATTCAAAATGTAATACCTTTTATCAGTAAATACTTGCACTCACTTATTTCTCCAAAAGTATATTACTAATCACTGACTGATCAGGAGAGAGTATCAATTATTCACATGGGTCAACTCGTATATAGTAAAATGGCAAAGGGTCAAATACTATCAACTTTCAAAACTGGTGACATAAAATTTGAATCCAGGTGTAGGCATCTTCTTACTAAGTAAGGAACATCAACTAAACAGAGTAACAGAGTTCACTACTAATAACTTATCCTCCTTCAGTTATCAATAAATGACATGACAGCTTACCTACTATGTAATTATAATGTAAAGCTTCCCTCAAGTAATCCGTAAGACATACATACTTATCGTCATATTCTCTTGATACCTGATGTCCGTTATAGTGGACATAGTTTTCTGTCCTGCTATCAAACATTCTGCACTTTCCCTCACAATACCTGTAGTCCATTTCAAGGGACAGTATGGCTCAGCCACTGGTGGGAGAAAGAGTCACTACAATCACTTGGTGCCAAGTAGTATCTTTGTTTATGACGTATTAACCCGGCAGGCAAGTGCTCCTATGTTATTGTGTTATTTGAAACTTATTTCATGAAAATATGTTCCTATTGTACCCAGCTTCTGTGATAGTTGTTTATATGGCTTTGCTGTTTTGATAGTTTTACATCTTTCTTTATTTATGGTTACAAAACTGTAATGCCCATTGTAATGGGTACTGGGACTTTGTGTCACATTTTTGAGCATAGTTCTTAGGCATCAGTGGTGATTATCTTCTGTAACTTCCAATAAATTTCTTGTTGTGATTGTGGATCAATGGCAGTATCTGACGCATTATTATTATTTTTGTAAACAAAGTAGGTACTATGTTAATATGGTCATTTTTGGAACAATAATGAAGTCATGACAACAAACAAGATTTTTGCAAATCAAGAACATTGCTCTGCTGACCAGACAGTAAGAGAATAGTAATTTCTGTTGTAAAATGGCATGATCAAAAGCCAGCCATAACTGCATTGACCAGGATTGAGAAGAAGCCTATGAATCAAAGTAAAAGGTGGTCAAAGAAAGATCTGAGATACAATCAGGTTCCTGGTCCAGAAGTAATCAGCTGCTACAATAACAATATGGGATGCGTGGTCTTGATTGACAGGAAAGTGGAATGTAAAAGTTATTTTGCACTTCACAGACCTGGGAAAGATGAACCAAAGCAGAGTATCCTGCATAATCTTGATTTCATACCAAGAACTGCAGAGTATTTGTTAAGTGGCCAAGAGAAATAGCATACTGAAGAAGAAGATGAGAATTCAACTCCTAAATGGTGAACACTATTGTTCTCACAATCACACTCACATACTGTAGCTCATTTGCAAGAAATGACTGAGCTGAAAAATGTCATGAGGTACAAGAACACTGGCTGCATGATGAAAAACAAAATAATGTGCCAAGGCTTTTCCGCTTTCCTCTGTCTAATATCACAGACAATGATTTCTCTGAGCCTCATCAGAAATAAAATTGTCAAAATTTATATCTTTTTTTAAAATTTATAAACAGTGTATGATATGAGTGACATCTGCCTAATAAGATTGTATTTTGTTAAGTACACTACCACTAAAGTATTTGTTTCTTTTTTATATTTTCATTCTCTTTCTAATGCTCACTTGTACGTCACCAAGACACAGTGTCCACTATAATGGACAATATAGAATATCACTTTATTTTAATTCATATATTTTTGTGAACTTCCATTTATTTTCTCCTGGTTAGCAGACACTTCAAATCTGTTCAAAATAAATTCAATGGCCCTGGATTTAAAAGAACTTAAAAAAACAATAAGGCAGCTGTTGAGAATGGGGTTAAGGCAAAGCTATGCAAGGCTCTAGATAATGACATCATTCTTAAACTGAAAAATATAATAATAAAATCTGGGAGAAAAAAAGAAATGCTGGAAGACTGGAAAACTGCCTTCATAAAGCATCTACACAAGAAAGGCCCTGAAACAGACCCCAATTACTATAGGGGTGTTATCACTTCTACCAGAAACATGTAAACACATCAAAAAAAGTTTTGCATCATCCCGGTTCCCAGAACTCCTGAAGACAGATATTGACTGTGGATATTGTATCACAGACACAGTCCCTTTGACTGTCCAAAGATGTTACTAAACCTGCCCAAAGATGTAAACAACCAGGCATGAGCAGCGTCTATTAGATGGAGGAGGTCTGACAGCCGATCAGTTCCAGTCATTCCACCAGGAAGGAGGTACACTGCTGGTGTTGTCTGTAGTTCAACCATGCTTAGACCACCAATACCACAGTTCAATCGCATCCACATTGTTACTTTGTGCCAGGAAGGGCTCTCAACAAGGGAAGTGTCCAGGTGTCTTGGATTGAACCAAGGCGATGTTGTTCAGACATGGAGGAGATACAGACAGACAGGAACTGTCAATGACATGCCTCTCTCAGGCCACCCAAGGGCTACTACTGCAGTGGATGACTGCTGCCTACAGATTATGGCTCAGAGGAACCCTGACAGCAATGCTACCGTGTTAAATAATGCTTTTTGTGCAGCCACAGGATATTGTGTCCATGGCGAGATCCATCTTTGCAACCATGACACCATGCAGCATGGTACTGGTGGGCCCAACAACATGCCAAATGGACCTCTCAGGATTAACATCATGTTCTCTTCACCAAAGAGTGTAACATATGCCTTCAACCAGACAATGGTCGGACACGTGTTTGGAGGCAACCTGGTCAGGCTTAGACACACAGTCCAGCGAGTGCAGCAAGGTGGAGGTTCTCTGGTGTTTAGGGGTGTCATTATGTGGGGCCGACGTACACTGCTGGTGGTCACGGAAGGTGCCGTAACGGCTATCCGATATGTGAATGCCGTCCACTGACCAATAGTGCACCGAGCGAGATGGTGCAGTGGTTAGACACTGGACTCGCATTTGGGACGGCCATCCTGATTTAGGTTTTCCGTGATTTCCCTAAATCGCTCCAGGCAAATGCCGGGATGGTTCCTTCGAAAGGGCACGGCCGACTTCTTTCCCCTCCTTCCCTAATCTGATGAGACCGTTGACCTCGCTGTCTGGTCTCCTTCCCCAAAGAACCCAACCCAACCCAACCAATAGTGCAACCATATCGGTAGCATATTAGCAAGGCATTTGTCTTCATGGATGATGATTTGCACCCCCATCATGCACATCTTGTGAATGACTTCCTTCAGGACCAACAGTGCCTTGATGAACTTGTGGATAGTACGCCACGACAAATACAGCCATGCATAAATGCAAGAGGATGTGCTACTGGGTGTTAAAGGTACCGGTGAGTACAGCAATCACCTCTGAAGGTCTCGCTGTATGGTGCTACAACATGAAATGTATGGTTGTCATGAGCAATAAAAAGGGTGGAAATGATGTTTATGTTTATGTCTATTCCAATTTTCTGCACAGGTTCTGGAACTCTTGGAACCAAGGTGATGCATATTTTTTCTTGATGTGAGTAAAATCGTATCCAAAGCACTACTCAGTCGGGCAGAACATCAACTAGACCTACAAACAGGGGATTTCCAAAAAATAGATCAAGCACTGAACAGATATGGAATCTAAAAACCGTCCTTGAAATGAGAAATCTGAGAAACAAAGACACAACTGCTACCTTTGTAGATTTCACGAAGGCATATCATTCCATTAATAGAAAATCCCTTATCAGTGTTATAAAAGAATTTGATTTAGATCCAAAAATTACAAATGTTATCAGAGACACAGTGACAAACACATCATCTAAAGTCAGGTTCTGTGGAGAATTCTCCAACTGCTTTGAAATAAAAACAGGAGCCAGGCAGGGAGATGGATTGTTGCCTATACTTTTTAACTGTGCCCTGGAGAAAGTCATTAGAGAGTGGAGAGAGAGTAGAGAAAATCCAATGTCAAATGTATCAAATTAGGAATCTGGAAGGATAACATCTATGAAGATGCTTGGCATTTGCAGATTACATTGCCCTGATCACAGACACACCAGAGAATGCAAAAGTCCAAATAGAAAACCTAATTGTGCAAGCAAGAAAAGTCACTTTACAAATTTCCTTCATAAAGAGAGACTATATAACAAATATAAAAAAAATGCCCAGAGACACTACTCATAAATCAAAACAGAGTAAAGAAAGTCAATTCATTCAAAGATTTAGGTGAGTGGCTAACCATAAACAATAATGAGAAAGAAAGATAAGAAACACAAGCAAAAAAGATGAAAATCACATTCCAGACCACAAGAAACATACAAGAAGAAAGCATTACACGGAACACCAAAATTAAACACTACAACACAGTGCTGAGAACAGAGGCTCTGTATTGTGCTGAAACACTAAACCTAGTTCAAAAAGGGGGATAAGTAAAGTAATGAAAGCAGAAAGGAGACTGGTTATAAGCACACTTGGCCCAGAATAGAATACAAAAGACTACAACCAAAGAAAGAAATCTATGAACATGCAGAAAACATAATGTATTCTAACTGCAAAAGAAAAATGTCATTCTTTGGACATTTGGCAAGAATGGAAAATGACAGGCTCACAAAACAAATCTTTAATAAAATAATGAAGCTTAATGGACAACCAGTGTGACCTCAAAGAAGCAACATTGAGATACTGGACACACACAACAGAAATTTATGCAGGAAGAAAATTCAGAAGGTGATCTTCAGAGAAGAACAAGAGAGAAAAAGAAAGCATCCTCATCACACTGAGGAGCTTCAAAGACAGAGACCAGTACACATAAAATTAATGTGGCAGAAAGAAAGAAGAAGCGAGAAAGCAAGAAGTGATGTATTGATTTAACATGCTCTGCAAAAGTGTCATTAAATCATGACAATTGCCATCAGGTCTCCAGAGGATATACCTTAAAACACCTTAGTATTATGACATGCACTGGCTCCAAATCTCCTCTCACAGCTCAAATAGTCACCATCATATTCATTATATCTTTCAAAATAAGACTTAAAAACAGCGTGGATTTCAGTATCCTCAATAGCGAATGCAAATTAACATGTAGGTGCTACTTCGAATTCTCTCAAAGTCTTAAACCTATTTCTGCATTCAGAACTCTAGTTTACAGCTTCCTATACTAAACGTTTAACAATGAAATTAATGGTATCAGCCATCCTTTGGGTGACACTTCCTTAAACTGCTCAAAAAAAAAAATTGAAGTATAGAAACTTCAAAAATTCTTTCTGGTGTACTTTTGATTCATTCATGTAGTTGCTCCTCCAGACTAGTCAAAGCATTTGTGTCACTCATTACCTTAATCAATTCCCTACTAAATTCCAATGCATCTACTCAATTTTGTGTGTCTCATATTTGACCCTTTAACATCTTAGGTTCATCATGTATCTCTTTAAACCATTCACTCATTTTTTTCTTATCAGGTTACATCATTTACTTAATTAAAAATGTAAATTATTAGGCAAATTTACTGTTAGTGTGCCTACACAAGAAATTTTATCTAATCTAACGCCTGGCCATGGTTTGTGATATTAGTTTTTAGCTCTTACCCTTTTTTCTTAAATCATCTAGAGCTTCTAATTTGTTTAACTGCCCTGCTTGGGCTTCACTAGTATTTGATAGTTGTTATACACACATCAAAATAAATTTTACATCACCCCAGTTCCCAGAATTCCTGAAGATAGACATTGACTGTGGATATTGTACCACAGACACAGTCCCTTTGACTGTTCAGAGATGTCACTAAACCCACCCAAAGATGTAAACAACCATGCATGAGCAGCACCTATTAGACGATGGGATCTGACAGCCGATCAGTTCCAGTCATTTCACCAGGGAAGAGGTACAAGTCTCGTGTTGTCTGTAGTTCAACCATGCCTAGACAGTCAATACCACATTTCAATTGTGTCTGAATTGTTACTTTGTGCCAGGAAGGGCTCTCAACAAGGGAAGTGTCCAGGTGTCTTGGAGTGAACCAAAACGATGTTGTTCAGATATGGAGGAAATACAGAGAGACAGCAACTATCGATGTCATGCCTCGCTCAGGCCACCCAAGGGCTACTACTGCAATGGATGACTGCTACCTATGGATTATGGCTAAGAGGAACCCTGACAGCAACGCCACCATGTTGAATAATGATTTTCATGCACCTACAGGACCTAGTATTATGACCCAAACTGTGTGCAATAGGCTGCATGATGAACAACTTCACTCCTGACATCCATGGCGAAATCCATCTTTTCAACCATGAAACCATGCATCACGGTACAGACGGTGTTTAGAAAGGATAGATTGCATGCAACCGGTGGTGGAGTGTTCGTCGCTGTTAGTAGTAGTTTATCCTGTAGTGAAGTAGAAGTGGATAGTTCCTGTGAATTATTATGGGTGGAGGTTACACTCAACAACCGAGCTTGGTTAATAATTGGCTCCTTTTACCAACCTCCCGACTCAGCAGCATTAGTGGCAGAACAACTGAGAGAAAATTTGGAATACATTTCACATAAATTTTCTCAGCATGTTATAGTCTTAGGTGGAGATTTCAATTTACCAGATATAGACTGGGACACTCAGATGTTTAGGACGGGTAGTAGGGACAGAGCATCGAGTGACATTATACTGAGTGCACTATCCGAAAATTACCTCGAGCAATTAAACAGAGAACCGACTCGTGGAGATAACATCTTGGACCTACTGATAACAAACAGACCCGAACTTTTCGACTCTGTATGTGCAGAACAGGGAATCAGTGATCATAAGGCCGTTGCAGCATCCCTAAATATGGAAGTTAATAGGAATATAAAAAAAAGGGAGGAAGGTTTATCTGTTTAGCAAGAGTAATAGAATGCAGATTTCAGACTACCTAACAGATCAAAACGAAAATTTCTGTTCCAACACTGACAATGTTGAGTGTTTATGGAAAAAGTTCAAGGCAATCGTAAAATGCGTTTTAGACAGGTACGTGCTGAGTAAAACTGTGAGGGACGGGAAAAACCCAGCACGGTACAACAACAAAGTTAGGAAACTACTGCGAAAGCAAAGAGAGCTTCACTTAAAGTTTGAACGCAGCCAAAACCTCTCAGACAAACAGAAGCTAAATGATGTCAAAGTTAGCGTAAGGAGGGCTATGCGTGAAGCGTTCAGTGAATTCGAAAGTAAAATTCTATGTACCGACTTGACAGAAAATCCTAGGAAGTTCTGGTCTTATGTTAAATCAGTAAGTGGATCGAAACAGCATATCCAGACACTCCGGGATGATGAAGGCATTGAAACAGAGGATGACACACATAAAGCTGAAATACTAAACACCTTCTTCTAAAGCTGTTTCACAGAGGAAGACCGCACTGCAGTTCCTTCTCTAAATCCTCGCACAAACGAAAAAATGGCTGACATCAAAATAAGTGTCCAAGGAATAGAAAAGCAAATGGAATCACTCAACAGAGGAAAGTCCACTGGACCTGACAGGATACCAATTCGATTCTACACAGAGTACGCGAAAGAACTTGCCCCCCTTCTAACAGCCGTGTACCGCAAGTCTCTAGAGGAACGGAAGGTTCCAAATGATTGGAAAAGAGCACAGGTAGTCCCAGTCTTCAAGAAGGGTCGTCGAGCAGATGCGCAAAACCATAGACCTATATCTCTGACGTCGATCTGTTGTAGAATTTTAGAACATGTTTTTTGCTCGAGTATCATGTCGTTTTTGGAAACCCAGAATCTACTATGTAGGAATCAACATGGATTACGGAAACAGCGATCCTGTGAGACCCAACTCGCTTTATTTGTTCATGAGACCCAGAAAATATTAGATACAGGCTCCCAGGTAGATGCTATTTTCCTTGACTTCCGGAAGGCGTTCGATACAGTTCCTCACTGTCACCTGATAAACAAAGTAAGAGCCTACGGAATATCAGACCATCTGTGTGGCTGGATTGAAGAGTTTTTAGCAAACAGAACACAGCATGTTGTTATCAATGGAGAGACGTCCACAGACGTTAAAGTAACCTCTGGCGTGCCACAGGGGAGTGTTATGGGACCATTGCTTTTCAAAATATATGTAAATGACCTAGTAGATAGTGTCGGAAGTTCCATGCAGCTTTTCGCGGATGATGCTGTAGTATACAGAGAAGTTGCAGCATTAGAAAATTGTAGCGAAATGCAGGAAGATCTGCAGCGGATAGGCACTTGGTGCAGGGAGTGGCAACTGACCCTTAACATAGACAAATGTAATGTATTGCGAATACATAGAAAGAAGGATCCTTTATTGTATGATTATATGATAGCAGAACAAACACTGGTAGCAGTTACTTCTGTAAAATATCTGGGAGTATGCGTGCGGAACGATTTGAAGTGGAATGATCATATAAAATTAATTGTTGGTAAGGCGGGTACCAGGTTGAGATTCATTGGCAGAGTCCTTACAAAATGTAGTCCATCAACAAAGGAGGTGGCTTACAAAACACTCGTTCGACCTATACTTGAGTATTGCGCATCAGTGTGGGATCCGTACCAGATCGGGTTGACGGAGGAGATAGAGAAGATCCAAAGAAGAGTGGCGCGTTTCGTCACAGGGTTATTTGGTAACTGTGATAGCATTACGGAGATGTTTAACAAACTCAAGTGGCAGACTCTGCATGAGAGGCGCTCTGCATCGCGGTGTAGCTTGCTCGCCAGGTTTCGAGAGGGTGCGTTTCTGGATGAGGTATCGAATATATTGCTTCCCCCTACTTATACCTCCCAAGGAGATCACGAATGTAAAATTAGAGAGATTAGAGCGCGCACGGAGGCTTTCAGACAGTCTTTCTTCCCGCAAACCATACGCGACTGGAACAGGAAAGGGAGGGAATGACAGTGGCACGTAAAGTGCCCTCCGCCACACACCGTTGGGTGGCTTGCGGAGTATAAATGTAGATGTAGATGTAGACTGCTCAGGATTGGCATCACGTTCTCTTCACTGATGAGTGTCACATATGCCTTCAACCAGACAAGCATTGGAGATGTGTTTGGAGGCAAACTGGTCAGGCTGAATGCCTTAGACACACTGTCCAGTGAGTGCAGCAAGGTGGAGGTTCCCTGACGTTTTGTGGTGGTATTATGTGGGGTCGATGTATGCCACTCGTAGTCATGGAAGGTGCCGTAATGGCTGTACGATACACGAATGCCATTCTCCGACCAATAATGTGACCATATTGGCAGCATATTGGTGAGGCATTTGTCTTAATGGACAACAATTTGTACCCCCATAGAGCACATCTTGTGAATGACTTCCTTCAGGATAACAACATCACTTGACTAGAGTGGCCAGCATGTTCTCCATACATGAACCCTATCGAATATGCCTGGGATAAATTGAAAAGGGCTGTTTATGGGTGACGAGACCTGCCAAACGCTCTGAGGGATCTACGCCGAATCGCCATTGAGGATTGGGGTAGTCTGGACCAACAGTGCCTTGATGAACTTGTGGATAGTATGCCATGATGGGTACAGCCATGCATCAGTGCAGGAGGATGTGCTACTGGGTATTAGAGGTATCGGTGTGTACAGCAATCTGGACCACAACCTGTGTAGGTCTCACTGTATGGTTGTACAACATGCAATGTTTTCATGAGCAATAAAAAGTGCAGAAATGATGTTTATGTTGATCTTTATTCCAATTTTATATAAAGGTTCCGGAACTCTCGGAACCAAGGTGGTGCAAAACATTTTTTGATGTGTGTAGTTTCTTTAACAGTTCCACTTGAGTTTTGCTACTATTTGACAACTCTTCTGGTTCTTTAAGATTTCTGACAGACTGTTATCCATTTTGCATGTGTTGATGGCACACAGTAAAAACAAATATGTAAATACTCAAGAACACTGAAATCTGTCTCGAGGCTAGCACAAAATATCTGAACATATACTGACAACACTTTACAAATACATCACCAGCAAAGCAAATTTCACTTACATCTATTAACAGCTCAGTTAAATGGGCACATTGCATGCTTCTGCTGGGTGAAGCAATGTTGCAATTAGCTGCTACGTAATTATTCAATAGTTATCTGACCAGTTGCGGCCTGTGAAAAAAAGCTGCACTGCTGTTGCATTGATCAGCTGCTCCACTGTCCTTCTTGGAGATTGCTGATGCACTCATAGCCTCTGAAGCAGCACATGTAATCTTCCATTTCAACAGTGTAATGTTTCTTGACCAACATGTTGACAGTTATGTCAACTTCTTTTTGTTGACTTGGTTGCTACAGTCAACTAACCTTGTTTATCTTTTACACTGTGATAATTCACATTTATTTGGTTTTTACCAAATCATGGAATTACTTCCTCTTAAACATTGTAATTACATTGGGCAACACGCTAATTATCTTGGTTCTAGGCAACATTGTATGTTCTCTGTTACTTCTTGAAAATTCATTTTATTGGCACAAAAGATTTTCTATTCAGTGTCTCTTATCCACATCCTTCCTCTTGAGCACCAAAATGAAGTGTTACATCTCCATCCAGTCATGGAATTGAACCAAAATATTGTGTTAGGACTCAAGTTAAGGGTGTTAACTGAGTCAACAACTTCAATAATGATCTGTCACCCTGATGCTCTTCGTGATAGCTTTTAACTTGATTATTTTCTTATGGTTACCTTCTCATAGTTTCTTGAAGCTGTGAACCTGCTATGCAGTGCCATTCCTTGCACATCTTATGCATCTGCAGAGGGCCAAGGACTGTAAGAGAGCTCACATCTATGCCAACTTGCTACAAAATGAGATAACTGCTATTTAAAGAACTGTTTTGTAGTTTATTGCTCTTATGTACCTATTACAACATTTGGAGACCAAATCTCTTATTTTCGATAACAGAAGCTGAAGAAATGAATTACAATTTGTCACACAGCTGGCCCTTGAACCCAGGTCTCCTGCTTATGGGGCAGATATCCTAGGCATTACACTACCATAGCCACACAACTAACACAGCTGCATAGACTACCCTAGTTCAATGCCCTCCGTAACACAAACTTCAATACTGACAATTTAAGAAGGGGATCATAGGTTGACGGTGTGAACTGAAGTTTGTTTTAGGGAAGACATTGGACCAGGGTAGTTTCTGCAATTGTATTAGCTATGCTGCTATGGTGGTTTAATGGCTAGCACATCTGCCTAATAAGCAGGAGACGAGTGTTCAATGCCAAGCCAGCGTGCAAATTTTAATTCATTTCTTCAGCTTCTGTCATTATTACAGATAAAGTTGAGACTCATATGTCTCAATGAAAATGCAATTCCATCAGATCAACAGATCTCTTTTTAATAATAACATCATCTCCAGTACAAATCTCAGAACATAAAAGAAGTAAATGACATTTCTTCTCGACTTCATTCAGCTGCTTCTGCTTCTGCAGGTTGTCATTAAAGGCCGTGCCTCTTCTTCTCTGCATTCTAAAACACCACCAAGCCATAATGCCAAATTATAAGCGACCCCTTCACAGTAGATGGAGACGCTCAATTGCTGTTGTGAATTGGTGATGTTCTATGCTTGAGTGTATTGCTCCAGCTCTGTACATAGATAAAACCAGTGCGCACTCAGTAGTACATTCTACCTACCTAAACAAAATTAACACACAGACATATTTCATCTCACCACAAGGAAAAGACAGAGCAACAAGTTAGATCAAAGGTTGAGTAGTGGAGTGTTGAACAATACAAGTACAGTATGATACTATGGTATGTTAGCTGATGAGTGAGATAATGGAGTATGAAAGGCATAAGACAACACTGTAAATTAAGACCTCAGAATCATGCAAGCATGGGTGGATCTGTTGTGTGCTACGACAAGATTGTTACAGTCAATAGCAGACCACATATCGGATGTATGAGTGGTAACGGCAAGTTTACAGGAAGCTAATCATCACATACCGCGTGAGCACCTAATGGCCATACTTGCCATGGTTGCACGAAGTTCAGAGGAAATCCTGTCAGAGCTGAGGTTGATGGCAGAGCATAGTAGGCAGAGTTTAACATTTTACTGCCCTATTGCATTTGCAGAGTTGAGGAGTGACTGGGTGTGTTTGTACGTACTGGTTATTTTTCCCAGAAGTGAGGAAGCATGCACAATTCAAATGTTACAGCAAATAAAGCCTGGAAGGTATCAAAAACAATGAGAACACAGAATAAAGATAAAGCATATATAAACCCAATTAGCATGCAGGAATGGGTACAACACTACCAAGGATCACTAACTGAGAACTGAGCGGCATTCACTGAGAACCCACTAGACACTGAAATCAGTAATGATAACATACCACCAATAACTCTGAAGGAAGCCCAAATTGCAGTTAATGCCATGAAAAACAAAAAGTCACCAAGTCCAGGATTAATTTATATAGTACTGGTTAAAGCAGCACTGTCGAAACTCTTTGAGATATTGGCAGTGATTTTTGACAAATGCCTTAGAGGCGATGAATCCCCAAACGAGTGGAAAAAGACAAAAATTACATCAATATTTGATAAGGGCACCAGGAGAAATTGTGCAAACTAACGTGGTATTAGTGTGATGCCATCCATGGTGCAAGTCTATGGCCATAGCCTAAAAAAGAAGATAGAAGAAGAAATAACTGAATCTGAAGAGCAAAATGTATTCAGTTCTGGTCACTCCTGTACTGATGGTGTATTTACCCTCAAAAACCTAGTGGAGAAAAGGTCAGCAAGGGGCCTTACGACCCACCTTGTCTTTGTAGACCGCCAAAAAGAAAGCTTATGATACAGTTCCACAGAACAAACTATGGACAAGTCTAATTGATAATGGCGTGTCACTGAGCTATGTAAAAGCTGTCAGACTCCTCTACCAAGGTTGCACGGCAATGATGAAAATGAGAAATCAACTATCTCAAGAGATTGTGGTGACAAAGAGACTACGCCAGGGATGCACCCCCTACACTCTTTAAGATCTACCTAGAGGAAGCACTGAAATCCTAGAAAAGGAAATACAGAGGAATGGGTATCACATATAGACAATGAGATTTTGTTCACTTTATTTTTTGCTGACGACCAAGTGTTAGTAGCTGGAGATGAAGAAGATGCAAATTACATGTTCTCAAAATTAAAAGAAGAACATGAAAAATGGGGTCTTGTCATAAACGTATCTAAAACAGAATATCTGAAAGTGGGAGAAAATGCTGTTAATGACTTACAGCTTGGTGCTGATACTGTTAAAGGATGTCATAATTTTGAATTAGGTGGGAATGACACTGTTGTCCAATGGTAGAAGTATAGATGATATAAACAATAAAATTGCCCAGGGTAAGTGAGCCATAAAACAACTAAATGGTATTCTCTGGAACAAAAATATAATGCGCAGAACAAAACATACCATCTACCACAATATTATTGAAAGTATCACAACATATGGTGCAGAGTTGCGGGAACTAACTCAGAGGCAGAAAGATCGTCTGCTGGCTGTCGAGATGGATTTCTGGAGATGGAGTTGTGGATATTTCAGGCTCGATCATACTAGAAATAATAGGATCAGACAGGTTATGCATGTCAGAAGCACAATCCTAGACTACATAGAAAGGAAGTATCTATTCTGGTATGTCACTTACACAGTATGCCAGACACAAGATGGCCAAAAGGCGTACGACAAGACAATGGACTACACATCAAAGAAGAAAGTGCGGTACACCTGCTAGATGCTGGAAAGACGACGTCAATGAATCAATGGGAGCAAGAGGTCTTAAGCACGTGGTGGTGATGGAAGAGGAATGGCAGTGTTGTTGGAGGGAGAAGATTACAGTATTTTGAGCCCAGGTGATAAAAAGTGGTGTGAGCACATGCATCGTGCAGTTATTTTTAAGCAGAACAATTGGACATGATTGCCCAAGGCATATTGTGGAACCTAAACCTTATTTTCAGCAAGCAGGGTTACAATGGATTTTCTCCATTAAATGATAACATGGTGGTAGTCATTAGCTGCTACAAGCATGGAATGCTTGGGGAGCACAATGAGTGAGTGGAGCTGAGAGGGGAGTAGATTATTGATTAAGAGAACAAAGTGTGACATAACAGTGTCAACCTCCCATTTACCAGCCACTGTCATGGAAATTACCCAACTGAATGTGACACAGCCACAGTTGTACTAGGTTGACAAACTGCTAGAAGTACTCCTTAATCAGAATCTAACCTCTCTGATTATCACATTGAAATCAGACCTGATCCATTCCCTGAACCAATTAATGGGCACTCAAGAAGGACAGATTTCAGGAAAGCAGTTGACACAGCTTTAGGGAAGTGCAATGGCAAATGACCATAAACGTGAGCATCATGATACCAAATGCAGCAGTGGCTCTAATTCTGTTGTGCATAGCCTTCATCTATCTATATGATCCACCAACAGCATAGATTCCAATAGACTGGATCCCTAGAGCATGAAAATGTGTGAATGTGGAATACTGTAGTGTGGGCAATGATCATAAATCTCTTTCTTGAGTTTAAGAGGATTTGAAGCCACAGAGAGAGCTATGAAGGTTTGCACAAACGATGGTCAAAAGCACATGACTGCCATGATGTAGAAGTATAAAGACATGATGTGATGTGTGTTCCAAAGGAACTAACAGACTGTTAAAAGGTTAGTAATAAGCCACCTAGTAGCATAAGAAGAAATCTAACAAGTAAGGTTTGTAAGTTAAGTGCACACTTTGAACATTGTGGGTTCAACTGCCAGACACCCATACAACAGAAATTGATGTGATCTGCTATTATAGCTCAGTCTTATGTGAAGCCCAAGCAGCTGGGTCTTCTCGTGCAGGGTGGTAGTGTAGTTCCACTACCATTTCAGACTAAAATCAATGAGAGTATGTGGAAGAGTGTTGCAGCAGCTGAGATAGCTGTCAGGCACAGGCTGTTATCATTTCGGTTTTAGCAACTGCATGATGGAATTACTGAAAGATGGGCCAGACTTGCTCAGTGAAACCTGCCTGCACAGCAGTAATGCACAGTTGTCTTGCAGTGTGAGCAAGGAAATTTCTCTGTCACAGGTTTCAGTGGTGTTGCCAAGTATGTGACTACCATCTGTATACTGGCATAACACATGTACTGCTGTTTTGTAAAACTATCTGTAATTTGTGTAGCAGTTTCATTCGAAGTCCAGTAGTTTTCCTTGGGTGTAAGGGCTATGACAGGTGAGAGGACAGCATGGAGCAGGCAGCAGCAATCATGAGTTTGAGTCTCCACCCTAGTGCCACTCCCTGCACAAAGTCCACCCTCTAGACTTAGTACCAAGTGGGGTAGTGCAGTGGTTAGCACACTGGACTCGTAGTCAGATGGTTTTTCGAAAGGCCGTGGTCACTTTCCTTCTCCATCCTACCCTGATGTGAGCTTGTGCTCTGTCTCTAATGACCTCATTGTTGAAAGGATGTTAAATACTAATCTCCTCTTCCTCATCCTTCTCTGCACATAGTGCCACAGTGCAGTGACCTTCTGGGCTCACTCCAGCCATGACTGGACCCCCGCCCAGGGGACAGCACATCATATCCTTTGCACGGCAATTGACTTACACCGTCATTGTGAGCGCATCTGAATGTGACAGTAGGGTACAACACCTGCACATGCAGCTGACACCTGGTGTCCGCAGCATGACTCGTGCGACAGGGTCACACGCCCAGCACCAAGCACAGATGGGTACGTGTGTGTTGCAACCAGATAGCCAGGAGGCTGGCTGGTTGCCAGTAGTCCTCTTTCCATGGAATGGAGGTCATGGTCACTACCACACAATGATGCTATGCTAATGTATGAGTGGGAGATAAAGGATTAATTTTGACAGCTGCTTCTTTCTGGTCCTTCACTAGCCTGCTACCTCACTTCAGTCCTCCTCTTCCTGCCACCCTGAAATCATTGCTATCTTTTTTCGTATATGTTGTTCTGTTGGAAGCATGTATTTTCAGTATAAATATAAGATAGGGGTAAATTGTACAAAAATGTTAAGCACAAGGCCAGCTACTACTAGTAACAGTACAGCGGCTCTAATGGAGCAGTGTCACATTTGTTAGAGGAAATCACTCAACGGTAGTTACACCACGATAAATTGATGGTTTGATTACAACTTCTGAGGGCTGCGCAAGAGCCACAATCAAGTTTGAGTGAATTTAAATTTGCCAATAACAATGCCCCACTTTTCAGCAGATCCTTCAGCAGCTAACATAATTACACCCTTTGCTGACAAAACAACAACGGATGTAACATTTTTCATTAATGATGTATTGGCTGCAGCCGGAATGAGTAATTGGTTGGATGAGACTACTCTGCAGAGGGGCAATTTATGCCTTATGGGTCAAGTCAAGACGTAAGTGATGTATCATGAAATGATGAGCAAGGAATGTACATCGGAACAATTAGCAGAAGGTTTGTGCCAAGTTTTTTCAAGAAAAGTTAAGTGGGTTGACACACAAAGCAAACAAGACCATGGAGGCTTTTTCAGACAGAATTCATAAAGAAGATGCACAAACATATGAGTTGATAAGGAATTCAGAAGCGGATCATGAAATACACATGGAGACAGAAAACAGAGCTCTTCATGTGTTTTTACAAGATATTCCCGCAGAGATTTCACAGAGAGTACAAATGGAAAATCGAGACGATTTGGCTACAGCACTATGAGTTGCCATGCATTTGCAGGAAGTAGAGATTACTACATGAGTACACAATGTAAAACAAATTTGCTTTTGGAAGAATTGTTATCATTGTCAGAAGACTGAGCATCTGAAGTATAGTGCAATCAAATGCAATGTTACAGGTATGGGCATTTTGGGCACAAGGGAAATGAGCGTGGGAATAGAAAGTAGGGTAATGGAAATAGCAATGGAAAATGTTAAACATAAACAGTGATGCTTGATCCATCAGAAAATGTTCCCAGAAAATCAGACTACTGTAGATTCTGTTGCACGGACAGAATGTTGTTCTACAGGTTTTGTAAATGGTTAACTGGTGCACATGTTCCTGTGATTGGTCTAGGCCTCGTAGGTAGCAGAAGACTAGGGACTCCAAGGTATAAATTATGTGCAGTTGAAAATAATAATTTGGTATCATTAGGGACAACATAGTTTGTTTTTAGGATGGGAAGTGCAGAGTTTTGTGAGCATATGGAAGTGTTGCCAAATGTGAGACAAGGGTGTTCTATGATTCTTGACTTGACTTCCTGGATAGACATCATGCAAAAATTAATCTTGCACAGCACACTGTTGAACTTGGTGGGAACTTGTTTCCATTGAGCCCAACGTCCCCAAACGTTTCAATGTCACAAGGTATACTGATTATTAAGGTGTCACCAACTGAACTGCCTACTTGTATATTAAAGAAAATTGTGTGTCACGAAAGTACCTGCTGGTACAGGGAAGTTGGGTTGGATATCCCTAGATGCTCATGTGCCACTGAAGAGAATGTGTGATTGAGTCACTGCAGAAGAATAAAGCATTAGATGAAATGCATTATTTTATATGAAGGAGCACTGCACACATAATGAAAGTTAATGGGAAACAGATGATTCCAGCAAGCTTTGATAGCCTCAGGATAGATGAAGAAAATCTCCCAAAAGGATTAATTATAGTTAGTTTAGAGATACTTGAGGATAAAGATATCAATAGATCAAAAGGTGACTGAAGCATCAAACAAACCATCAATGCATCTACACTATGAGCCAAGATTCATCACTTGCAAGACAGTGAATGGGAAGCCATGGGAACTTTGCTGTTAGGATATTCAGGTTTGTTCAGTTCAGGTGGTCGACTACCATCAACTCTTATCCCAAAAAAATGCATACCAAGAAGCGATAATCCACCAGTTGATAGGACACCATACAGAATAATGAAAGGCTTACAGCCACTAGTAGACAAAATTTATAGATCAGCAATTACATGAGGATATTTTCAAGCAAAGTGATAGCCCATGGTGGGCAAATATTATTATTGTACCCAAAAAGTCAGTTGACGATACTCGAAAATATTGAATGTGAGTGAATAAACTACAACAGATACAAAGTTGATCCCAAACATCACAGATACATTAGATAACCTATGAAGATGTAAATATTTTTCAATAATTGATCTTAGAAGAGGTTATCACCAACTAGAAATGTTTCCCAAAGACAGACCCAAAACAGCTTTCACAACACCTTGTGATCATTACCAATATTGAAAAATCCATTTGAATTGAAATATGCTCCATCTGAATTCCAGTGCATATTAGATGGGACACTTTGTGGATTAAAAGCAAGGATCTGTATTGTATATCTTGATGACATACTCCTGTATTCAAGAACTACAGAAGATCACGTTAAACATTTGGATGAAGTATTTAGTAGACTGAGGGCAGCACACCTTACACTCAGTGTGGAGAAATGCCATTCTGCTCAGACACAAGCACGATATCTTGGGAACATTATGAGTGAAGATGGTATGAGGATGGATCCTCAACTTTGCAATGATTTTCCAGTGGCACAAACTACTAAGCAATTACAGCCATTTATGCTGTTATTATTGTAAGTTCGTGAAGGGGTTCACTGAAATTGCATGGCCATTAACAAAACTGCTACAAAAATGTGTTAGTTTCAAAGGGACAACGCGGTATCAAGAATCATTCAAGAAACTCATGCAGATATTAATATCAGATCCTGTATTAATATTCCCTGACTTTGAACAGGAATTCATACTTTTGTGTGATTTCTCCAACAATGCTTTGGGTTGTATTTTAAGTCAGAATGTTGATGGAAAAGAACATCCAGTGCCATATTCCTCCAGATGATTGAATAAGGCTGAAACTAATTATTCAACAACTGAACAAGAAATGTTAGCCTTTATTTTGGAATCTCCTATTTTCATTGCTCTTTGTCTGGAGTCAGAAGGCACGGAAGTTGAATGTGTACCAGAGGGCATGGACCTGGATACCCACCAGGGGTCTCTGTGCTCTGGTGCACCTGTGTTGCGAGTCTCTCCATGCAAGTACCATGTGAAGTACGTGGCAAATTGCGTTTCCTATGGTTGTGTATTTATGTGGCCGCATGGCGCTACCCTGGCACTCTGGTACTCAACATAGTTCACTTGTGCATCTCGACCATACTGTGTTCCAATTCCACGTACATATTGTCGATGTTTGGAGTGTTCCTGCATTTTTGTTGTCTCGCCATGTCTATCCCCAGTTCTCGCTTGCTTGCCTCATGTTGTGTCCTGGTCCGTTGTAGAGTCTGTCATCTGCTGCTTGTTCATCTGCCCTGTCTGTCCGTTGTAAGCAATACCTCTGGTGGCTCCCCCACCTGGCGACTTTGGGTCTCCATTCTCCACAGTGAACCATACACCAGTCACTTGGCTACAATTTTGGCAATGATGTAAAAGGTTTGGTAGTATGGAGGCTAAGTTGGTTAAGTTGGTCTGTCTCCTGGAGCAACAGCAGCAGTTCACACAACAACAGCAATGCCAGTTAGATGTCTTACAGCAATCCTTGTAGTTGCTGATGGACAAAGTCAGGGCACGGGACACCTACTGCACCAGCTCCCGAGTTTCCTTGTTTCTCACTTCCCCACATCCTCCATCGCTTCTGCCCTTTAATGGCACCAAGGAAGACTGGGAAACATACTTCCATTGCCTGAAACAACATTTCACAGCGTTTCAGGTCATGGATGACTCCCTACAGTGATCATTATTCTTGTTCTGGGAATCACCAGACATGTTCTTTTTGCTCCGCATGTTAGCACCGTTGTCAGACCCTGTGGCTCTCTCCTTCGAGAAGATATGTGTGCTGCTGACTGACTACTATTCCCAGAGGTACTATGTCATGGCATCTTGGCTTGACTTCCACCAGTAACATAAACAGCCTGGTCACTCATACCATTCTTGGCTCACAGACTTGCAGGCTCTCAGCCAAAGTGTGACTTCACTTGCACCAATCAGCATTGCAAGGCATCGTATGCAGACTGCTTGATTCACAATGTTGTCATCTACTAGCACCTGATTCCAAAGTCCACACGGCTGCATTGAAACTCAATAAACCCTCACTGGGAGACATTCTGTGCATAGCCCACTCCTTTCAAACCACACAAGCAGCAAATGAGCATGTTATGGCAAGGCTGCAGGTGGCAGCAGTAGAGTCTTCCCCACAGGTGCCTCCCTCAAGCCGTCAGCATGGTACAGCCAACAGAGACCAATGTCATCAAGACTTCTCCTCGTCTGTTGTCTCTATGGCCTGGGAGTCACTAGTTGCGCTGATAACCTCGCTGTTGTGCGCCCTAAACCACTAATCATCATCGTCACTAGTTACCCCTCATCGGTGGTCACGTGGGTCACTTCCATCTTGCCCACAGTGCATCCAGGACACTCTTGTGCAGACTGCCCCATCACTGGAAGATGCGCATGCTTTGTCAAAAAAGACAGCCATCTGCAATCTGTCTGTCACAGCCGCTCAACCCGCTCCTGCCCCTCATCCATGAGGCATCAGGATACCATGCACATACTGCAATCAATTGTCCCACTGGACATCTCATTGATGCATTGTTCCTCATACTCCACATTTTTAACATGGATGTTCTTTTCCATGTTGATATGTGGTCTACCATCTCCTTGATCAGTCTGGTGACATTTACATGCCTGGGTTCCCCGGAGCTGTCTCTCACCTCTCAGTGATTAGTCACATACAGTGCCAGTTCAATCCCGCTTCATGGGCAGTTTTCGATCCAGGCTACCTACAGACATGCTCCCCAGTTCCTGACCCTACTGGTGGTTGATCATCTCTTGGCCTCAAAAATTTTGGACTAAGTCCTTTAACTATGTTTGACTTTTTGATTTCTGATAAAGTTAAGGATGTTTCCACTGCCATCCCGTTCCAGAACCTCGACCATCTATGCTCGGTCCATCCCTCTCTGTTTCAGTCTTACTTAGGGTGAGCTTTGGACTTCCAGGCACACATTGCTCTCTGGCCAGATGCTCAGCCCCAATTCTTCCATGCTCAACCCATTCCAGTGGCCTTACGTCCAGCTGTCAAGCATTAGCTCGATTGACTACATGCTGCTGGCATCAACAAGCCCGCAAAAGCGAGTGCTTGGGTGACCCAGTTAGTGGTGATCATGAAACCAAATGACACCCTTTGCCTATGTGGAGATTTCAGAGTTACAATCAATGCACAGTCCCAGGTTGAAACTTATCTTATTCTCCAGCAGGAAGTCCTTCTCGCCAAACTTGCACATGGCAACTATTTCTCTAAGATCGATCTGGCGGAGGCTTACCTGAGGAATCCCAGAACACAGTTGTCATCAACATGCCTTTCAAATTACATAAATATAGGTGCCTTCCATTCGGTATTTCCTCAGTGCTGGCCATTTTCCAGAGGTACCAGGAGCAGCTCACCCAGCCCATCCCAGCTTGTATCAATTTTTACAATGATATCTTGGTCACTAGCCCTACATACCAGTAGCATTTTCAAAACCTTGGTACCTTATTTCAAACCCTGTAGGCTGCAGGCTTATGCTGTCAGCTGAGAAAGTGTAGTTTCTTTCAACCAGAAGTCAAATTCCTGGGGCACTGGCTCAGTAAAGATGACATTAATCTGCCGGATTGCAATGTCATGGGCATCCACTCCCTTCCCCACCCTAAGGATTTTTCTGACCTCCAGGATTTTTTTGGCAAGGTTAACAACTACATAAATTTTTTATCCCAGGCTGCTGATGTTGCACAGCCTCTCAATTGCTTGCATCACAAAGGAGTGCCTTTCAACTGGACTCCTGCCTGTGATCAAGCTTTTCTCCGCTTCAAAACTATGCTCAAGTACGCCCCTTGCCTGACTCCCTTCTCTCCGGACCACCCCTCGTTTGTGGCGGCTGACACTTCTACCTATGGTATTGGGACACTCCTGGCTCTCAGGAATGAAAATGGCTCTGAACAGCCAATTGTGTATGCATACAAGATGCTATCCGCAGCACAGAGGAACTATTCTCAGATTGAGAAAGAGGCTCTGGCAATTGCGTTTGCCATTCAAAATTTTCACACCTACCTATTTAGGATGAAGCTCATTGTCCTCACTGATCACAATCCTTTGGTTACACTATTCGGCTCACACACACACAACTCCCCAAGTGAACTGCTCAACATCTCCAGCACTGGGCGCTGTTCTTACACAATACTTATGTAATCCAATATAAGCCCACCTCTCAACACTCCAATGCAGATGTCTTGTCATGTCTTCCCCTCAGGGCCCGATCCTGAGTTTGACCAGCAGGAAGTTCCCTGCTTTCACATTGATATGACCCACCAAGATACACTGGATGGATTTCCAATCACGCCTGCATAGGTCGCCTCTGCCACACGCCAGGACCCCATTCAGTGGCAGGTTCTCTGCTATGTGACCCATGATTGGTCCACTTATCTGACTCGCTGACTGAAAACTGAAGCCGGCCGGAGTGGCCGAGCGGTTCTAGGCACGTCAGTGTGGAACCGCGCGACCGCTACGGTCGCAGGTTCGAATCCTGCCTCGGGCATGGATGTGTGTGATGTCCTTAGGTTTAAGTAGTTCTAAGTTCTAGGGGACTGATGACCTCAGATGTTAAGTCCCATAGTTCTCACAGCCATTTGAACCATTTTGAAAACTGAATTCAGCCCCTAGCAGCACCTCTCACACAGGCTCTTGGTTGTGGTGGTTGTCCTTCTGCTGGCCACAGAGGTTGACACGCATCGGGTGATCACACTGCCCGATTTGTGTCCCCAGCTTCTTCAGTTGCTGCACTGCGGACACTGGGGGATGTACCAAATGATGGCATTGGCTTGCCAGTATATGTTTTGGCCTGACATTGATGGTGACATTGAACACTTGGTCCATGGATGCATGGTATGCGCAAGTCAGCCATTCACAATCAATTGTACTCTAGCCCATGCCTTGCTCGCCCTGGGACCTCATCCATTTTGATTTTGCAAGCTCGTTCTTAGGATAGATGGGGTTATTCACTGTGGGCTCAAGTGCTGCTACCATAACCGGCCTTGTACCCCTTCATGGAATCTCACATCCCCCAACCCCCTGCCTCCTGCTGGTGTGCATGAGGCCCTCAAGCCAGCCCCAGTGCCGACAGCTGCCAGCTCCCTGCAGCCATGCCAGCACTCCTTCCCGCATCCAAAAGGATCAGATGCGCCATGCGATGCCCTGCCCTCTGGTGACATTTTGATGGATTCCATAGCCTACCCTCCTACCCCATTGCTAGCAATCAACAACACACGGTCTCCCTCTGTTCCCTCCTTCCACTCAGTACGGCACTGCCTGCTGGAGCATTTCCGCCCCTACACACAGGTTTTGGGGGAGGGGGGGGGGGAGGGGGAAGGGATCTAGTGTCAGAAGGCAGAGAAGCTGAATGCGCACCAGAGAGTATGGAACTGGATACCCACTAGGGGTCTTTGTGCTCTGGTGCGCCTGTACCGCAAGCCTCACCGTGCGAGTGTGCCACTCTCTGTACCACATGAAGTCTGCCGATCATCACGTTTCCCATGGTCATGTATTTAGGCAGCCGCATGGTGCTACCCTGGCAGTCTGGTTCTCGCTGTAGTTCGCGAGTGCATATCGGTCATACTGCGTTCCAGTTCCATGCACATACTGTCATTGTTTGAAGGGTTCCTGCTTTGTTGTTGTCTCGCCGTGTCTGTCCCCAGTTCTTGCTTCCTTGCCTCAAGTTGTGTCCTGTTCAGTCATAGGGTCTGTCATACACTACTTGTTCATCTGTCCTGTCTGTTCGTTGTTAGCGATACCTGTAACATTAGATGGCCGCCGAGTAAGTGACGCCAGAAACCATTTCCAGAAAGTTAAGTGATTTAGACAGGAATATAACTTAGTTTAACGCAGACAACAAATTAAATACATGCATTAGTGTATCATTTAGTCTTGCTGTTAAAGGTTTGACTTTTCTTTGCGTATTTTTTCAGAAAACACAGAAAGATCGTAACTTCGCGAAGTCGCGCTTAGGCTTAAATTTTGTAAACGTGTTTGTTTCTTGTTACATGGTAATTTAACTAATTTCTCGGTAACAAATACATAAACTATCGTAAATAGCGTATAACTTCATTGTTTTAATACAGATTTCAGAAAAACAGCGTAACTTTATATCAGAAACTTGCTTATATACATTTGTTTATAGGCCTATTTCTCGTAACGTTTTTGGAGAATCAAAGTTAAAGTATCTCGTTTAATTGTCGTTTTTTTCATTCCATTGAGTGAAATATAAAATAAATAGCATATATCTTCATTGTTTTAATACAGATCTCAGAAAAACAGCGGAATTTTAAATCAGAAACTTGCTTGTATACATTTGTGAATAGGCTTAATTCTTGTAACATATTTTTTGGATTTCGGTAATTTAATTGATTTATTCTAGCTAAAGTATTATTTTTGCCATGAGTGAGAAGTGCCTGACTTGCCGTAGAATTGTTAGTTCTGGGATTTGGTGTGATGGATGCAGTAGTTTTTTTCACTGGGGGGACTGCAGTGGCGTGGGTGTCGGGAAAGTGGATCAGGCTCATCAGTGGTTATGTAGGATTTGCAGCAGAGATAGGAAGATAGTGGAAATGGAGGGGAAAATTGCTGCCCTTCAGGCTGAGCTAGATCAGGCTAGGGAAGATCTGGACAGGTTAAGGAGGGAGAAGGGCAAAGAGAGGTGGGAAGTGGCAACAGGTAGCAGAAGGAACAGGCCTAGAACTAAGTCTGACAGTTTTGTGGTGAATGTCAAAAATAAGTTTGACCTGTTGCTTCAGTTAGAAACTGATGAGCCTCAAGCAGAGGTAGGTGTAGACAGGACACAACAAACTTTCAATAGGAAACTGAAAAAGAATGTAGGAAACCCATCGAAAAGGAAGAAAGTTTTGTTGTTAGGCAGTTCTCAGGCCAGAGGTGTAGGCCAACTTCTGCAGGAGGACCAGAATACCAGGTCACAAATTTTTTCAAACCAAGTGCTAGTCTGGATCAGGTGACAGAGGATTTAGGTTCACTCTGTAAAGGATTTACCAGGGAAGACACCATGGTTATTGTGGGAGGGCCAGGGAACAGCATCGACAGAGATCCTGGGTACAGTATAGAGTGTGACCTGGTAAAGATTGCGTCGGCATCAAGACACACCAATGTTGAATTTGTATCTGTCCTGAGACGCCATGACCGGCCTCATTTGAACTCTTCTGTTGGGAGAGTTAATTTGGAGTTGGAACGGCTGCTTGGGTCGGGTGCGGGGGCTCATATTGGTGTGGTTCCTGTTGATTCTCTCAGTAGGTGGGACTATACCAGGCACGGCCTACATCTCAACAGGAAAGAGAAGGGGAAATTGGCTGGGGTAAAAGCAGGAAATTTAAGGGGGGGAGGCACTGCCATGAATGGTAAAATACCAGTGGTTACAGGTGTTGGAGCAGCACCTTTTTTAGGATAGGTAAGACAGAAAGATGTCAAGTTCTACGAGAGGTCAGGATTGAAACAAATCTTCAGTTTAGGAAAGAAATTAAACAGCACAATTCTAGCACATTGGATCACCAATCACAGCTGTCAATTATAAATTTTCACCAATCACCAGAAATTTTATCTCCACCAAGTTGTATCTCAGTCCTAGGTAATTGCATTGATGAATTAAAGTCACCCAACCCAGTTGACATAATCTGCCTCTCTGAACACCATGTGACCACTGGTATAGCAACTATGCCTAAGCACAATGAGAAACTCAGACAGGAGAGTACTGCAAATGTTAGAATAAGGAAAGGTTCTTGTAAAAGTATAATTAAAAATAATGTAAGTACGAGGGCCATTCAGAAAGTAACCTCCGGTTGATTTAAAAAAATACACCAAGTTAAATAAAAATATTTTAATATATACATCTTACAACTACATCTTTGCACTATTTTTCTACATAGTCTCCATAGCGATTGAGGCACTTACGTATCTCTTCACAAGCTTTGAAATTCCTTCTGCATAAAAATCACCCGCTTGTGCCTGGAGCCAGCCTGTGACCGCATCTTTGAGCTCTTCGTCGTCATCAAACCGCTGTGACCCGAGCCATTTCTTCAAATGCATGAAGAGGTGATAATCACTTGGCGCCAGGTCTGGGCTGTAAGTTGGATGGTTGATAACGTCCCACTTGAAGGACTCAAGAAGGGCCGTTGTTCTGCGAGCAGAGTGAGGACGGGCCTTATCGTGCAAAAAAACGATACTGGAAGTCAGCATACCACGGCGTTTGTTCTGTATAGCCCGTCGTAACTTTTTTATTGTTTCACAGTACACGTCTTGATTAATGGTCGTACCACGTTCCATGAATTCAACCAACAACACCCCTTTGGCATCCCAAAACACCGTTGCCATCAGTTTTCTGGCAGAAAAATCTTGCGAGGCTTTTCTTGGTTTGGTAGGCGAATTTGAATGTGCCCACATCTTTGATTGTTCTTTTGTCTCAGGGTTCACGTACTTAATCCAGGTTTCGTCACCGGTCACGATTCTGTTTAACAATGGTTCTCCTTCGTCCTCATAACGTGACAGAAAGTCTAATGCAGAGGCCATTCTTTGAGTTTTGTGGTGGTCGGTAAGAATTTTGGGCACCCATCGTGCACAGAACTTACGGTAACCCAATCTTGCTGTCACTATCTCGTACAAGAGAGTCTTAGAAATCTGTGGAAAACCAGTAGACAACTCCGACATTGAGAAACGTCGATTTTCACGAACTTTTGCATCAACTGTCTGAACGAGTTCGTCAGTCACCAATGATGGTCTACCACTCCTCTCTTCATCATGAACGTTTTCTCGTCCACTTTTAAATAAACGTACCCATTCGCGGACAACTCCTTCACTCATAACTCTTGGTCCGTACACGGCACAAAGCTCACGATGAATAGCTGCTGCAGAATATCCTTTGGCTGTAAAAAACCTTATGACAGCACACACTTCACATTTGGCAGGGTTTTCTATTGCAGCACACATTTCAAACTGCCACAAAAACTAAACTAGCGCAGGTACGACGTTCACTCGACCACGGCTTGATGCCGACTGACCTGTTGAGTGCGTGAACGCACAGATGGCGTCGCTACTCCCCCCACAACCCGCACTGTGACCGATCGGAGGTTACTTTCTGAACCGCCCTCGTATATTTCAACAAAATATTGGGAGTTTAAAGAATAAAATAGATGAGCTTCTGGTTTGTTTAGAAGATTTAGAAGCTGAGGATGAAATAGATATACTATGCCTGTCTGAGCATCACATTGTTACTGATATGGATAAGGGAAATGTAAGTGGATATAAGCTCTCTGCACATGTAATGAGAGAAAATATGGAGAAAGGAGGAGTTGCCATATATGTCAAAAGTTATCATTGTGCAAAAAGTATAGAAACAAAAAAGTTTTGTGTAGAGAAACATATAGAAGCATGTGCCTGTGAGCTTAAATTAAATAAAGGCACATTTATAATTGTAACTGTATATAGGTCCCCATCAGGAAATTTTCATCTATTTCTGAAAAATTTGGACTCCTTGTTGTGCTATCTGTCAGACAGGGCGAAGCAAATTATTATTTGTGGGGACTTCAATGTAGATTCTCTGAAAGAGGGTAATAGGAAAAATGACCTTGAAGTATTACTTGGTTCTTTCAATTTGACACCCGTTATTGATTTTCCTACTCGGGTGGTAAAGGATAGCAGCTCACTGATAGATAACTTCTTTATAGACCAAGATAAGTTTAACCAGATAAATGCTCAGCCTGTTGAGAATGGTCTTTCTGATCATGGTGCACAGCTAGTTACAATATATGACATAGCTCCATTCAGCAATACTAAACAGTCTTCCAAAGTAGTACGTTCAGTCAACGATTTAACAATTGCAAATTTCAGGGAAAGCCTACAGCAGTTAGACTGGGATGAGGTGTACCGTGAACCTGATGCCAATTTAAAATATAATTTATTTCATGACATTTTTGTAAATGCATTTGAAAACTCTTTCCCCAAGAAAATAGTTAAATATACTCGTAAGAAACCTTGTAACAGACCATGGCTTACTAAGGGTATAAAAATATCTTGTAACCGGAAAAGGGAAATGTATCTGACAGCAAGAAAGAGTAGTGACCCAGAAACTATCAAACATTATAAAAACTACTGTGTTATATTAAGAAAAGTTATTAAAAAATCCAGAAGTATGTGTATCATGTCTGAAATCAGCAACTCTGATAATAAAATTAAAACAATTTGGAATATTATTAAAAGAGAAACAGGTCAACCAAGAGCACAGGAAGACAATATTACCATCAAGTTGAATGAAAACTTTACGAACAAAAAGTCAGAAGTTGAAAATATTTTTAATAATCATTTTCTAAATGTTGTAGATGTAGTAGGATCCACGTGTTCATTAGAAGATGCTAGGCTGTTAATGGAAGAGGCCATATCTATGCAATGTGATACAATTGAAATCTCACCCACTTCTCCCTCTGAAATTAGGAAAATAATAAACTTGCTTAAAAGCAAAAACTCACATGGAATTGATGGCATTTCCAGCAAAATACTAAAAGCTTGTTCTCAACAGATAGGTAAGATTCTCAGCCACCTGTGTAATAGCTCCCTGGAACAGGGCAGTTTCCCTGATAGACTGAAATATGCTATTGTTATACCTTTGCATAAAAAGAGGGATAGATCTGATGTCAACAATTACCGTCCAATCTCCCTTCTAACAGCTTTATCCAAAATTTTTGAGAAAGTAATGTATTCAAGAGTAGCTTCACATATCTGTAACAATGAAGTACTAACAAAATGTCAGTTTGGTTTCCAGAAAGGTTTTTCAACAGAAAATGGCATATATGCTTTCACAAATCAAATTTTGAATGATCTGAATAACCGAACACCACCCATTGGGATTTTTTGTGATCTCTCAAAGGCTTTTGATTGTGTAAATCATGAAATTCTGGTAGACAAGCTCAAGTATTGTGGCATGAGTGGGACAGTGCACAAATGGTTTAATTCGTACCTAACTGGAAGAGTGCAGAAAGTTGAAATAAGTAGTTCTCATAATATGCAAAGATCAGCACATTCCTCAAACTGGGGAACTATCAAGAATGGGGTTCCACAAGGGTCAGTCTTGGGTCCTTTGTTGTTCTTAATATATATTAATGACTTGCCATTCTATATTCATGAAGAGGCAAAGTTAGTTCTCTTTGCTGATGATACAAGTATAGTAATCACACCTGACAAACAAGAATTAACTGATGAAATTGTCAATACTGTCTTTCAGAAAATTACTAAGTGGTTCCTTGTAAACGGACTCTCACTGAATTTTGATAAGACACAGTACATACAGTTCCGTACAGTGAATGGTATGACGCCATTAATAAATATAGACCTAAATCAGAAGCCTATAGCTAAGGTAGAATATTCCAAATTTTTAGGTGTGTCCATTGATGAGAGATTAAATTGGAAGAAACACATTGATGATCTGCTGAAACGTTTGAGTTCAGCTACTTATGCAATAAGGGTCATTGCAAATTTTGGTGATAAACATCTTAGTAAATTAGCTTACTACGCCTATTTTCACTCGTTGCTTTCATATGGCATCATATTTTGGGGTAATTCATCACTGAGGAATAAAGTATTTATTGCACAAAAGCGTGTAATCAGAATAATAGCTGGAGTCCACCCAAGATCATCCTGCAGACATTTATTTAAGGATCTAGGGATATTCACAGTAGCTTCTCAGTATATATACTCTCTTATGAAATTTGTTATTAACAACCAAACCCAATTCAAAAGTAATAGCAGTGTGCATAACTACAATACTAGGAGAAAGGATGATCTTCACTATTCAAGATTAAATCTAACTTTGGCACAGAAAGGGGTGAATTATACTGGCACTAAAGTCTTTGGTCACTTACCAAATAGTATCAAAAGTCTGACAGATAACCAACAAGTATTTAAGAAGAAATTAAAAGAATTTCTGAATGACAACTCCTTCTACTCCATAGAGGAATTTTTAGATATAAATTAAAAAAAAAAAAAATTTAAAAAAATAAAAATAAAAAACACAAAAAATTAAAGAGTTGTTATATTAACTTAAGTATGTTGTTAAATTAACTTAATTATGTCATGTATTGGAAAATTTGACTCGTTCCACATCATTACGAAATATCGTATTCATGATCCATGGAACTAGTATTAATCTAATCTAACCTAATCTAATCTAATCTACCTCTGGCAGCTGCCCCACCTGGCAACTTTGTGTCTTCATTCTCCACCATGCAATGCTCACTGGTCACTTGGTTATAAAGTTTGCATGGTCGGAAATTCAAAGTGATAATAGACCATGTCTTTAAAATCATTATTAGGATCCATGAGCATTAAAATTAAGTGAGGTTGACTATGAAGTAATTCTTACGCCAGGAACCGAACATACGAATGGTGATATCCTAAGCATGAAGATAGTAGTTTTAGAAGTAGTAGGAGGAAGCCAGGCAGATTAGATAAAAGCACAATCAGCTGACAGTAAGCATTAATTGTTCCAAACACAACCTCAGTTTGAAACCCAGGAAGGCTTGCTATGCAGATCTACAAAGTGTAGTTTGTGCAGCCCTGAGAATGGAGTATTAAGTCAAGTATGTGACCGCACCTTACCAGGTCATGGAGGGAAAGAAACAACTAAAGAACATGTAGTTGATAGATTTCTGTGGAAAAAATATCTCAATGATGTAGAACAATATGTAAGAAACTGCATACCATCTGCACTAAAAGCAAATTGTAGTTACCAGAAAATTCAGTTATAGTGACTAGCAAAGGTTAAAAACAATGTTATCTGCTATGACTGGATGTTTTAGGTAATATGAAGTTAAATCACTGTTCAAAATATTTAGATGTGGTAACCATCCCAGATTAGAAGGTAAGTGGGATAGCACAGGTCATGGTAAACAATTGGTTAATGAAATCTGGCATGCCAGAAACCATTATTACGGATAAGCAAATGTATTTTGTATCTGAACTACTAAAACAGTTATGTCACTTACTGAAAATTGAGAAGTTACCTACCAGCCCATTAAATTCTCAAATGACTGGATGAACGGAACGAGTTCACTGTACTTTATCCAAAATGTTAAGCCAGTATGCAAATACACAAAGTGCAGATTGGGATGTATATTTAAGCTTTGCCGTCAGTGCAAACAATTCAAAGGTTCATACTGGTACAGATTTATTCATTGTACAAGATAATATACTGGTGAAAAATGCCATCACCTATTCATGTAGTTCAACCTAAACTGCATTCAAGGGTCAACCAGGGAAAAATTTTGTGAAGAAATTGAAAGAAATTTGGCAAAGTGTAAGATGTCCTAATAAAAAACTTTAGAGGAGTGAGAATGTATTGGGCAACAGATAAAAAAACTGCCACAATATAAAATAGGACAGTGGGTATTACTATTTAACCATATGTCCTGAAGGGCAAAACACAAGTCTTTAATGAAATGCCATGAACCTTACCATCTTATCAAAATTATTTTGCCAGTCAATGTAAAATTAGAGTTGCCAACTAGGGTTTCTCAAGTCCACATAAGTAAAGTCAAACTGCTTAGATGTGAGATTGATGGAGTGTTACAGATTCCTTCAACTGCTGCAGAAATAGAGGAGTTAGCAAGGAAAATGAAATGTCAGAGAAATGTACCTTTCGTATGATGTTCTAGGAAATTGCATATATTTCATGTCAAATACAAATATGGTATTTGCTAGTTAGTTAGGTTAGTCTTAATTTTCTTTACTTGTCATGTTTTGCATTTATGTACTTGTATAAAAAGGGAGGGGATTCCTTTTCTCTCAGGAATTAAAACTCTTGTATGAGCAATTGCAGCCTCAGTTCCAAAAATTAACAGAAGTAGTACCACAAACACTAATACATGGAAAGTGAGTTGGTTAGTTGCAGGAGGGAAACTGTTGAAAACTGTTTTTGGAACATCAGGTAATGAGTTACCAAAATTTAAACAGGACAATTGTGAAATGAATAAAAATATAAACTCATGAATGTTATTAGTTTCTAGATGGAGAAATGCTCATGTCATTATGTATGTAGCAGATTAAAATATTGTATTAGAGAAAATGTTATTTGTCCAACAAGGGTGATACAAATGAAGAACCTGTCATGTGAAATGTAGGTATTCTTAGGGAAAATGGAAGCAGGAAAATGCAAGAAAAAGTTTTATCTCCTCACCAATATTCCAGAAAATTGGAGGTCACTGGATTTACTCCATATTTACCCCTGCAACAATAATCATCACTTGTTATAAAAATGGTAAACCAACCAGGATAGTGAAAGAAGACTTACAGGGTAATGAACTGTTAAGCAATGGAACTATATGAGAAATAACAGGAAAATAATTTCACCTTCCAGGTACCATCATGGGCACAACAATGATAAATGTGTCCAACCAATGCTGTATTGGCCAGAGGACCCCTCCATACATACTACCTAAACAGAACCTAACTTTTATTAATGGAACATTAGATTCCACTTTGTTACAATCTGTAGACAGATTAGTCAGAAAAAGGACAAATCTCTGTATCTCAATTAATGCAACATGTGATACAGTATCATGAGAAATGAAGACAAAATATAATCATTTTCAGTGCATTAATGACAAACATAATCTCGTTCCAGTCTTCATTTGCACAACTTACTTGTGAGTAAAGCATAAAATACTTCATTCAAATGAGGCAACTATCTGTCACATACCTGTGGAATGATTATGAACTATTAATAAGCAATGTAAGTGGCAAGGGTAAATAGTGTATGCAACCAGAACAAAAAGATGAAGTATAGACTAATTAGTAATTCACAAAAGAAAGTGAAAATTTGGAATGAGTTTTTTTTTAAGAGAAGGGATATGTTATGACGCAGAATAGTAATGGACAGAAATTAGAAAAAAAATATTAAAACTCATTCACACTGCCGCAGGCAAACCCAAGTCTTGTCAGAGACAGAGACAGAAGCAGGAAGCGAGCTAGTGTGTCGCAAGTGGATCAGGTCATTGATACATTAGAACACTGTCTGCTGAGTGAGTATACCCATTCAGCTGATAGGAGATTGCAACAGAAGCCAGAGGATGCAAAATCAACATATCTACATCTATACTCTGCAAACTGACATAAGGTCATGATGGAGGGTACATCCCATTCTACCAGTCATTAGGATTATACCCCATTCCATCCACATAAGGAGCACTGGAAAAATGATTGTTTCTGTGCCTCTGTACTTGCACTAATTACTCTAATCTTATCCTCGCGATCTCCATGTGAGTGATACGTAGGGGCAGTAGTTTATTCTTCAAATCTTTAGGTAAACAACTAGCTGTCAAATGTGAATTTCTACAACTGTCAGATAGTAAAAAATTTATTATAATACACATGCAACAGCAAATTATTGAACAACTTTAAAACATTGTCAAAAATAATATTACAACAAAGAACTATAGACAACAACAATGGTTTACTCAAAGTTGGCATATGTCCAACTCCTTCAGGATATGTACTGATGAAGGCAATAAAGCTTACACACTAGAATAAAATATCAAGCAGCATACTGTTTTACAGTTCTCTGCATAATGATCTACTATGACATAACATATGCTGCAGGCCCCACTGTAAGGAAACTTCATTAATAGACTTTCTTGGCATAGTTTACATCCATCTTCAGGAGTCTTCCAGTTCAGTTCCTTCAGTATCACTGTGATATTCTCCCATCAGTCAAACAAACCTGCACCCATCCATGCTACCCCTCTCTGTATACATTCAATATCCCTGATAGTCCTATTTCGTATGGGTCCCACACACTTGAGCAATATTCTAGAACCCGTCACATGAATGATTAGTAAACAATCTCCTTTGTAGACTGATTGCATTTCCCACAGTCTACCAATTGCTTTACTCACACCTGAAGTGTTACACCCAAGAATTTGTATGAGTTGGCTGATTACAACAATGACTTACTGATATTATAGTCATAGGATACTATGTTCTTTGTTCTGTGAAGTGCACAATTTTACATTTCTGAAGATTTAAATCAAGCTGCCAATCTTTGCACCAGTTTGAAATCTTATCAGCATCTGACTGAATATTTATGTAGCTCCTTTCAGACAGTACTTCATTATAGACAACTGCATCATCTGCAAAAAATCTGAGGTTACTATTAATTTTGTCTGCAGGGTCATTGATATACAACATGAACAGCAAAGGTCCCAATACACTTCCCTGGGGCACTACTGAAATTACTTCTACATCTGACAATGGTTCTCCATCCTAGATAACATGTTGCATTCTCCCTATCAAAAAGTCATCAATCTAGCTACAAATTTCACTTGATATGCCACATAAGTGTAGGTGTGGTACAGAGTCAATTGTTTCTCGGAAAACAAGGAATACTGCGTCTACCTGACTTCCCTGATCCAAATCTTACAGTATTTCATGTGAGACAAGTGTGAACTGGGTTTCACATGACTGATGTTTTTGGAATCCATGCTTGCTGGTATTCAGGAGGTAATTCTGTTCAAGATACTTCATTATATTCATTAGCTCATAAGACATACTGCAAGAAAATCTCTTTCATAACAGCTCATAGTGAGGAATGTATGCTGCCATTAGCAGCCTGTGAAGGGAATATACCTGAACAAAGAGAACACATGCAGTCATTATTAAAGGATCTTGCATCATAGCCTAATGCTGCCTCTCTTTAAATACCCCAGTTCTCCAGTTCTCATGATGAACCTTTCACTGGGACTGATGGCTTCACAATAATAGCACTCAATTCTGTGTTTATGATACTGTAGTGAATCTATGTCTTAGATGCTCCAGCACACATTACGATCTAGCAAAAGATGCACTCAAGATGAAGGCCTTCACCTGATTAACTTCATACTGCTCAGCAACTACTATTTACTGGTGGAGAAACTGACTGTCTTCCAGCGTCACCAATTCGCAGAGTGCTGCCAGCATGGCCATAAATGTGGAAGACAGCAACAGGACCTCCTCGGACCGGTTAGGGAGGAGATTAGCCAACCACACAACTCCCAACACCAGATACATTGCAGAGGGACCATCAAGGGTAAAATATTGAGTGAGACTGAGAATATTACAGCAGCGAGTGTGCATACTTTGTTTTGGCAATGGCCTTGCCTGCAGACGGTAACCTGCCATGGTGCCAGGGTAGCTGACAACTTTCCCCACCTGTGCATAGACCTGACTCGATGGACAGTAGTAAGAATACAACACAAAATGAGGTGTATGAGAGGTTGTGATGTTCGCCTGCTTTATTTCTTCAGTGATAGTCCTTGGTGTCAATGTTCTGCGTCGTTATATTGGCTGAAAAAGGGGAGTGGAAGTTCAACACTGACTATTGTAAATGATGTAGCCAACAGTTGCACAATTGCATTTCACACTTATTTACTTTCACTGTTCACAACTCCCCAATATTACACAGTTAATATGGCCAGTTCACTATTGGTTAACTTTTGATAAGCCTCATTAATAGATTTCAGGTAAATGTCAGCATATTTCAGCAATAGTTCACCGCTGAATATCTATGAGCAGTAAAAATCTAACCACACAGTTGTCACAGAATAACATGGTATGTGTGGCACTTTTCAACAGACACAGTCATTATATAATACATGGCCTATATGTGTTACACTTATTTCATGGTTAAGTTGATGCATTATTGTTGATCTAACCAATACAGGTTCCTCGTCTGAAAATTGGCTGCGGATTGACTGTCTTGGCCCAAAAGTTGGGCCTTTATATATCCTCACAATAATAGACACTGAAACTACACACTGTTGATGTTTACATTACAGAAATTACAATTAAAACATAGCTCATTCAATTAACTGAATACCTCGAAAACTTCCTTCTTTTTAAGTTTCTTCTATCACAAAGGTTAGGCTGAATTATTTGTTTAAATGATGAAATTAACAGATATAGTTATACAAACAATACTTTTAACAAAACTGGTAATTACTTTGGAGTTAATTAAGGACTTCCTTTGCTAATATATTTTCAAGTAGAGGCAAATAAAAACTTTAATAATCCTATTAGTTCTTCTTCCAAATGTTTATAATTAGTACAGAATTTATGTTTGTTTATAAGTCAACAACAACAGCATTTAAATCATGAATAGTTACTGATTTCACCCTATAACAAAAGACATTAACTATGAATAATCAAAATAAATTAGGAAATTCATTACATACACAAAACTAAGCACAAAATTAGATCTGGTGCCATATTCTTTAAGTCTGGGGGCCAATCTTTCTCTTTTATGAAAATGCAGATTACCGTATATACTCGAATAATGCGCACGTTTTTTCCCGAATTTTAGGATGAAAAACTGGGGTGTGCGGATTATTTGAAACATTGTTGGAAATGCTCCGCCTCCAACAATACAACCCATTATACTATTGCATTGTTGCAGCCTCAGTGTGTGACGCATCAGTAGCACGTTAGGAGTGAAGTATTAACGTCTTCAAACTTGTTAATTATGGTTACAAGTTTTCGTTATCGCTCATACACTGCTAAAGAAAAATAGAAAATTATTGAAGAAGCTGAGAATATTGGAAACCGTGCAGCGGGAAGAAAGTACGACATGAGTGAGACTGGCAAAAAAATAAAACACAGCTTCAAGAAACTAATAGTAATCACCGGGCATTGCGCGGCCAAAAAGCTAAGCATCCGGACCTCGAGAAAAGGCTCTGCGATTATGTAGATGAGAAGTGACAATATGGATGCGCGGTGACAAGTGAAATGTGCCAATTTAAAGCATTGTCTTTAACCAAAGAACTAGGCATTATCAGTTTCAAAGCTAGCCGGGGCCGGCTATCAAGATTTTTCAACCGAAATGGTTTAGGATTCCGGAGGAAAACTACTATCACTCAGTGGCTTCCAGGCGATTATGAGGAAAAAATAGTGAATTTTCATCATTATGTGATAAATCTGTGCCGTAAACAGTCCTATATAGCCTATTATCGCAAATTGGTAATGAGGATCAAACGCCAGTCTATTTTGAGATGCCGCTTGACAACACAGTGAACAGGAAAGGAGAATCCAGCATCATGATACGAACTGGCGGCAGTGAGAAACAAAGATGTACAGTGATGTTGTGTGTAACTGGCGATGGATGAAAGCTACCACCTTACGTGATATTTAAAAGGAAAACTATTCTGAAAATATCAGTAAAAGTCATACCGGTATTAGTGAGAGCGAATCCGAAAGGAAAGATGGACAATGAACTTATAATTGACTGGGTGACACATGTTTGGCAACGTCGTCCTGGTGCGTTACTGAATTTATGCAACATGTTGGTCCTGGACAGCTTCCACGGACATACAACCAACGAAGTGCGAGACAAATTACAAACAGGGAAAACTGACTTGGTCATTATCCCTGGAGGCCTAACATCCATCCTACAACCACTAGATTTTTGTATAAATCAGCCATTCAAAGCTACACTTAAACAGCGATATACGCAATGGATGGCTGATGAAAACCGTAAGTTCACACCTAGCGGAAAAATCAAACAGTCGGATTTGTCACAGATCTGTGAATGGGTGAAAAGTGCATGGGACTCCATTCTGCAACCACTGGTGGAAAAAATCCTTCAAAAAATGTGGAATCACAAATTCACTGGACGGAACAGAGGACGACGCTCTACGGGAAGATGGTGAAGTTGACAATGATTCTCCCACTACTGATGACGATGAAAGTGAAGAATAGAGTGGTGAGAGAGGAAACATACCAGTATTGACTATTGCACATACCTTATTAACAAATTCTTAAAGAAGATACGTAATTCACATTTCTTTTTTTGCTATTGTAGGTATGCGTAGAGTCTGGCTGGTGATGATAATGTTCCCCAGCCGCCCGCCCATCTAATGGGCCAGCTGGCCAGCTGCATGCCGCTGGCCGCCCGCCTGCCAGCTGGCCAGCTGCACACCACTGAATTGGTTGTGTTTTAACGATGTATCAACCTGTACAGCAGCGTTGCTTGAAACCAGTAGTTATTATACATACTTTTGAACACATCATTAACGCTGGAACAATTTTTTTGTTGTAAATGAAACAAATTAAAGCAAAAAATATTTTTTTTTCCTCTTCCTCAAAATTGGGATGCACGGATAATTCGAGGGCACGGATTATTCGAGTATATATGGTATACTCATGTATGTTAATGGTAATTAGTCAAAAATGATAAAATGAATTTAAGGAGGCAGATGGCAAAACAAGAGAGGAAGTAAAAAGATCCCAGCTTGCTTCATCACAAGGTGTATGAGAAATGTAGAATCATATTGATGGGTCAATAGAGAAGGCATCAGCAAAGAGTTGGGAGTGAGAAGAAGCAAATGGAAGTGATTATTTTGCTTCATGTATACTGTTACACATTGTGTTCATGCCAGTGAAAAACAGCATCAGCAAAGAGTCGGGAGCGAGAAGAAGCGAATGGAGGTGATTATCATGCTGTGCATGTACTGTTACAGGTTGTGTTCATGCTGGTGAAGAATATCAATGTTTGAACAGTGCTACATTTACCATTTTGGTATATATCATGATTAAAGAACTAGTGAATATACTTGTCATGTTGCTGTGTTTTGACTCATTAAGCACAAAACTTTGATGTGCCGACCAGTAAGCTATGTGCATACTGTAAAGATACTATTTTTGATTATAGACAGCACAAACTGTTTAGTGCATACCACGAATTGTGGAATGAAACACAAAACATGGTAACACATTTTTGTGTTGTATATTGAATAAAACTGTGAATGTATGGTTTGCTGATCTTGTAGACAATTGCACAGGCACTTATTTGTCTGTTTAAACCACAGATTAATGGTTTACAGTACAACTGACTTCATTTACTTTCTTAGACAGACATGCTGTGGAAAGTGCCATGCAGCAATCGCATACCATAAATTTGAAAATTGCAGCTAAAGTGTGTAACAAACATTATGATGTCAGGATACATCACATGTTAATAAAAGAAGCATGTTTTATTTTTGTTGTTGTATGCATATACATAGATTGGACTTAATTCTGCAAAAACCAACCGTACCTGTTATATTTACAGTTGGCACTCAGTATCAAGGGGATCGTCTAGGTAACACCGATTATGGATTACATGCTCAAGGATCATGGACTAATGATGTGAATGACAGTGACTAGCTGGCAGGATCGGTTAAGTGGAAACTGTTTTGAAGCAATGTTGGCTAAGAGACACCACAAACTACATTGTTTGTTTCATACAGAAACAACAATAACTTCTCTTGGCCATTCATTTTACATTATTGTAAACTGTCATATTGTAATACTATTCAGCTTTACATTCAACAACATTCAGATCAGTGGTTAACACTTGATTTCATTCACTTAATTATTCCTTTCAGTGTCATAATAACTTCACAAATCTATTAATTTCCAACACAGTTATTTTTGCAAACAATAGCAACTAATACCTCATTAAGATTGAAAGTTTCAGTTCCTTTTCATTTGCTATTAATTGCCAATGTTTCATTACTTATGTAATCTGTAAGTGTTTATCTATATTTGCATGTTTTGTTGTTCAGTATTTAACGTCATATGAGTTATTGTGCCTTGCCAATGAATTGTGCACTGAATTTTGCATGCTATGCATTAACTGCCATTGTATTAGTAGGTAGAATCATGTCATGAGTTGTTCAGTTTGTTTAGGAGAATGATTTATCGGCGGTAATCTGTTTGATTTGGGGCTAATGGGTGATCATTCATAATTCATAATGTTATCACTTTTGGGTAATTATTTGCATGTGTGAATGTAATGCTGAGCCATAGAGAAGAAAAGTGGAATATTCCTGGTTCCAATTTTGTAAAATTAACTTTAGGAGAGATGGATGGGAGTATTGTCAGTCCAAGTTGTTGAACACAGATGAGTCAAAAAAGGAGCTAGATCAAAAATACAACCAAAACTTGAAGGATTTTCAATGGGAGTTAGATGATGTTTGAGTTTAAGTTGGAGGTAAGTAAATTCAGATGATACAGTAACATTTTGAGATACCCTCTGATCTGTTATTGCCACATATGGCGATCATGTAGTGACAAGACAGTGTCTTTTTATTACTGTCTTGCCAAATCTATTAATCTTTGGTTTGAAGTGTGAAGTTTGGTGGGACCTCACTTTTTTTTCATTTCACTGAGTCCACAAAATTATGATTAAACAGGATGAAAGGGTAGCTAGTTTCCAGATATGGTGAAGTGAACAAGTGGTAGGTAATGATCCAAAGCCTACTATGGAATATGTAGAAAAAGGATTAGCCATTAAATTGGAACCAAGTGTCAAAAGGAAAGTAGATGAGATAGGAAGAGCAGAAAGTATGTTTGAATTGCATTTAGCAAAAATGGAAGATGAGCACAAAGAACTGATGAGAGAACTGAGTGGGCAAATAGAAACTTTCAGCAAAATGATAGATGAGCCAAAAAAGGAGCTAGATAAAAAATACAAACAAAGCTTGAAGGATCTACAACGGGAGATGGATTATGCCTGAGGTTAAGTGGGAGGTAAGTAAAGATTTTAATAAATTTTACAAAGGAGGATCAGGTAGTGATAGTGGGTAGAACAGGGAATATTCTTGGTAAGGACAGGGAATATGATGTGTGTGGTGACCTGGTAAAGATAGCTACTCAATCTGGTGGCACTAATGTGCATTTCATGCAACTGTTTCAGCATCATGATTGGCCTCATCTTAATGTGGCTGTTTGGCGCGTTAACATGGGGCTGGAGAGGGCCCTGATGGCAGAGGACATGGGTCACGTTTCAGTGGTGCCAGTTGGGTCTATCAGCAGATCAGGTTTCACTAGGCATGGCCTGCACCTCAGTAGGTATGGGAAGGGGAGGCTGGCAAAGCCTATAGGCGACAGTGTAGTGTGTGGTGGTGGGGTCACTCATGGAAAAATTCCTGTAGTAGTTGGTGTTAGAGCTGCACCTTTTTTAGACTGAAGTCAGCTGATAGGAATACCTGCTTAAAAGGAAGTCACCTTCAGATGATGTCATGTTTACAAGTAGAGAAGTAATTATCATATTTCATCAAAATATAAGACGTATTAGAGATAAAGTTAGTGAACTGCTTACAGATGCTGATTCTGAACTTATTGGTATGTCAGAGCATCACTTAAATAATCTGACAATTCAGAGACTTCCTTTACCAGGATACAGATTAGCTGGCTGTTTTTCAAGGAGTTCCTTGCAGGGTGGGGGAGTGGCTATATACATAACAAACTGTATTCCATTTGAGTCCATAGACTATCACAGCACTGCACTGAATAGATATTTGAATGTTGTGCAGGGGCAGTTGAATTTAATGGAACTAAACTTCTACTAGTTGTTAATATAATAGAGGGAAACATTCCATATGGGAAAAATATATCTAAAAACAAAGATTCTGTAACTTACCAAATGAAAGCGTTGGTACGTTGATAGAGACACTAACAAACACACACACAAATTTCAAGCTTTCGCCACCCACGGTTGCTTCATCAGGAAAGAGGGAAGGAAAGGGAAAGACGAAAGGATGTGGGTTTTAAGGGAGAGGGTAAGGAGTCATTACAATCCTGGGAGCGGAAAGACTTACCTTGGGGGGAAAAAGGGACAGGTATACACTCGCACACACACACACACATATCCATCCGCACATATACAGACACCTGGCATCTGTTATTACTTTTATGTTGTAATTTCATGTATGACACATTCCATGACCTTGGAGTTTTGCTCCTCAATTTGGTCCTATGGAATTTGACATGTAAATAAATAAATAAATAAAATTATGTTCAAGAGACATTTAAAGAAACATAATTTCAGTTAAATGAAAAACAAAATAAATTTGAGAGTTTTACAAAGGAAAAAGTAGAATGCTTGGATACAAATGTAGAGACCAAGTAGAAAAGTGTGAACAAAGAGAAATATAAGGGAAGGAATACTGCAATCGAGTTTTGCAGGAACATAGCCAACAGACTTAGATGAAAATGGAAGAAGTTATAAAAGGATCACTTCTGTGACTGAGAATACAGTAGCGAGTTTGGAGAGAACAGTACAAGGTAGAAGTGGTGCTGCTTCAGCTTTGGTAGTACATGTGAGAGATGGCAGTAGTTTTAATAACATGCTTTTTTATCCTAAAGGGATGTACGTCCATTCTCTTTTATACATCATTTCATAAATCAGTTTGCTGTAAAGTGGATAGAGAAAGATAAGTTAAAGAGGGCCTTTGCTTGGTTAAAAGGAGTAAGTTTGAATCGGGAACCAGATGTGCCTGACAAATGTGAAACTTTTGAGGAATTTGTGTCAGCTTTTCTGGGAAAGTATTGGCTCTAAGAGGAACAAAGTGATGTTATAGAAGATTTTAAGAGAGCTCTGTGTTATGATAGGAGAAACAGGGAGTGTATGCAAGAATATCGTAAAAAATTTGGACAGTATTTGGGGTGATAGGAATACTGCAGAGATGCTAATACAGAGGTCACCTCCCAATAAAATATGTGAAATGATAGAGCATAATAAAAATATTAAAGACTTTTTGAATAGAGTGACAGATGTAGACAGATAGCAAACAAATTGTTTGTTTCATGAAAACGGAGTCTCTGAGTGGTACCATGAGAACCTAGGTCAAACGAACACAGCAAACCAAGTAAATGTGAGAGGTAGATGAGGACGAAGTCAAATCAGTTCCAGGGCTAACAGTAGAGGTCCTGATAGAGTAGAATTTCAGATGGGAAACGGTACCCCACAACAATGAAGGCCCATGCTGGGGTAGGTCAAACACTTGGGCCTACCAATGTAACACGTTGCCATGATAAGACAAGAAGTTTAGTAATATACACTCCTGGAAATGGAAAAAAGAACACATTGACACCGGTGTGTCAGACCCACCATACTTGCTCCGGACATTGCGAGAAGGCTGTACAAGCAATGATCACACGCACGGCACAGCGGACACACCAGGAACCGCAGTGTTGGCCGTCGAATGGCGCTAGCTGCGCTGCATTTGTGCACCGCCGCCGTCAGTGTCAGCCAGTTTGCCGTGGCATACGGAGCTCCATCGCAGTCTTTAACACTGGTAGCATGCCGCGACAGCGCGGACGTGAACCGTATGTGCAGTTGACGGACTTTGAGCGAGGGCGTATAGTGGGCATGCGGGAGGCCGGGTGGACGTACCGCCGAATTGCTCAACACGTGGGGCGTGAAGTCTCCACAGTACATCGATGTCGCCAGTGGTCGGCGGAAGGTGCACGTGCCCGTCGACCTGGGACCGGACCGCAGCGACGCACGGATGCACGCCAAGACCGTAGGATCCTACGCAGTGCCGTAGGGGACCGCACCGCCACTTCCCAGCAAATTAGGGACACTGTTGCTCCTGGGGTATCGGTGAGGACCATTCGCAACCGTCTCCATGAAGCTGGGCTATGGTCCCGCACACCGTTAGGCCGTCTTCCGCTCATGCCCCAACATCATGCAGCCCGCCTCCAGTGGTGTCACGACATGCGTGAATGGAGGGACGAATGGAGACGTGTCGTCTTCAGTGATGAGAGTCGCTTCTGCCTTGGTGCCAATGATGGTCGTATGCGTGTTTGGCGCCGTGCAGGTGAGCGCCACAATCAGGACTGCATACGACCGAGGCACACAGGGCCAACACCCGGCATTGTGGTGTGGGGAGCGATCTCCTACACTGGCCGTACACCACTGGTGATCGTCGAGGGGACACTGAATAGTGCACGGTACATCCAAACCGTCAACGAACCCATCATTCTACCATTCCTAGACTGGCAAGGGAACTTGCTGTTCCAACAGGACAATGCACGTCCGCATGTATCCCGTGTCACCCAACATGCTCTAGAAGGTGTAAGTCAACTACCCTGGCCAGCAAGATCTTTGGATCTGTCCCCCATTGAGCATGTTTGGGACTGGATGAAGCGTCGTCTCACGCGGTCTGCACGTCCAGCACGAACGCTGGTCCAACTGAGGCACCAGGTGGAAATGGCATGGCAAGCCGTTCCACAGGACTACATCCAGCATCTCTACGATCGTCTCCATGGGAGAATAGCAGCCTGCATTGCTGCGAAAGGTGGATATACACTGTACTAGTGCCGACATTGTGCATGCTCTGTTGCCTGTGTCTATGTGCCTGTGGTTCTGTCAGTGTGATCATGTGATGTATCTGACCCCAGGAATGTGTCAATAGAGTTTCCCCTTCCTGGGACAATGAATTCACGGTGTTCTTATTTCAATTTCCAGGAGTGTATAATATGGGTAATATTAATCATGGTGACAGAAGATGTGAAACTGAGAATATGGCGATTGAGGAGATTGCACCTGAAATTAATTGTAGAAGTAATGTAGAGCCAGTGGGTTCATGTATGTAAATGTTTTCCCAAATGTATAATGGAGTTAAAAAGTTTGAGGAGGTGAAGGGAGGTGAAAGAGAGGAAGACGAAGTGATACAAACTGAAAGTGTTGACAATGAAGAAGAAGATAATGATGAAAGTAGTTGTAAAGGAGAAGAAGAAGAAATGATACAAGAGATGAATTTCTGTTATATTGTAGCTTGCAGGAAAATAATAAGGAAGGTGAGGAGTGCATATCAGAAAATGTTTGAGGTGAGATTTCGGTAAATCCTGTGAACAATGATACAGATGCAAATCTGGAGAAGAAGGTTAATATTTTCATCACTGATAAAAAATAAGGAAATGGCAACTTGTAATGAGGAGGAAAGAAGTTTATGCACAATTCAAAAAGTGTCATGAGAAGGATTAATTTCGAAGTTAGGTTGTACAGATCAGGAATGTGGAAATATTAAGAGAGATTTGTTACATGAGGAAGAGGAGGTTGATGACATTAAAGCTGGACAACTGCTTGTAAGACTAAAAATGAATGGTCAGGAAGAGAAAGCTCTTTTGGACAGTGGTAGTCAAATCAGTGCAGTTGCTGAAGAATTTTGTAATGGTATGAAGGATGATAATGAATGATGGATGTGTCAGTATTGGAGATGACAATAGTTGGTGTTATGGGTAAACTGAATGAAGGTGTTAAGCATCAAATTACACTACTGGCCATTAAAATTGCTACACCACGAAGATGACGTGCTACAGATGCAAAATTAACCGACAGGAAGAAGATGCTGTGATATGCAAATGATTAGCTTTTCAGAGCATTCACACCTACAATGTGCTGACATGAGGAAAGTTTCCAACTGATTTCTCATACACAAACATACACAACCGGCATTTCGTGGTGAAACATTGTTGTGACGCCTCATGTAAGGAGGAGAAATGCGTAGCGTACCATCACGTTTCCGACTTTGATAAAGGTCGGATTGTAGCCTATCGCCATTGTGGTTAATCGTATAGCAACACTGCTGCTCGTGTTGGTCGAGATCCAATGACTGTTAGCAGAATATGGAGTCGGTGGGTTCAGGAGGTTAATATGGAATGCTGTGCTGGATCCCAACGGCCTCGTATCACTAGCAGTTGAGATGATAGGCATCTTATCCACATGGCTGTAACAGATCGTGCAGCCATGTCTTGATCCCTGAGTCAACAGATGGGGACGTTTGCAAGACAACAACCATCTGCACGAACAGTTCGACGACGTTTGCAGCAGCATGGACTATCAGCTTGGAGACCATGGCTGCGGTTACCCTTGATGCTGCATCATAGACAGGAATGCCTGCGATAGTGTACTCAACGATGAACCTGGGTGCACGAATGGCAAATGTCATTTTTTCGGATGAATCCAGGTTCTGTTTACAGCAACATGATGGTCGCACCCGTGTTTGGCGACATCGCGGTGAACGCACATTGGAAGCATGTATTCGTCATAGCCATACTGGTGTATCACTCGGCGTGATGGTATGGGGTCCCATTGGTTAAACGTCTCAGTCACCTCTTGTTCGCAATGACGGCACTTTGGATAGTGGACGTTACATTTCAGATGTGTTACGACCCATGGCTCTACCCTTCATTCGATCCCTGCAAAATCCTACATTTCAGCACAATAATGCATGACCGCATGTTGCAGGTCCTGTACAGGCCTTACTGGATACAGAAAATGTTCGACTGCTGCCCTGGTCAACACATTCTCCAGATCTCTCACCAATTGAAAATGTCTGGTCAATGGTGGCCGAGCAACTGGCTTGTCACAATACGCCAATCCCTACTATTGATGAACTGTGGTATTTTGTTAAAGCTGCATGGGCAGCTGTACCTGTACAAGCCATCCAAGGTCTGTTTGACTCAATGCTCAGGCATATCAAGGCCGTTATTATGGCCAGAGGTGGTTGTTCTGGGTACAGATTTCTCAGGATCTATGCCCCAAATTGTGTGAAAGTGTAATCACATGTCAGTTCTAGTATAATATATTTGTCCAATGAATACTTGTTTATCATCTGCATTTCTTCTTGGTGTAGCAATTTTAATGGTCAGTAATGTATTTTGGAGTTTGAGTTTGGGTGCATAAGTCTGGTCCACAGTTTTTTTGTGATACCTGGTCTGATTATGGATATTATTTTAGGGATGGATTGGTTAATAGAATGAAAAGCAGAGGTCAATTGTGGAGACAGTTTTATCAGTTCTGGTAGTGAAGGGTCACAAGCAGAAATAACTTTCAATGGTCCAGCAAAGGATAATAACAATTTAGTTTGACACCTAAAAATAAAAGTGATGCCAATAGGTGTTGATGTTGAGGATTTAGAACTGAATCTAGATTTTGGTAGTAGTGGAGATGAGGGAGGAATAATGGAAGAATTGAAGAACCAACTGGATAAAGTGAAAGGATTGAATGAGCAACAGAGAGGGTAAGAGGGCAGTTGAGAGAAGTTATAGGGGTGAATAGAGATACATTCTATGATGAAATGGGTGAAGTTAAGAACTTTAAGAGTACATTAGATGTGAAACCACAGGAAGTTTTTGGGAAAAAACCTTTTGCTTAGCATTTGCCCTCAGAGAAGCAGTGTACAAAATATTAAGAGAAAAGTGTTGTGTTACAGAAGAAGAGTAAGAAGGAGTACAATAGTACACTGATCATTGTGTGCAAAAAGGATGGTAATGTCAGGGTGGTCATAATGCTACTATGTTGAATACAATAGTGGGTAGAGAGACTGATCACCCAGAGAACATGGATAAGATACTGAAAAAATACTACAAGATGCACGATATGACAAACCTTGATTTGACAAGTGTTTACTGGCAAGTACCATTTGCAGACAACTTTAGGAGGTATACTGTCTTTTTGGTGAATGGAAAGTGTTACCAATGTACTGTGGTTCTGTTTGGGTTGATATTAGTGTGTCATTGATCATACAAGCAGTAAACCAAGTTATAGGACTGGAGATGAGTTCCAAAATAATGATGTATGTAGATAACCTATTGCAAGAGTATTGTAACCTGTTGGAAGAGGCTTTTCAAGCTTTGAAAAAAGGGGTCATGAGCCTTAGGCTTCAGAAATTTGGATTGATGAGAATGGAAATAAAATTCTTAGGGAGGATCTTATCCAACCCCAGAATTAGAGTTGATCCTTAAAAGACAAGAGCAATTAAGGAATATAGATCTCTGAGGAATCATAGACAGTTACAGTCTCCTGGGTTTGTCTAATTTTTTGTTATACAAATTTTGTTTCTGGACAAGTGTCCAATAACCCATGTTTGAACAGGTTTTTAAGTCCTAATGTAGCTTTTGTTTGGAAAGCTGAGCGTCAGGAAAATTTTAATTATTTTAAGGAGTACTTGAAAGATGACAGAATGTTATACCATCCTCACCTTAGTCAACCTTTCTGTCTAGGAACTGACTCTAGTGTATACAGTGTTTCAAAATTTTGGGAATGATGAAAAGGAAGACCATAGGAAAACAGGCTTTGCACACAGATCACTGACTAGCTATTGTAAAAATTACAGTGTGATTGATTATTAAGCTTTGGTGATAATTTGGAGATACTAACATTTACGCTGCTCATCAAGCACTTATATTTTTTAAAGAAACTTAGACTAATGCATTCACAGTTGAGGAGGCAGACAGTGTTTATGCAAAAATTTGAATTTGAAATCAAGTATGTCAAAAGTAAACAGAACAAAGTAGCAGGTACATTATCCAGGCAACCACTGGGAGAGAAAAGGTAGGACAAGATGTAGATGAGGATCATGTAAGACTATTTTATATAAAAGGAGTTCAGGAAGAGAAGAAAACAGGAGGAATTTGCAAATACATGAGAAAGCATCAGAATGATGATGAGATAAGGAGGACAATAAAAAGGGAATTAGATATGCCAAATAGCAACAATAAACTGTTGAAATACTACAAGATACATGATACAGTTTTGTTTAGTTGATCTAATGAAAATTCAGAAGATTGGAAGGTGTATTGGCCAAGTAAGTACATAGATGATATAATTGTTTATATCCATTTGTGTTTTGCACATGTAGTTGCTAAGAAATCAAAAACTAAGAGAGTGTGTAGTTCTTGGCAACATGGTAAGGAGGGTAAGTACCCATTTTAAACCTGTGACAAGTGTCAGAAAAGGTTACTTATCAAACTTGTAGGGTTTCCATGCAAAGTGTTAAACTACATTATTTGATTGAATTGCTGGCAGCCAATTTTTACAGTTCTTTGCCGAACATGAAGGGAGCTTTCCCCTATGTCATTGTAGTGTTGGAAGTATTCTCTAAATTTATAAAACTCTATCCTTTGCATAAATCAACTGACAAAGTGATTCAAACTAAATTAGAAAACGACAATTTTGTGAAATTTGGCAAACCAAAAGCCATACTTTCTGATAAAGGGTCACAGATTGCATGTAAAAGATGGGAGGTAGATCTCACCAGCCATGGAATAACAGTAATATAGACAGTAACATGTTATCCAGCTGGAAATCCTGCAGATCATTATATGAGTGAAATTGAATGGTTGTGCCACACATACTGCACCAGCATTCACAACTCATTGGGAGATGATGTTGAGAATATTGAAGATGTAACAAGTATGTAAATCATGATGTAACAGCATTTATTCCGTATGAGATTATGAAAGGAGAGAGATCTTTGAATTTTGTAGAGGAAAAACTGGCTTTCCCCTTTAGAGATGAAAAGTCAAAGAAGAAATTTAGTCTTAAGAACATAGTGGATTTGAAACTGTATAAGGTTAGAGTGACACAAACAAGGTGAATGCATTGAGTGCAATAAATTTTCAGTGTAAAGGTTGGCATCCACAAGGAAAAATGAATGAAGGTGCAGGGAGTGTATAATTTTATTCGTTGAAGTATAAGCAGAGTCTCAATTTTCTTGAGTTTATGTGGCCAATTAAAGCAGAGGATGTTTCATAGCATGATCAGTGTTAATTTAATAGTAGCCAATGTCTCCTAATTTGCTTACAACATGCAAATGGAGTAATAATGCTATGAAACATAGCAATAGGCAAGAGTTATGTCAAATTGTAAATAAAATTCGAAATTTCAGTTGATTTCATAGGTTCGTAAAATGAAATAGGTTGAAAGACTGCTTGTGTCATGAAACAAAGTAACAACAATGATTTCTGTAACACTTGTTGCTACAGGAATAAGTGTACAGCAACAGGGACTTCATATGTGATTCATATGTGATAAGTCAAGAAATGAAAACCTACATAAAGGACTAAAAACAAAAATACTTAAAATGTGATTATTGGGGGTTCTACACAAATTATCAATTTTATTACGTTTTGTAGTATGCCAATGAGAATAGATTAAACTAGTTCTTTGCAGACTGTGTCACATTATTTCTATTATTGGTGGGATAATTTATGAATACAGGAGCGATGAAAAAATTATTCTTATTTTATCTCTTATGATGACAATTTGTATACGATTTTTGTTTAAGTTCAAAAGATAACAGTAGTATTTTAAGTTATTTCACTTACATGAATACATGCAGTACACAAACAACATACTTTATCTGTGTTTGATTATGAGAGTGTCGAGAGAGCAACACATTATAAAATGGGGGCCACATGGAAAGATAACACTATAGGGTGATATACAATTTTTTCCCCTTTCCTGTATTTTCTTTTACTTCTTTCCTTTCATCATACATTGAAAGGGTTGTTTCAGAATGAGTTTTGTAAATATAACTCTTGGTGTATTTATGTTTCTGTTTGCATACAATAGTTGTTATGAATGTGATTGCCATTTCCAATTATTCTGATGTTGTATACTTTATTATTTGTTAACATGTTATTTGAATTTATTTTCTATGGACAGAGTAGCACGCCACTGTGATTTTGTATAAAACTGCCTACTGATGAAATCAGAATCTCTAAAAGTGTTATGTGATGTAAAGTCTATGAGAGATGTGGAATTGTATTGACACATCAGTAGAGAAGGCATCAACAAAGAGTCAGCAGGAAGAAGAAGTGAGTGGAGGTGATTGTCTTGCCATGACACTGTATTGATGTCAATAAAAAATATCAGTGTTTGGACAGTGCTACATTTATGATCCCAGTGTATACAGTGATTAAAGAACTAGTGAGTATACTTGCCATATTGTTCATTTTCCAGAACTATATTCTGACTCATTAAGCATAAAACTTTGATGTACAGACCAGTCAGCCATGTGCACACCGTACAGATACTGTTTTTGATTGTGGACAGCACACACCATTTAGTGCATACCTTGGATTGTGGAATGAAACAGAAAACATGGTAACACATTTTACTGTTGTATATTGATACAAAGAACTTTTAACTATTAATGAATGGTGTACTGATCACAGCAAGATTGAAGTGGTTGTGTCAACAGCGGCACAGACACTTATTTCTCTGTCTAAACCACAGAGTAATGATTTACAATACAATCAACTTGATTCACTTTGTGGATGGATGTACTGTGAAAAGTGCCATAGCACAATTGCATACCATAAATTTGAAAATTGCACCTAAAATGTATAATATCCATTATTATGTCAGGATACATCACACTTTAATGGAAAGAAGCATGTTTTATTCTTGTTGTTTTATGCAGATACATAGATTGGAGCTAATTCTGCAAGCACTGAGCATACCTGTTACATTCACAACTGGCACTTATGATCAAGGATATCAGCAAGACAACATCAATTACTGGATCACATCCTCAAGGATCATGGACTAACGACATGGACATCGACAACTCACTGGCAACATCAAGTAAGTGGAAACTGTTTTGAAGGAATATTGGCAAAGAGAAACCTTAAAGTACATCATTCTAATCAATGATGTAAAAACTTTTCATATAGAAACAACAATAACTTTTCTTGGCCATTCATTTTGCATAATTGTAAATTGCATATTGTACTACTATTCAACAGTGTTGTGTAAAGGAAAATTGCCTCTCATCATATAGCGGAGATGCCAAGTCGCAAACAGGCACAACAAAAAGACTCTCATAAATGTAGCTTTGGACCAGATAGGCCTTTGTCAAAATTAGACACACTCATGCAAACACAACTCACACACACACATGACTGCAGTCTCAGGCAGCTGAGGCCACACTCATACTTGGGTGCCCGAAACTGCAGTCATGTGTGTGTGTGTGTGTGTGTGAGTTGCATTTGCATGAGTGTGTATGTGTGTATTCACGCCTAATTTTGATGAAGGCCTTACTGGCCGAAAGCTATATCTGTGACAGTCTTTTTGTTGTGCCTGTCTGCAACTTGACATTTTCCCTATATGGTGTGTGGCAACTTCCCTCTTCACAATACTGTTACTTTCCATCTTGGATTTTCCAGTGTAATATTATTCACCTTTATATTGAATAACATTCAGAACAGCAGTTAAACGTTGGTTTCTCTCATGTAATTATTTCTTTTCATAACTGTAATAACTTTACAAACCAGTAAATATCTGACACAGTCATTTTTGCAAGCAATAGTTACTATTACTGATGAGATAAGAGTTAAAGACTTTCAATTTCTTTTCATGTAGTTTGTACGTGATTACCTACATTTGCATGTTTTGTTGTTAAACATTTAATCTCATATGAATTATTGTGCTCAGCCAATGAATTTTGTACTCTACCTCATCAACCGCCCTTGCATTAGTAGGTAGAAACACATCATGAGTTGTTCAGTTTGTTTTCAAGAATATTTTGTCAGTGGTAATCTGTTCAATTTGAGGCCAATGGGTGATCATTTGTAATGTTATAGTTTTGGGTAATTACTTGCATGTGTGAATGTAATGTTCAGCCAAATTGAAGAAAAGTAGAGTGTTCCAGTTTTCAGTTAACTTACAATTTCTGGCCAAGGTAACTTTAGGGGAGAAAGATTGGAGCAGTGTCAGTCCAAGTAGTTGAACATGATCATTTCTAGCCCAGTTGAGGTTCAAGGAGGTGCTGTTTTGGATCATACAATTACATTTTGTGATACACACTGACCCACTGTCACCACATATGACATCCAAACTGATTAAGATATTCACACCACGTTCGGCTTCACACTACTTCACAAAATTTTTACATCATTCAATCACTTAAATCCTAGGAGGCTGGGGCATTGCAGTTGCTTGTCTAGTTTGGTATGAATATGCCAGTCCACAAACTAACCCTTTTTTGAATCATTGTGACTTTGCTCGACTCACAACAATCTGCAACATACACAAACAAAAATTTTGTTTTGTTGTCATGTAAGCCAAATGTGTGAATATCTTAATTAGTTTGGGTGCTGTAACACAATGAAGTTATAACATGTGTTTCTGAGACACCCTGTATATCCAGCCATAATTCCTCTAACAAGCTCCTGCTCAGAACTGAATGTTTCGAGTTCTTTGTTGCAGTATGATGCTAGTTCTTGTACCTAATTTGCTGAATGTGTAAATGTTTCTACTTTATAGTTTATAGTTTAGTGACCATTGCTGCTCCTAAAACCTCATGATAACTGACACCAGTTTAAATGTGGCCCTCTGAAAGAGGTCAGATCCAATACATTTTCATCATGTGTGCACTTCTGCACTATCTGCTCTAGCTAGTTTTCAGATATGGGATTTAACAAAGGTTCACAAGATGTTTTTGTACTGACCACTTACAAAACTGTAACTATACCAGTTCATTGTTGGATGAAGGATGTCTCCACCAGTGATGATAGTTTGACTGGGGAACATATGCCTACAAACTGAGGTTTCCTCTACAATTTTTGTTTACATTTGAGGGTCAGTCTGATGATCAACAGAAAAATTCAGTTATGTATTTATGTTCTCCCTTGAATTGTGTCCCATCCAATAATCTTGTATGCACCTTCAATTGTGTCTCGTTAGATTAGAGTTTCTTATAGTATGCAATAAACACACCATCTCCATTTTTCATTAGTCTATCTTTTTGATATACACTTAGATTTATCCCAAAAATCTTGCTGCTATCAATTTTGGGTCTTATTCGGCTTTCTGTATGTAGTATTATGTGAAATCCATTGTTTTTTAGGAGTGCTTCAGATCTGCTACTTTGTTGTGAATACTTTTGCAGTTGATTCCTTTGATTTTAAAAAGCCTCATCTGTCAGGGAGTGTTGGAATGGGAGGATTTCTTTGGATCCCATACTAGTACTTTGGGGTCTTCTGTAGCAAATGTTACCGGGACTGTATGGAGAGTCACCTTATCTAGAAACTCCTTGTGTGGAAAACATAGTTTCAGTTACCTGGGTGTGAGTCTCTAAGTTGTAGTACAGACCTGACCCATTTAGGGTGTCCTACAGTTCCCAAACCTGTGGTGCACATCCAGGAATTCACAGTCTCACATGCCACGTAATCTTTAAAGCCTCTTGTTCAAGCCTTTCACTCACCTCTGGGACAGGGGGTCTTCATCAGTTAGGGGGGCAATGACAAATGTTGTAGATTGTGAGCTTCTTTAATACCCCATAAGAAGGATGCTCTTCACAACTTTCTCTGCCAAAAACTGGAATGAACAAAGTGTGAGTGCAGAGACCTTACAACAAATGTCACTTCTTTTAACACAATCTGCAGTTTTTTGCACATTGTTCCCTCAATGGGTGCCAGAACAGCCTGTTCAACATGTTGAAATAGGACTCCACAGCAAGGTCATCCATAGGACAGTTTGTGTGGTAGGAGGGTGAGGGGCAGATCTGGAGGTATAAAATATTTTTAATATTCTGGAAGACAAATGGTGACTTCTTGCAACTAGCCACACAAAGGAGCCAGTTCCAACATTGCTAGAAATCTGTCATTTTCTTGAAAGGAAAAATCTGACTGCGCTACATTTCTTTCCTTTCCCTGAGAGTTGCAGAGGGGGGACGGGCTTGTTGTAGGCTATGGCCACCCTTATGACAGGGATATACATTGATTGCATGAGGTGATCCTTCCCATCCCTTACTGCCATTTTCTTAAGAGTTACCATTATTTGCCATACACCTGAACAGCCAATAATTAATAAGCTGCTATCCGTTTATATTTGCCTCCCCTCAACAGAGGAAACAATAGATTAGGCAACAGGTGAGGTGTATCTTACTGATTTGATTCCTGTTTCAGAATAAAACATCACCTCAGACTTGTTGGTTAGTGGTTGGCTGTAATTAGCTGAATTCTCACTTGCGCATATATTCCTACCACTGACATGTCCTCACAGATAGATATATCTTGCACTTCTTGTGGAGGAGATGGTATCCACCGAGGAGCAATTACATGAGGTACATTTGGTACCACTATTATGACAAGAGAAAAACTGTACATGAAATTTACTGTTTCCTTGAAGGTACTTGGGATTTTGAGTCATGATTTTTTTTTTTTAATTTGGGTTATGCTCATTAACAGTTTAAAAATTGTGGAACTTTACAATGAATGTAGAATGCACTTTACCACAGACATGTCACTCACAGCCAAGTGAACATGTGGCTAAAAGCATCATATATATCATCGACGGGCCATATGCTCAAGATATAATAGAAACTGAGATTCCTCTGGTACGTTGGATACGTACCCTTTGACAGCCCACCCAACACACATAGTCCCAGCAACTTCCAATTTAGTGACAGCACTCTGACCAACTTAGCTACAGCAGTCAGAGCAACATCTTGCTACTAAATCATCCTGTGCCCAAGAACCCAAGAACGGTATTTGCATTGTGCCTGGTGCAATGTTTTACATGTCAATAAACAAATATTTTTAAACTGATGTTGTTGCTTCTCATTTAATTTCTGGAGCTGTTAAACTGCAAGGATTACAACTAGCTTTACTTTCTGAAGCAACTAAATTTCAACACCAATACTGCTGTTGTGACAAGAGAAAAACCTTTGATAAAATTTATTGATTACCTGACGCTTGGAACTTTGTTCTGTACCAAGTTACATTCCCTAACAAAATTACATAACAAAATCAAAAATAGTTGAAATGTACAAAAATAGAGACAATATACATTGCTGCTGGAGAGGAATGTAAATTTAACATAATATAACACTTGCTGCAGGAACTGTAGCCTGCAAATGATGATTTACTACAGACTATCATATCCACAGCATATGTTACTTCTAAAAATTATCAAAACTATACCATTATTCATGTTGGTATACACTGAAAATTGGGAAAATGGAAAAAAATACAATGGCCAAATTTGAATGAAGTGAAATAGATTGCTTACAAATGAATATGATCAGTCACAACTGCAATATTTTTTTTTTGTTTTTTGTTTTTATATAAGGTTATCGGTTTCAGTCTGTTTCAGACCATTTCCAGACACAAACTATGATGGTATGTGGTGGTTATGAACAAATCAGACACTACACCTCAGCTGCTTACATCATTCGTTGATGTGTAGTGCCTGCTCCATTCACAGTCACCATCTACCACGATGGAGTAGGTCTGGAGATGGTCTAAAACAGATCAAAACCACTAACATTATATAAAAAAATGTTTATTGTGGTCATGACTTTTCATAGTCAGTTTTAAATAATAAATGAATTGCTGCACTTCAGAGAGACATGCTCTCAAAAATTACTGATATAGATTACTACTTCTGCTATAGCATGAAACACATTTTTCATAGCACTCAACATTCAAAAATACACAATATGTGATTACACACATAAGTTTTGATGTAATCAAAATAATAATTTTCTTTGAATTTTATATGTACTTTTTAGATTTGTTACTGAATTAAATTTTTCTGATACAAGTGATTCTACTCAAAAATGATGGAAATACATGAAGTCAGCTTTGATTTGTACATAAACATACAAAATACAAGGAGTTTTCTCTTAGTAGGTTTCGTGACACCTTCTACACTATTGTGCCACAGATGAACATTGCCGTGTTAGTGTCTCCCTCTGAAAACAGTGAAAACCATAGGGCACAACAAAGCACATCTTCTGCAATAAGTGGCTACCAAGTCTAATTAGTATGTCAAGAACTATTGTTTTAGTAAGTATTTTCCAACATACCTTCAGGATACTCACTGCCATATGTCCATACCCAAAATGCAAGTGTTTGCTCCGGGTCACCACCAACACTTACCAGATATTTTGCATTGTGGCTCAGTGCTACAACCCTACTTCCATATTCACCATGAGGGTCAAAGAGTGTAAGAATAGGAACACTGTAAAAGCAAATAAGAGAACTAAGCATAACATTATAGTAACTGAAATGTGATTGACTTTGCACACACAAATCACAAGGGAAGTAGATATTACAGCAGAATATGAATACTAAAAAACTACTCTTCTAAATTTCTTGTCTAAAATATTAACAACAGATTAAGATCACAAACATGACTATTTATTTAATTATTTAAATTTCTTCATGCACGTATTGATCACATGATGACTTTTGCAAATGTATTAGTTTACAAAGGTGTAGTATCATATCAATTTCTGTATAATGTCGCAATACATGCAGTATTTACCTAAAAATGTTGATAGACAGCATGTACAGCATAGAATTCTTTCAGTGAATACCAGTATTTATTTACAAGAAAAGATTTTAATTTGTTTGAAATGGATCCTAGCATGTGCTCTTATGGATTCTGGCAATCTGTTGTACCAGATTGAACCACTATTATATGGACTGCGGTCTGTTATATCCTCCCCATTGTCATCACAATAAGAAGAGATATGCAATCAGCACAAGTCATCACATGGGAATTAGCAGCCTATACAAGATATTTATACACATAAGAAAAAAAATGGTCTCAGCATTGACTCCTGTGGCATGCCCTGGATTACTGTTTCAGTCATAGACTGAATGTTGATTTCTCTCAACCCATTTTGATAATGTATTTTTTAGAATGTATACAGTTTTTAGGTACTGGTACACAGTCAGGAGTTCAAGAGATGAGTGTATGATACTGCATGCTCTCAGTTTCTGCAAGGCAAGAGCATGGTTGACCAGATCAAAACCTTTTGTGAGATGTAAAAATATGAGCACAGTATTCTTTCCTTCCTCTAGATAGCTACAGATTAGGTGCAAAAATACTGAGACAGCTGTTTGATGTAGCGATTTTCTCGAAATACATGTCGGGTTTCTGTCAGCAGACTTTATTCTGTGGAAAAAGCATAACCAGGTGCAAGTCTTGCTTACTCAAAAATGTACTAGATGTAGGAATCAGTGGTGTTGGTTTGCAATTTACATATTGGACAATCCTGTTGTTTCATGTGTTGAAAAATATGTTGCATCCTCCTCACTGTCACCATATCAATTGGCATAAGTCACTACATGGTAATTACAAGGTTCCTTCGAGGAGCATTGTCAGACGACTAAATAAAAAAAGATCAATCATTTTTTATGCATTGGTCTGACAACCCTCCTCTTCAGTGCATTGGGAAACATACCCTCTCTGGTACAACAATTATTGAGATATGTAATTGGTTTAACCACAACATTGATGCCTCTTTAATTAGTGATATGGAGTGAACATCCCAACCACTTGCTTTTTAGTTGTAGAATTATTCTGCTTATCTTTTGTTCTCTTACTTCCTCAAATTCAAAGCCTTTGTCTGTTGTGTAATTGTGTACTGGGTTGCTGAGTGGCTCTGTGACTATGTTCAAGAGATAATGATAATGAGCGTATGGCATTGATGGCCGGCAGACCCCTCGCAGAGCGGATCGGCTGCCGCTCCACAAGTTCTTTAACACCACTATGGCAACGTGCGAGTGAATGAGGATGAAATTATGATTACAGACACACAACACCCAGTCATCTCGAGGCAGAGAAATTCCCTGACCCCGCTGGGAATCGTACCCGGGACCCCGTGCACGGGAAGCGAGAATGCTACCGCAAGACCACGAGCCATGGACTGTTCCAGAGATAAAATCCTGGTTAAGAATGTTGCAAACAGTTTTTTCATCTTCTATCAGATGACCTTCATGCCTAATATTTATTGCTTCCCCATCTGTGTTCATACACGTTTTACAACATTCGTTAATGAGGTTCCAGGAGGCATGACTTACACTCACTGACTGTATTATTGATTCAGTGTGGATTTGAGTCCTAAAATTTAGGATTTCTGATTTGAAACTTGGTATTAGTATATTTTTCTTTTAAAAATTTACAGCCCAACTGAGATGTACAGTATGCAGAGCTCACAGATATTCTGTCTGAGCTTGATTAATGTAGTTAATAAATTTTAACTTACTCTTTCTCCCCACTGATTAGGAATTTTTTTGTTTTAATTGAATGACAGGAGTCAAAATGCCTAAACAGAAGTTATAGAATTCATTCCATTTATTATCTGATTTTTCTAACTGGTGGATATCGTCCCAAATCTCTCTAGCTAGTGTATCTTAGAACATGATTATGTTCAAAGTGGTTGGGCTTCATTTCTGCCGTATTATGTTTTTTTTTTTTTTTTTTTTAGTTTCTGGAGGATCCTCATTTGAGTAATCAATTTTCTGATAGTAATGATCAGAAAACTGAAATTCTAGGTCATTGAACTTATTTGCTAACTGCTTAGTCTGTCCTACTAGAGGTGAAATCTGTAATCCTGGTGTCACATTTGCAAGATTACATGAATTCAATAAATCTGACAATTTTAAATAACTAATATTACAGGAATTTGCATCCATATTTAAATCACCCAGTACTGTGATGTCATCAGCTCGAACTTCATCAACTGTCTTACTGGGGCTGATCCAACTCCACATTTAGCAGCACCCAACACTTTGTGTTCCACTGCTCTATTCATGAAACCTTTGTAACATATCACAATGCTAGACAATTCAAGTGATCCTATTGTGCAGTACTGTTCAAGAAATAATAGGGTTTCTTCTTCTTTTTCTTAAAAAAATGATAAACATATGTAGATTATGTTCATCCACGAAAGCTTGCAGCAAGTGCAGTTTATTTCTTAAATATTATATCTTTAAATGCATAAGATAGAATGGCTTTTTCTGTTCATTTCTACAGTGTTTGCTGTAGCAGAAAGATTTATTTTCATGGAAGAGATACAAAGTTTAAGTCTTGTTAACATTTACATTAAAATATTTGTTTGGTGTAAGAGCAACTTTTTTCTGTACACAAGTTGTCAGTTCCATCCTGGGCAATGGAGGTTCATTTCATAAGCATGAGAGAGGGAGAGATGTTTGTATTGTTTCTCTCGTGTAAATCACCATTAAAGAAACTGAGGCAAGTTCCTCTGGTGTGTAGGGCATGTTACTACTTATGCTGCTGGTGATAATGATGTTTTAACTGCTGGTTCACTTGCAAACAAACTGTTTTCATTTATTATCCCTTTGACTGTTGTGGATGAGTTAACTGGTCAAGATGTGATTAAACATGGTCTCTGGGTTCTCCTTAACCCTTGAGTGAGCATGCTGATGTTCATAACAGGAGCAGGTGAGCAATGTACATTGTACACATGTAAAGAATAGCTGTCTTTATGTTACCAAGGTAAATGTGTATGAGCAAAATCACACTTAAATCTTAGTTTAATCACAGAATGATAAAATAAACTTATGTGACTCTTCCAGCTTTCCCTGTGGATATGTTGTAAATAGTCTTCACTGTTTTGCCGCTGGATCATGTTGTGTAAATTTCACAATATTTCTTCAGAGCAACTGTCCAACATCTTCAGATGGTTAAACCTTGCTGGTGGGTAGGTACAACTTATGGTATCCGCACATCAACACCCTGTTTCTAGAACACACATGCAAAGAATGCAAAGGCACACAAATCACGCATGCGCAATGATTTGCAGACAGATGGTGCCATACTCAAATGCCCTCTGCCAAAAATCGCAGACTGGCTCTCTTGCACGTGCACTGTACACTGTGTTTACTAATAGCACGGCCAGATGTTACTCACTGAAGACTGTATCAGACCAATGTTATGACAGGTCTGTTATAAAAAAAAAATCTCAATTTTCACATCGCAGCCAATGCAGGTTTCCAGGCTGTGCCCAGTTGAAACCCTGAAACCCTGATGGTGAGATTATTGGCTGTTCATACATGTATTGCTTCCTTAATGATACAATCTCAGAAAGATGATGCCAGGGATAAAACTTCTGTCATTTAATACACGAAAAGACAGAAGTTTAATCCCCAGTATTGTGTCATTAAGGAAGCAATACAAAAAGGAAGAGATTTCTGATATTCATGGTACACTTGTGAAATGGTGTATGGGAAAATCCCCACTTCATCGCCACCTTGGAAATGCTGTGTCCCATTGCTCATGTGCCAACTATAACACTCTGTACAAACTCATTTAAATCTTGATAACCTCCCACTGTAGCAGCAGTAACCAATTTAACAGCTGCACCAGACACTTGTGGTCTTAATAGGCATTGCCAACCGCAGTGCCATATTCTGCCTGTTTACATATCTCTGTATTTGAATACACATGCCTATGCCAGTTTCCCGAGGGGGGAAGGCAGAAAGACAGAGTTCCATATCTCCTTCTATACCACTGGATCAATTTCGACCAAATTTGGTAACATATATGACTCATTATCTGGGGAGAAGTACTGTGTGCATAAGTACCACTTAGCTCGCATAAGGGTGGGGTAAGAGTGAGAAGGGTTGGCAACCCCTGACTTCTAAGCTGTCCTGCATGCAGGGACATTGGGCATGTAGTATCAGAACATGCTCCAGTGACTATATGTGGGGATGGGCATGGCTGAGCAAAGTGGGCATAAGAAGAGGGTTAGTGCGAGGAGGAGATGTAGAGAGAGAGAGGGGAGAAGGTTGTGGGCAGAAAGAGGGGGAGAAGCAGATGGTCCAAGAAAGAGGAGGGAGGAGATAGGTGGAGTTTGGGGGAGGAAGAGGAAATGGATAAAGTTGGGAAGGAGGAGATGAACAGATAGAGGGAGGAGTGGGAGATGGATAGGGAGAACAGGTAAGAGTGGCTGGACAGAGAGAGGGAGAGAACAACATGGACAGAGGCAGGGGGAGGAGGTGGTATGTGTAATATATGCACCATAGAGGTTTGCATACAGAGCTTCTGGTGAAAAGCTAGGAGATAAATAAATCCTACCCTTTTATGATACAGTACACTTATTGCACTCATTATTTTCTGGTATTCCACCCAATATCAACAAATTTATTTACAGAAGCATACCATCAGAATGTTATGTAAATTACATAAGCAAACATATTACACAAGCCTCTTCAGGGACTTTAGGGTTCTTACAATTCAGTGCTTATACTTCCATTCTCTAATGAAGTTTGTGCTTACACATAATAGTTAATTCATGATCAATACCCACAATACTGAACTAAAAACAGTTTCCATATAGACTGTGCATTCTTGTCTGGTGTACAGGAAACACACACACACACACACAGGCACACACACACATGTACACACAATGAAAGATTAGATTAGAGATTAGATTAATTTTTTGTTCCATAGATCCAGGAGACAATTCAATGTATAGTAGAAGCACTGAGTTGTGTCCCAGTATATCTGCTGACCTGCAGTCCTAGCATAGTGCACTCGGCTGGCACAATGTTGGTGTGTGTGTGTGTGTGTGTGTGTGTGTGTGAACATGCATGCATGCATGTTATAACAGAACGTAAAATCATGTATGTCAGTAATTTCTTTACGTGTAATGTTTTATGTAAATATAGCCTTTGACTGCGAGTTTAACAACTAAGAGACTGTTATCTTTGGTCATGCGGGAAGGAGGTGGATCTTTGGAAGAGGTGACTGGCAGTCTTTTGATCTGGAGCGTGGGTTGGAGGAGGTGGTGATACAGATGTGGTGGAAAACAATGTCTTATTTCATATTAGTGTAGAAGTGTTAAATGTGAATAAATGAATTAAATAGTGATGTGCAAATCTAATGTAATGCTTGCTCTCTAAAAATCAAAATACCACGTCGCACTACAAACCAGTTAGTCTCATCTAAACACAAAGAAAACCACGGGAACTTTGCAGTGGAATCACCTCTACACTTCACGGAGACAACGCAGCCATCGATATGAGTTAAGTACCAAACTGTTCGTACTTGTTAACATCCTCAGACTATAAATTTGAATCTCCTGTAGTTCCTGAAGTCACCATGTGGACAAAGCAGTAGGACAACTTATAGACTGGATATCTTAGGAAGAGGTCTGTTAAAATGTAAACTATAATTCATTAAAAGATTCTTCTGAAAGCCAGCAAAGATTTCATTCTTTCTTTTGTGGCTGATGATGACTCAACACTTCTGCTATTTGGTAAGCTGTCTCATTTTCTCCTAAATTATGTACACACACACAAACAAACAAAGGGAGAGAGAAAGACTTTTATACTTAGCTAGGTAAAGTCTTTCTCTCTCTCTCTTTCTTAAACACACACATTTTTGTCAGGAGATATGATATGAGTTTGTATCTGAAATTAATACTATGTACTACCTTCTGTACATCTCTGGGTAAGTGATCAAAGAGTTTTGTGGCTGACTACCTTATTCCTTTCTGTACCAAAAGAAGGCTGAGTCACAGGTAGAGGATTATGAAAGCTATATTTCATATCAAACATAATCAACTCTTGACAACAGACTTCATAAAGAGAACAAACATACTGTCAGGGTCTTGTCAGTATACCCAGATGTATAACCCATTAACAAAGTCCTGACTTATCTTGTTCTTATTACTTTGACAGAAGCTTGATCCTGAGTATACCCAGGCAACTTAAGAACAGACATTTGAAAAAATTAAACTTTGCTTACATCCATTTCAGCTCTAACAGTGAAATGTTTTGTTGATAGAAAGCATCCATAGCCTGGCTGTTATGTTTTGGTTGAGGTAGTTGCCACTAGATACTCAACAACAAAACACACACTTTCAGCTGCTATCCTGTTATATTTTTTAGGCACTGCTTCCAGAAATGGATGGCTATAGTGCTGCTGAGTTTGACACTGAATATAGTAGCTAAGAAAGTGAAGCAGAATGTGATGTTATCTCATTACAGACTAAAAGTGACAACAGTTTATCAGATGACTGACAGGTGCTTGTCAGTGGTATGAGATAAAGGTGTCCACTGTGCCCAAACAAGCTCCTCCAAGATTCACATTCACAGGAAACCACTGTCAAATACATGGTTCGACTTCATACAGAGACAGAAACCAAAAAATGATTTTAAGTTTCACGATATTTTAGACAAAGAAGAGTACCCAATTATAATCGAGGTATTAATTATGATCTTTGAAAATTTTTAACTCAACATTTACAGCTGTTAATACTATATTTACATGTCTGTATTAATGTCATTCATCACAGTATGTTTTTCATCAATAAAAAAATACAATTTTTTTGCTTATAAATTATAGAGTGCAGCAATCAGTCGTCCTTTTTTAGATTTTATTACGCACATCCAGATTTCAGCTAGTGGCTAGCCATTCTCAATGCACTATTTTCTATTCTCAGTGCATGTAAGTCCCTGATGTTCAGGCGTCAGTCACATTTCTTTGAATACCAAACAAACACACACACACACACACACACACACACACACACACACAAATAGAGAGAGAGATTTATTCAACGAAATGTGACTGATGCCCAAACAAAATGGACTTCCATGCACTGAGAATAGAAAATAGTGCATTGAGAATGGCTAGCCACTAGCCGCAATCTGGATTTGCATAATAAAATGTAAAAAAGGATGACTGATTGCTGCACTCTATAATTTATACGCCACATAACAGTTGCTGAGTGCACCCACTTTCCGAATGGAAGGTAACCTGATGACTATTTTTTTGGAATATAATTTGTAAAAAAAAAATCAGTATGTTAAGAGATTAAAAAGTGTTCTATGAGAGGATTCTGAGTGGACACCACATATGATTATTATGCCATACTTATGAGCTGCAGACACCGTTTTCCTAGAAAACCAAATCCACTTTTTGACATTTGATCTGCAAAATCTGGCAAACATGTAACACAAATTTGCAGAGCTTAGATGTTTAATAAGTTCTATAATATGTGACTTCCAGTTTAGGTTCATCTTGCAGTACCACTTCTATTTAGTAATTTTGTGCTGTTTACTGAATGCATTTCTTTTCGTTCCACTGTATATTTATGTTTTGCTTAATCTTGCTTCTTGGGTTGTGGAGCTTTAATGTCACAGTTTTGCTTTCATTCACAATCAGTTTACTTTCATTAAATCAGTTTCAGGTTCAAAGCTCCTGTTAACATATTTTGTAGTGTTTCAAGATTTTTTATCAATGATTAAGACACTTGTGTCATCTGTAAATGGAATAATATTTTGACAGTCTGTGTAGACATCAAGTCATTTGCATATAAATAAAATATGCCCAAGTACAGATACTTCTGATGCATCATATGTAACATCACGACTTAACAAAACATATCTGCATTGCCTGGTTTTTGTCTGTGACATAGTACTGGTTCCAAACATTAGACAAAACCAACCATACATAAATGAAAAAAAAAGTAGTAGAATAGGATGAATGTACTGCTGAAAATCAGTTACAATGCAACAAATATAGTCAAACTCAACACACAGGAAAGAAAATTGTACAAATAAACAATAGGGTTATAGAAATATTTGATGAGTATTTGTTTTTTGGGTGACTGCAAAGACTGAGAAGATGGACGGGGAAAGAAATAAACAGAAGAGTAAAAAATGCATGGACTGTTTTTGGTAAAATAAGTAGGTAACTACAAAGAGATATGAAAAAGGTCAACAATACAACCTAATGCAAGATTTGGAGATAGCATTAAAATCATGGATGCACATAGTAAAAGATCACGATGCATAGAATGTCTTATATGATCTCCTTATTAGCAATTGAGGTGAAATTATGACAAAGATGATATGAGCATCAATGAATAAAAATTGACTAAGTAAGGTACCTCACTACCATTTCCATCTTCAGGATCTGCTATTAGCTACTATACAATAGTATCCGGATTTATGTATTTCTGAAGATACATATCTGACGTTCAGCTCAAATTCTGTTCTTATCTTTGTCCTTGAGGATCTATGGCTGTGAAACAATGCAACTATTGTCGTTACCAAATACTGGTACAAAAACCTGAGAAGAATGTAAAGGATCATAGACCATGGCTAATGATTCAGTCAGACTCATAACCCTAAAGCAATCTCAAATTCTTACAGTACACACATCCAAAAATTCTGTAACTGAATTTAATCTTTTGATTTCCTCTTTTGTACTACTGCACAGGAGTAGGTCAAGCCATCTGCAGTTCTAAACTGAATGTGAAAATGGTGAATCCACAGCCTACAAAATGAGCAAAATCAATCTGAAAAATCAAACAGTGTATATGGTCAACATGAAAGCAACAATTAATAACTAAGAAACTGGGAACATCATTAAATACTATGATGAAATTCATATTCACTGCAGCACTATCACATACAGTTGGTTTTTCTGTTGCAGGGCCTATATTTTCAATACATTTTCTAAGTTTCCAGCCAGATATATTATTTTCTACTTCATTCAAGACATGACATTTGTTTTTGTCTCTAATGATGTCACTTATTGTCCCAATGCTTGTTATCTACATTTGCTGTTGTTTATAATCAGGACACTATAGTATAAAATGGTCTTGTTTACTAATGGCACAACATGCACTCTTATTTTTCAGATGTTTATCTTACATAAATATTCATGGTATGGCCCATGTCCTGTCAGGTAGTGGATTTTATCTCTAGATAAATTTATGTAGCTTATGAGCATCTGCTCCTCAATGTTTGGAAAGATGCCCCATACTCTGTAACATGCTTTTTTTTCCAGCCTGCGACCACAACTAGTATGTCATCAGCATAGGTTAAAACTCCTGACACTTGAGTGTTTTCATTCAAAGTTATTAGCAATGGTTCAAGACTAAACAGGTTAGTGAAGAGAGTAACACTCCTTTGGTGCTTTCAGTGATTTGTTATGAAAGTAAGGTTGACCATAAGCATTCCCATTCTTTATCTGAGAGATATCAGCTACTACTTCTACTTGGAAAATGGCAGAAAGACATCTGGACTTTCACTTGGGGCGTACATACTTTCTTATGTCTTTCATGTTGATGATCATCATTTTCACTGCTATCCTTTGGAAGAAGCTACTTTTAGCAGGTATTAAGTGGGGTATCTCTACCCTCTAGTAATACTCCTATCATGTTTATACAGTGTAGATAGCACAGTTGGTGTTTTTACTTTCTCTGTTACTATAGTATAGGGAATACCTGTGCTTGATTATGCAAATGATTAGCAAGTCAGAGTAATTGAACAAGGTGAGTGAGAATAATGCCATCTACATTCTGTATATGGGGAAAGACTATGCAGCAGGTTTTTCATTCAGAAATAACATTGGAATATTCGTTGTTCATCAGGAGGAGAAATATATACCAGCCTGTTTCAGAATTCAACAACAATAAGATCATGGCCTACCAATACTGTGGTTTATTCTTAGGAGATACTGATGTTCATGTTGGTCAGGATCCCACAATTCTCATGAAAATATAAAATCAGTTTGTTCACGATAGTCACATTTAACACCATATAGGATCTCAGCAGTCTCATGTAATTAGTGCCCAACAGAGCTGACATCTTGTTTGTTCTACCACACTAGATCATATAGCACATACGCTTAGTCACGAAATGGGCACATACAAAGACAGTGCAGTGACATGGGGCACCATGGGCTGTCAGCACAGCAACCATTGTTGTGGTTTCCCCTGACATGGCAGCAATGGGAGGCACACTGGAAAGAGAGACACTGACAGTGATGTGCCAATGGCAATCTTGGACATGGGTTTGCACCACATCATCTTTCCAGGTGAGTCCTGGTTCTGCATACAGCATCACAATAGATGCAGCTATGTGTGGAGTTTCCAAAGAAAGTGAACATTTCCAGATCACATTTGTCATCTTCATACAGGTCCAGCACCTGCCACAAAGTTACTGGATGCTGTTGGGTTCACAGCATGATGAACTCCAGTAGACATAACCAGTAATTAGGACAGCAGGCACTGTATTTGATATGTTAAGACCAGGGACTGTGCCCCATCTTTGAGGTGCCTGTGGCATCTGTAAATAAGATAAAGCAAGACAGCATGCTGCTTGTGCTGTCTTGAGCAGGCCTGATGTAGAGCATGTTTTATTGTTGCCCTGGTCAGCAAATTCTCCAGGTTTCTCATCCACTGAAAACCTTTGATCATGGGCCACAAAGAGACTTTGACAGGCACTTTTATTGATAAACTGTGGCAATGGTATACCCCTGTACAATTTTGCTTCTTACATTGGAGAGGACCCTGAGACTACATTGTAAATATGGAATGTGGGAATTTGTCATCCAAGAAAAATTTGACTCTATGACCAGGTGGCAGCTCTGTGTACTAAATTTCTTATACTGTTTACTCCCCAACTCACCTAAAAATGCTATCATGTATTCTTCCTATTACATTGTATACACATAATAAGCAAAATTCCATTATTCGCTATCCTTCATGGTGTTGCATTTTAAAGAGCTGGCAACATTCGGCATTGAATTATAGATTAATACCTTGGAAGGAGCGAAAGGCTATTTATAATTTGTACAGAAACCAGATGGCAGTTATAAGAGTCGAGGGACATCAAAGGGAAGCAGTGGTTGGGAAGGGAGTGAGATAGGGTTGTAGCCTGTCCCCAATGTTGTTCAATCTGTATATTGAGCAAGCAGTAAAGGAAACAAAAGAAAAATTTGGAGTAGGTATTAAAATCCATGGAGAAGAAATAAAAACTTTAAGGTTCGCTGATGACATTGTAATTCTGTCAGAGACAGCAAAGGACTTGGAGGAGTAGTTGAACGGAATGGACAGTTTTTGAAAGGAGGATATAAGATGAACATCAACACAAGCAAAACCTGGATAATTGAATGTAGTCAAGTTGGGTGATGCTGAGGGAATTAGATTAGGAAATGAGACATTTAAAGTAGTAAAGGAGTTTTGCTATTTGGGGAGCAAAATAACTGATGATGGTCGAAGTAGAGAAGATATAAAATGTAGACTGGCAATGGCAAGGAAAGCATTTCTGAAGAAGAGAAATTTGTTAACATCGAGTATAGATATAAGTGACAGGAAGTCATTTCTGAAAGTATTTGTATGGAGTGTAGCCATGTATGGAAGTGAAACATGGACAATAAATAGTTTAGACAAGAAGAGAATAGAAGCTTTCGAAATGTGGTGCTACAGAAGAATGCTGAAGATTAGATGGGTAGATCACATAACTAATGAGGAGGTACTGAATACAACTGGGGAGAAGAGGAGTTTGTAGCACAACTTGACTAGAAGAAGGGATCGGTTGATAGGATATGTTCTGAGGCACCAAGGGATCACCAATTTAGTATTGGAGGGCAGCGTGGAGGGTAAAAATCGTAGAGGGAGACCAAGAGATGAATACACTAAGCAGATTCAGAAGGATGTAGGCTGCAGTACGTACTGGGAGATGAAGAAGCTTGCACAGAATAGAGTAGTGTGGAGAGCTGCATCAAACCAGTCTCAGGACTGAAGACCACAACAACAACAACAACAACCTTGGAAGGAATAAAGTTACATTGGTGAAATACACCATTTTGATAAAATCCACCATTCTTTCTCTAACACAACTCAGTAGTGTTTTTATCAACTTGATCACACTAAGTTGTTACATAAATTTTTCAATTTCATGGCACTATTAGCTATCTAGAGAAAAAGTGGAAAACCTTTTTAATATGGACATCAGAAGTAAATCAGAACTTATATCTTTGAGTCTGAATATTATGAAAAAATATATATGGAAAGGCTAATAGGTGCTACTTTCCTTCAGTTTCAGCATATAGGGATTTTCAGTTTCCAGCACCAAGGCACCTGAAGAAGTCTCTGTAAAATGTTCTGTTTCAACTTTATATAATGTTCTTATTGATCACTTCTTTAGAATGTATATCCTTTTGGTCTTAGCTTCTTTCCCCAAAAGAATATGAGAGGACGTATGTAAGTTATGTAAGCAATCATGCCTGTAAGTTCAAACAATGAAGCAACTTTGTGAATACAAAATAGACAGAACTGAGCTTCTTAGATAAGTTAACCATGTGTAACCGACAACTCAGTTTTCTGTCTGTCTAGATGTCAAGAAAAACAACACAAATAGTGCACAGTCTAGTTGGTGTCCAGGCAGCAAGAATACATAACAGCAAAACTCAAAGCTCCTAAAGAAGACAGCTTTGTCAGCCATCAAAATATTGTGCACAAAATGGAAACATCTCGGCAAATACCCAGAGGACCACAATTAATCAATCATACTGGGAAAACTTGAGAGATGATGTCAGTTCTCTCTACGGGCAGGAGATGTTCCGCAATGTACACAATCTAGATAAGCTCCGTCAGAAAAAAGATAAACTTCTCTGTATGGTGAACTTCCTAACAAGGCTCGGAATCTAAGATGTCACTGGCCATTATACCCATCAGAGATGGGAGGCACTGAAATAATTTGCATTTCATAGTATATCAGAGCAGACTCTGAAAAACAAAACTGCATCAAAATGAAAAATGTGTGTTGGCAATAAAACTCAGCTATAAATACTGGCATGAGACCAAGTCTGGTTGGAGTCCAGGTGGTGCATACACATAACAATACCTTCTGAGGATCGTATATATTCTCACATTGATATATTCATGATTCTTTGTGCATTTGGTTCTACACATATTAATCTACTTTGAAACAGTGTAGATATTACATTAATGGAACTATTGCTGGTTTAGAGTTTAGTAATGTCCAATGGCAATGGTTAGAGTAGTAGTGATCATTGTTGCTTGGCATGAGCACACAGCATGGTGGTCAAGTCAGCGCTAGAAAGACAATGGAGGGGTACACCTAGCAGTCACTTTGTATATGAAGACTGGTGACAAAGATGTCACATCCTGCAAAAATCTTCAGATCCAAAGCCTGATTTACAGTGTTGGCACATGGTGAGTGAATTTGCAATTTTTAGCAGTTCCTCAGAGGTTAGCTGTTTCTTTGATTATAAAGTGTATTTGCAGTAACCATATTTGAATAACAACAGATAGCCAAACTGAGAATGATGATGTAATTAATGGGGAGGACAGCACTAATCAGGATGGTATTGCTATGAATCTCATTAATGAATCAGAATAAACTATCAGAAAATGAAAATTTAAATTCCCCTATAGACAGTGAATCATGGGAAACAGAAGTAGACAACAACTGTGTTGAAAATGTAGGAAGGATAATGCGATACTGAAATTGTTGTGAGAACTGAAGGCTGATAATCAAAAATAAGTGTAGATAATAATAAAAAATTGGGCACAAATTTGAACAAAAAACTAGATTATGTTAAGCAAGAACTGAGTGCAGAATTGAAAAAAAAATCAATGAGAATAATCAAAAATTGATACAGGTTTCAACAAAATGTTGGAGCAAAAGGTAGCAGGTATCTGTAATGAGATACGGGGTCAGTTCAATAAATTTACAAAGAAAGAAATGTAGTGAATTGTTCAATATACAACATTCTGAATTTGTGCATGAGATCAAAACATATTGTCAACAGATAGAATCAGATGTAAGGGAAAGAAGGATAAAGTGGCCAAGTTGGGAAAAGTGGCCACTGCTTATTTGATGTCTTCAAAAGTGCTGCTTCCTACCTAGACATGGCCAAACTAGGTGTAATCAACACAATTAATGTTGTTAGTAATGATGACAAAGGAAGCTTGCTCCATTATCTTTTTGTGAAAATATATAGGTCTTTCAATCATTAGACGTAAGATAAGTCACTCATATTACTTTAGATGCTTCACTTTTATGTAGAGCAATAGGTTTTTGTAGTATTACAGTTCATGCAATGCCTTTTGGCTTACATATACAAGTCATTGTTGTTTCCTGCAATTGTATTGTTTTGTGTGTGAACCACTGATACAAACATGGCATCCGATTGGGAAAACTGGGCATACAACACATCGGGAAAAGTGGCCACTTTTCCCTACAGATGGCCACTATTCTCAACAGTTCGTTTTCTGCCTGTTTATCCCAATAAGAATTAGCTAATTTCATACTTTATGCTTAGTATAACCAATTGAAATTAAAACGTTACACAAAACTAATATCCGCTACTCTGCTCTTCTGCAAGGGTTTGCAAAAGCTTCAAGATGCCTAGAAAATCAATCTGGAAAACAGAGCAACAAACATGGGAACCTATTGCAATGCAAAATGCAATTTGAGTAATAAAAATAGTAACATGCCTTTTTCAGCAGCAGCAAAACAATTCAATATTCCACGAAATAAGCTAAAACGAAGAGATCTACAGAAAAAAACAGAGATTCAGTTGTCAGAAATAAGTTGTGGGCAATTAAGGGCAGTGGTCAGTGAAGAACAAGAGCATGAAATCCTTAACTACATTTTTGAAATGAAAAGTTAATTTTATGGAACCACCATGAATGACATGTGATGATTAGCATTCCAGTTAGCAGAGTGTAACTAAATGACACATTATTTGAACAAAGAGTCTAAATTGTCAGGTAGAATGGGAGGTATGCTTTAGAGAATGGCATCCTAATATTAGTTTTAGGAGCCCAAAATATATCTCTATGGCAAGAGCACAAATGTTTAGCAAGGTGAACATAGACAAGTTTTTTGATATCCTTAAAACATTACAAGATAAACGATTTCATCCTGTTCATCATATTTATAACGTAGATGAAACAAGTATTCTGACAGTTCAGTCCAAGAACAGTATTTGTACTCAAAGGAAGATGACAAGTCAGAGCCACTACTTCAGCTGATAGAGATTTGCTCTCAACTATTGTAGAGTGCATGTCTGCATGAGGAACTTTCATTTCCCCATTTGTAATCTTCCCTAGGTGAAGAATGAAAGTTGAGCTTAAAAATGGAGCTCTGCCAGGAACCAAATTTGTGTGTCACCATATTGTTAGATGCCGAGTGAAAGTTTTTTGGATTGGTTTGAATATTTTTTAAAACATTCAAAAACAACTGCTCAAGATCCAGTTCTACTAACCTTAGACGGTCACTCTACCCATACTAAGAATATAGATATCATTGATAAGGCCAGAGAAAATCACGCACCTGTTGTATGCTTGGCCCCACACTGTAGCCACAAGCTCCAACCTTTGGATACAGCATTCATGTCACCTTTAAAAACCTTCTACACACAAGCTTGTGAAAAATTTCTTTACTATAATCCAAGAAGAACTATTACACAGTTTCGAATAAGTGCAAGCAGCTGTTCCAGTGACAGCAACCAATTGCTTTAGAAAGTGTGGAATTTTCCCCCCTGACCAAAGAGCTCTTTGGTTATTGCCTACAATTCTGAATATATTTCTAAAACATTAGATTTTTTTACAAAAAAAATATTTCAGAGCTACATGAGGATCCGACTCCGGAATTACAAAAAGAAGTCAGGTCAGCTATCAGTGACGCAACAGTTTTAATCAAACCTTTCCATAAAATGCTTATCAACATGAACCTTCAGCCCCAAAACTTCATTCTGAATTCAAAATTCACAAACATTTAAGGAGATGAGACCTGGATAAACTGACTAAACCACAGGTTGTACAGAGTTTCAGGAAGAGCATAAGAGAACAATTGACAAGAATGGGGGAAATAAATACAGTAGAAGAAGAATGGGTAGCTCTGAGGGATGAAGTGGTGAAGGCAGCACAGGATCAAGTAGGTAAAAAGACGAGAGCTAGTAGAAATCCTTGGGTAACAGAAGAAATATTGAATTTAATTGATGAAAGGAGAAAATATAAAAAATGCAGTAAATGAAGCAGGCAAAAAGGAATACAAACGTTTCAAAAATGAGATCGACAGGAAGTGCAAAATGGCTAAGCAGGGATGGCTAGAGGACAAATGTTAGGATGTAGAGGCTTATCTCACTAGGGGTAAGATAGATACTGCCTACAGGAAAATTAAAGAGACCTTTGGAGAAAAGAGAGCCACTTGTATGAATATCAAGAGCTCAGATGGAAACCCAGTTCTAAGCAAAGAAGGGAAAGCAGATAGGTGGAAGGAGTATATAGAGGGTCTATACAAGGGCGATGAACTTGAGGACAATATTATGGAAATGGAAGAGGATGTAGATGAAGATGAAATGGGAGATACGATGCTGCATGAAGAGTTTGACAGGGCACTGAAAGACCTGAGTCGAAACAAGGCCCCGGGAGTAGACAACATTCCATTGGAACTACTGACGGCCTTGGGAGAGCCAGTCCTGACAGAACTCTACCATCTGGTGAGCAAGATGTATGAGACAGGCAAAATACCCTCAGACTTCGAGAAGAATATAATAATTCCAATCCCAAAGAAAGCAGGTGTTGACAGATGCGAAAATTACCGAACTATCAGTTTAATAAATCACAGCTGCAAAATACTAACGTGAATTCTTTACAGACGAATGGAAAAACTGGTAGAAGCCGACCTCGGCGAAGATCAGTATGGATTCTGTAGAAATATTGGAACACGTGAGGCAATACTGACCTTACAGCTTATCTTAGAAAATAGATTAAGGAAAGGCAAAGCTACATTTCTAACATTTGTAGACTTAGAGAAAACTTTTGACAATGTTGACTGCAATACTCTCTTTCAAATTCTAAAGGTGGGAGGGGTAAATACAGGGAGCGACAGGTTATTTACAATTTGTACAGAAACCAGATAGCAGTTATAAGAGTCGAGGGGCATGAAAGGGAAGCAGCGGTTGGGAAGGGAGTCAGACAGGGTTGTAGCCTCTCCCCGATGTTATTCAATCTGTATATTGAGCAAGCAGTAAAGGAAACAAAAGAAAAATTCGGAGTAGGTATTAAAGTCCATTGCTGTCAGAGACAGCAAAGGACTTGGAAGAGCAGTTGAACGGAATGGACAGTGTCTTGAAAGGAGGATATAAGATGAACATCAACAAAAGCAAAACGAGGATCATGGAATGTAGTCGAATTAAGTCAGGTGATGCTGAGGGAATTAGATTAGGAAATGAGACACTTAAAGTAGTAAATGAGTTCTGCTATTTGGGGAGCAAAGTACCTGATGATGGTCGAAGTAGAGAGGATATAAAATGTAGACTGGCAATGGCAAGGAAAGCGTTTCTGAAGAAGAGAAATTTGTTAACATCGAGTATAGATTTAAGGGTCAGGAAGTGGTTTCTAAAAGTATTTGTGTGGAGTGTAGCCATGTATGGAAGTGAAACATGGACGATAAATAGTTTGGACAAGAAGAGAATAGAAGCTTTCGAAGAATGCTGAAGATTAGATGGGTAGATCACATAACTAATGAGGAGGTATTGAATAGAATTGGGGAGAAGAGGAGTTTGTGGCACAACTTGACAATAAGAAGGGACTGGTTGGTAGGACATGTTCTGAGGCATCAAGGGATCATAAATTTAGCATTGGAGGGCAGCGTGGAGGGTAAAAATCGTAGAGGGAGACTAAGAGATGAATACACTAAGCAGATTCAGAAGGATGTAGGTTGCAGTAAGTACTGGGAGATGAAGAAGCTTGCACAGGATAGAGTAGCATGGAGAGCTGCATCAAACCAGTCTCAGGACTGAAGACAACAACAACAACAACAACAACAAAACCATCCAATACGTCTGATTTCTAATAGCATGAATAGCGCATACAATGATTTAGCCAAATTTCTTCACAAAACTCTGAAAAAATTGTTCATTTTCGATAACAATTATTCGATCCCCAATAGTCATGCCTTAATCCATAAAATAAAAGATTTAGAATGCAGCCCAGACACCAGACACCAAGTTGTTTTCACTAGACATCAAAAATCTTTATACAAATGTTCCCGTACAAGAAATGCTCACAGTCGTGGAAAAAAAATTACATCATTTCAAAAAAGAACTTTCAGACGAACAAATCACTGACTTTATGAATCTAATTACAGTCATAGTCAAATACAACTATTATGCGTTTAATGGAAAATTGTATCAGCAACCCGACGGTTTCTCTATGGGAAATCCGTTAGCTGGTATCCTTGCTGACATTTTTATTAACTAACTAGAAGAAAAGATCTTCAACTGTTTCTCAGCTACAGCACTAGGCATTCTCTCCAATTATGAATATGTCAACAATATTCTAGTCATCTACAAAGGACTTGTTGATGGCATTGACCGTATTTTCAATATCTTCAATGAACTTCACAAGAAAATATCCTTCACCAGCAAACTCAAAAACGAGGCCCATCAATTTAATTTTCTTGATTTGATACTTACAGTAGAAGAAAATAAAATCTCATTTCATGTTTTTCGTAAAGAAACATATTCTGATCAGATCATACCTGCGTCTTCTATGGACCCACAATCTCATAAGAAGGTTTTCTTTCACTCTGCTATTCACAGAGATATTTCTATACTCTTGAAAGAAAAATTCAAGGAAGAAATTAATATAATCAAAACAATAGCAGCTAATAACGAATATGAACATGCCATAGTGGATAACATCCTTAAAAAGAAAACTGTAAAAAGAGTTACTACACTCAGAACCTCTATTATTGAGTCCAGTCTAAAGAAGAAGTTTTTTTCTATTCCTTTGTTGCGTCCGATCTCCTATCAGATCCAATGTCTTCTTCATAATAAGTACGACTGTAATGTTGCCTTTTCAACCAACAATAGTTTGAAAAAAAATTTTATTCATAATTTAAAATTAGCCCGTTCCCCTTTGAAAAACTTTGGTGTCTATAAGATTCTTTGCGACACCTGCTCTTCTTACTACATAGGACAAAAAGGATGTGCCTTTGCAGTCAGATACAAAGAACATCTTTTAAGAAAAAATGGTACTAACACCCAAAATTTGTCTTTTTCTGACCACCTTGTGATACAGGTCATGCACCTAAAGCTGTTCACGACATCAACATTTTGTACACTGAAAAGAAAGGGCATAGATTAGATGTTCTCAAACAATTAGAAATTTTTAAACATCTTTCTCGAAATTATGGCCTCATTCTTAATGAGCAGCTTCAATTACATAATAAAAGATTCTTCAACAGTACAAGGCTGTTACTTGATATTTGATTTCATGTTCCTTCGTGAAGTTACCAACATATTTTTTCTATCGAAGTCGATTCATTATTTTGCTATTGGCTGAGTTATTCAGCTCCCTTTATAATTCTGTAATGGCATTTTTCAGCCTTTAAAACTGTACTTCTAAGCTGTTACGTAGACAAATTGTTACCATGTCTGCTGCTGTCAGATAAAATACTACCTCTTACTTCATGTATTACACATTTCACCTGTCTATTTTTGGAATGTTAAGTAGCCAGTTTGTATTTGCGGCTAGTAGATGGCATTTTTGGTATAATGTTCACCTGCCCACAATTGCTAACACAGGTGCCTCAGTCTGACGCTACCACAGCTCGTCATGTGGTGCAGCCCTTAGTGGCCTGCCTGTATGTTTTCTATTTTAATATTTTGTGACTAAAGTGCTATCGCTTCATATTTATTTTATATGTGACATGCCAGTTTTAAATGTTTTATTTCTGATGAAGGCTTTCTTAGAAGTGGCCAAAACCTAGGCCAAAAGACTTCGTTTTTGCGACCGAGGGCTGCATTTATTTTAATTTTATCTTTTAACGGTCGCTGACAATGCAGCCATGTTTAAAGCTTTAATAATCCAACCAGAAAAAGAAATGCTCATGCAAGAAAATCATGGAGCAGGTTGATGCTCAAATGTTATTGTTGATAACCTGTAAAGTCAAAGAGAGTTTAAGGAGTTTTATCCACCAAGGAATTACATCCAGTTGGTTTTATGAAACAACTTAAGAGTTGCTTTTGTGCATGAGTCATAAAAAATTGATATTTGTGTATGAAATGTGGGTGCAGATGCTATTACATGGGAAAACCACGTTTATGGTCAATATACTACATTTGCAGACTGAATATGTGTTTCTTCAATAGTATTTGTCATGGGAGAAACAATAAAGCAGCAAAGAAAAATTATTTTTTAAGCACAATTGCGGTCGCCATGAAGGATCAATGCATAACTTTGTTCAGATGCACTGGAAACAGAACAGTGACTTGGGTGACCTCATCAGCAACAATGATTTGATGACAATTTTGATAAACATTTACCATGGAAAATAAGAAAACAGTAGCCTCATGAATGTCTGATGAGCTGTTGTGAGTCACTGATCCCTTACTGACCGTGAAAGAACACATGGTGAAGTGGAAATTCACACTTCCAGTGATGTGAAACACAACAGTACAATAATTTTCCACACTACCATGGAATAAGCAGAATGACACTGGACTGAGATATAATGATGCATGAAAAGATGATCACCAGCAGAATTATGCATGCAATGATGATTGTTTTTGGAATTATGAGAGGAGGTAAATAATTTTTATAGACAGAAGCAGCAAGTGGTACAAGATAGAAGATTTCAGGATCATTCACTTCTCTGAGGTACGGATGAGAGACATGGGCAAAATGAGCGAATGCCACTAAACTATAGGTAGTTTTGGACAAGACCAGCTCCAGAACATGCAAACAGTTTATTGGGTTAGATCTGATAATTCAAGTGGCTACATGTGATACTGAAGATATTAAGGCTGAACTACTGAAAGACGATGTGCAAACTCAGTGTAACTGGTCATGTAACTGCATCAGTTTTAGATTCTGAAAATGATGCTTCAGCCATATGAACAGCTTCATGAAGCAAATAAAGGTACCAGTAGTCTGCATAAAAAGTGTACATACAAGGTGTGATCAAACAAGAATTTTTGTTTTTCTTAATGAATCTTTATTTATTCATCAACTTTGTCCCAGTCAAAGTAATTTCCCTCTGATATAACACACTTATGCCGGCACTCTTCCCAATACTAAAAGCACTTCTGGAATTAACTTTTTGTTATAGCATGCAGCTCCTCCAGTGATTCTGGTTTTATCTTATCAATGGTTGCAAAACAACATCTTTCGTGGTTCTCTTCAGCCTCAGGAATAGAAGCATTGAGGTGTGAGCAGGAGCATTACTGTGATGTAATTTCCATGAGTGGTTTTGCCACAATTCTGGTTGTTTTCTTAGAATTGCTTCACGCAAATAGCACATAACTTCCAGGTGGTACTCCTTATTGACCATACAACCATAAGGCAGGAACTCATGATCCACTATCCCATTACAATTGAAGAAAACAGTGAGAATAACCTATACATATGATATGACTTGATGAATTTCAGGCAGTTTCCATTGGGATGACTGAGCCTGAGTTTCAACATCACACCTATATATCCATGATCCTCACCTGTTACAACCTTATTTAGAAGTTCTGGGTCATTGTAAATTCATCTAGCAATTCTGAGTGATGTTTTTGCGTTTTTGGTCAAAATTCAATAATTTTTGAGCAAACTTTGCTGCTGTATGGTGGCAATTCAGCAATTTGAAGAAGCAATCTCTTTACTTCTACCACATTGTCAGCAATAATTTATTAATTGATGTGCTAGGGCATCTAGGGTGGTTATCATCGTCAACATCTTCTCAGCCCTCTTTGAAACGCCTTACGGGAACAGGGTAAGAATAGCGGTATACGGAATAAACTGTCCCCACTAATATCTGCACATACATATATTTCGACAATTATCATACGTGCACACAGTACAAGGTATAAGAACAGACTGAATTAACAAGGCGGCTAGGATGAGTGTATGGTTGATATGACCCCCCGCCCACAGTACGGAGTACTACATGGTAGGGCATGCGAGGGAAGACCACGTGGGCATCGACACTGTTGGTGGTTGTACGAGCTGGTGGTAGACGCACAACTGGGACCTCCACCCCGACCGGGGCGGGGTGCAGAGGCGGAGCGACAGGAAGTAGGTCCACCTCGAAGTTGTTGAGCCAGCGAGGATAGACGATGCGGCGGCCAGCCCGAGAGCAGATGGGTTGAACGGCAGATGGCGGGGTGTAGGTGGGGCAAGCCCGGATGCTAATCGAACCATCCAGCGAGATGAAGGCGTGAATTGTCATCGGGTCACATTCACGAGGGAGGGTAAGGCTATGCACAACACTGACGTTTAACTGGTTGTTGGGTAGTGTGGCTGAGGTGTCTGTGAGTAGAATGAGAACTCAGTCATTGAGACTCACGATTGAAATGTCGTCCATGCAGTGTGGGGGTACGTTGCAGAGCAAGGTGACTATGGGACAGGGTGTCTCCGTCGTCTATGAGGCAGCCTCAAAACCCACACATGGGGTGGAGTGTGACATGTCTGAGAAACCTGCAAAAGGCAACGGGGAGGCGTCGGGTAAACAAAACAGCGTGATGGCCCGAGGAGAAACATTGTCGGACTCCACGGCAGGAGGGAGACTGGCGGGGGAGTCGTTAGGAGAATCAGACTGAGCCAGCCAAGGGATGTCGGGGTCCACGAATGCTGGTTTGAGTCAGTGTAATGAAACAGTTTGCGGACTGTCTTTGATGATGATGTCGAAAGTTGTATCGCCCCGCCGGAGGACATTAAAAGGGCTGAGATAAGGTGGTTGCAGAGGTTGCTGGACCGAATCGTCTCTCAGCATTACATGGGAGCAAGTGTTGAGAGTGGCTGGCACGTCAGTGTCTAGTGGGGAGTTGCTGATAGGTGGGTGCAGGCATGCATGTTTGAAGTGGGTGCACATGTGACTTATGAAATCCGGGGAGGGGGAAGCCTTCAGGGACTTGAGGCTGAATGAGTTCTCCTGGTAGGATGAGGTTCTCCCCAAAAACGAATTCTCAGATAGTTCCCTGGATGTCGGGCTTGAAAGTTGAACGGAGGTTGAGCAGTACCCATGGATGTGCTTTGGAGCAGAGGCAGTCGCGGCACCTGAACACCGTTTTTAGAGTGTGCCGCCACTGTTCCACTAACCCGTTGCTTTGTGGGTGGGAAGGCTGCAGTGGGAATTTTCTTTATGCCAAGACATTACATAAAATGGTGAACAGGGAAGACTCAAACTGCCAAACCTGGTCAGCGATGGTGGTGATCGGACAACCGAACCTAGCAATCCATGAGGAGATAAAAATCTTGGCCACAGTTTCGGCAGTGATGGGGCTGCCTCAATCCCACAGGACATGTGGTCAACTGTGGATAGAATGTATCTGTGGCCCTCCGACGGTGGAAGGGTTTGATAAGATCGATATGTGCATGACAAAATCGTCCTGGAGGGATGTCGAACTTGCCCAGTGGTGGGGTGGTGTGGCGGCTGATTTTGTTGCATTGGCAGGGGATGCAGATGCGTGCCCAGGTCTGACAGTCCCGTTTTATATTTTTCCAAATGAAAAGCTCGGAGACGAGCCATGTAGTGGCGTGGACGCCAGGGTGAGTGATGTTATGCGGAGCATTGAAGGCCTGCCAGAGCAGGGCAGGTGGAGGGGGGGGGGGAGTAACGGGTGTAAGGTAGCAGTGGAAGAGTCGCACAACACTTCACCCACAATGTCAGGGAATTTAGCTTTAGTAAACACAAGGGATGTTTGAGGGTCAATGAGGAGAGCTTGAGATTCTTCGTCGGAGGCTTGTAGGGTGGACCAGGTAGGATAAGTCAATGATGCGTGAAATAGTATTGATCCGTGAAAAAAAATCGGTGGCGATGTTGTCTGTTGATGTAGTGAACATCAGTTGTGAATTGGGAGACTAGATCAAAGTGACGGAAATGCCGAAGGGGTGGGTCCTCGGAGCAGGTGGGGGGGGGGAGGAGGGGGGGGCGAGGGGGGCCGGTCTGTGGGTGGTTTGGTTTGAGATCCATTAGGATAAAGTACGAGCGACCCTCCATGTCAGGGTGGAAGTGTTTGATGGCCTCGTAGACCGCAAGGAGTTCTCTATCAAAAGTGGAGTATTTCTTCTGAGCTGTTGATAGCTTTTTAGAGAACACAATGAAGATGGGAAACCGTGTCTGCCTTGCATTGCTGTAGTACTGCTCCCACTGCGACGTCACTGGCTTCCGTAGTGATGAAGAACTCAGCCAAGGGGTCGAGGTGGGCAAGTGTCATGGCATGAGATAAAGAAGTGTTTCATGCATTGAAAGCTCCAGCATAGGTGCAGTCCAGAGAATGGGTTTGAGTCCTGAAGTCTGTTTACCCGACAGTGAGTCTGTCAGCGGGGCCCGCAGGACGGCGGCAGAAGGCAGGTAACGATGGTAGTAAATTATTGTGCCCAGGAAATGTTGGAGTTCTTTGTAAGTAGCCGGGGACTGCAGTGAAGTGATGGTGTGCACGCGAGATGTGGGAGGCTGTATTCCGTCGGTGGAGATGGTGTAACCCAAGAAAGTGACTGAAGGCTGATGCAACTGGAATTTTTCTTTGTTGACCTCGACGCCGTTGGAGTTCCAAGGTCTGGAGGACCATGGATAAATGGTTTTCATGGCCCTCAGCTGACTTGCTGAAAATGCGTATGTCATACAGATATGCGAAGCAAAACTCGAACAGTCGTAAGATGGAGTCCATGAAGTGCTGCCATGTTTGTGCCGCGTTTTTTAGGCCAAATGGCATTAAGTTGTATTGGAACAAACCAAGCGGCATGATAATAGCTGTTTTAGGGATGTCATCTGGTGCTACTGGAATCTGATGGTAGGCACATTTACAGTCAATAACACTGAAGATTGTAGCGCAAGATAACATATGTGTGAAATCATTTATGTTTGGCACGGGGTAACTGTCCATGACAGTATGAGCATTTAAATGTCTGTAGTCATCGCATGTTTGGGAAGAACCATCATGTTTGTGGATGAGATGGGTCGGTGAAGACCAGCTGATGTCTGACGGTTGCAGGATACCTGCCTCCAAACTTCATTAATTTGCTACTGGGCTGCGTGCAATTTAATAGGATTGAGGCATCTAACATTGTGCCTAATAGCAGGGCCAGCAGTGGTAACTATCTTGTGCGTCATTCCATCAGTGATGGAAGAAACTGAGAATTGCACACGAGACTGATCAATGTTCTGACGCGAAGTTTTTTGACGGGTAGGATGCAACGAGGCGTAGCTGTTAGTGCAAGTGGAAAAAGGCAGCATGAAAGTCACATGTCTAGTACGTGAGCGCGGAGTGTGCTTGTTTGGAGAGGGCAGCTGCATGCGCAGCGTGGAGTGCATCGGAATGCATGGCAACTGTCTACTGTAAACCTTACACTTGTTACCCGGTGCGGGCGAGAGAAGCGTTGGTGTCGTGAGTTGAACAGCGATGGCCACCGAATCATGTGGCTGGCATGCGAGAGAGGGGGAATGTTTATCAAGCCATGGGCAGCTGCCCACGTGGTGGGCGTTGTCATATCATGTGCGCAACTGTTATTAGAAGCACAGTCTAACACATATGGCAGTGAACATAGCGAGTGCGTCGGGGATGCGGAGTCTACCAGATGCGAATTGTCACATGCAATTAATGTGTTTGGACTAACCCAATGATTGTCCGAGGTGGTGTCTGCTGGAGAAACACGATTAGGTGGCGGGACTGTGGAGACTGTTGACTACAGTTTCAGCAGCGAGGTATGAGCTATGATGAGCTCTTTGTATGTGTGCACTATGCGTTGTTTTAGCTCGTTGTTTTCCCGGCGGAGTTGTGCCGCCGAGTCATATTCTGACAGTAGGTCAGTGATGCAGGTCACAATGTTGCCGGTGAGGGTGGAGCACTTGCGTACTAACTCACATGTTGCGAGAGAAGCAGAATGTGGAACATAAGTGCAGGAGCACAGTATCTGAGTGTTAGTGGGATGGTGTAGCATTGAGCCCTGAACTACATTCGGAGAGAGTTTGTAATGGCACAAAAAATCCATACTGAGAATTGGTTCATTGATGTTGGAATTGCAGAAAGTCCACGGAAAACACAGTGAAGGAGACAGGTGCACCGTAACTTTGACAGAACCAGAGGTTTGTAACGTTGATGCATTGACAGCTCGTAGAAGTGACTTCAGCAGTGAAAAGACAGGGGGAGCCATTGACATAGGTATGATAGACACGTCACCACCAGTGTCAACTAGGAAAACGAACTGTGACGAAATGTCAGTCACGTACAAACGACCCTCGGCCGGGTGGACGAGTGGACAGAGTGCAATGTATGAGGGTGCCTGTGAAGTTCCCCACAGGACTCGGCATCTTTTAGGTCCTGCGGTCGGCGTTTGGGTGCTGGCAAGGTAATAGGCACTTCTTGGTATTACTGCCGAAAATCTTGTGGTACCAGCAGTACGGATGAGCCAAATGAGGTGGTGGTGGTGACTGCGGCAGTGGAGGAGGCTTGTCCTCGTTGATTTATTCCAGTATGTATATTGGCACGTATGGTGTGTGAGCAAACCTGGAGTGCTCGGATGGTGGAGAGAGCGAGCAGATACTGCCAGGCGATATAGAAGGCATGGAGGCAGAGTGAGCCTTGCCTCTGCCAGCAGACAGCTGGTAAGCAGGAGCAGTTGTACCAACCAGAGGCGAGTGGTGAGCTGGTTGGTGCTGTCATAGCAATGAATACAGTTGATCTGCGATGTGGAGATGAGAGCCGATTGACTCGAAGGAGTGTGGTAGCAGGTGGATCTCTAGGTCGTTAGGCAATTTGGCAGACCACACCACGCACAGTGATGTCCGGCATGGTATGCACACTCACAAGTAAATGAAGGTGGCGCCAGAGTTGTGATGGAGTTTGGTCCCCCAGGTGTTCTTCATACAAGATCTTGATAATTAATTCTTGTGGTGATCAGGCGAGTCGTTCCATGATCATTTTCTTCACGAACTCGTACTTCAGTAGAGGTGGTGAGAGGAGTAGATTGCAAATTAAGTCCGAGTGATCATGGAAGTGCGTGATGGGACAGCAGAATTTAGAGTTGTCACCAGACATGTGATGCAACTCGAAAAGATGCTCAACAAGCGCAAGCCAACACGAACTTGTACTTCAGTAGAGGTGGTGAGAGGAGTAGATTGCAAATTAAGTTCGAGTGATCATGGAGGTGCGTGATGAGACACCAGAATTTAGAGTTGTCACCAGACACGTGATGCAACTCAAAAAGATGCTCAACAAGTGAAAACCAAGATACAGGGTTGTCTTCGTATAATGGTGGCAGCTTCGGCAGAACACCTGGGGGAGGGTACAAAGGCGGCTTCGGTGTCCCTTGGAAAACAGGCTGGTCCGTGGCAGGACAGGCCATACACTTAGGCCGGCACAGTAGGTGTGGGTGCAAGAACGTCTGTAGCAACGGCGGGTTGCATTGTCCTTGACATGTCGCAAAAACACAACACCTCTGGCACGGTCGGTACTGTAGGAATTAGTGGTTGTATGATACGTGTAGGGGTCCCGTAACCTGGACCGTAGGTTAGAGGTACTGATTTGAATTTGCCCACCTCAGAAACAACACAGAAGGCCGGCATAGCAGACACATGTGGAGCTGTGGGAGAGACGAGCGGCTGAGCGGTCGGAACTCAGAACTCAAGCCCCCTGCCAGTGTGTGTGTGGGGTGCGGAGAGGGGGGGAGGGGGGCAGGGGTGGATGGTTTGGTAACTCATGTGACAAAAGTGTGAGTTCTCGGCACACACTGAAAACAGGCCCCATGGGGTCAGACTATAAATTACCAGTGGAACTTGCGGAAGATCACTGCAGTGCAGTAAGATGCCCCTGGAAGGCAAAATGCTGAAAGATGTACTCAAACCCACATGGTCATAAATTTGAGCAACAGGTCTGGGGTGAGCAAGGAGAATTTCACACATGAAAATGTCCATCATTAGTCTGCAAATGAGGCAAAACCAGAACAGGTCACGATTGATTGTGGCCGAGTGCATTTTGCACAAATGGAGGTGATGCACAAGGCATGACAGTAACTGTTGTTGCGGCCCGTTGAGAGTCAAAGTACATGTGTGAATGTAGATCGCTTTGAACATTATATGATCGATCAGTAGGTCCACAGTTCTGAATATTATCCACTTCACACTTCACATGTTGGTGAGCACAGTCCAGCAACACAAAACACAAGATCATTGTTTGAGTTAATAGAGTAGCACTCGACCGTTGTAGAACAATAAAGTTTGAGGTTAATGTGGTTGGAGATCACAAATCACTATGGAGCCCAGCAGTCGTAGCTGGGCATCCAAATCTTCGAAAAAAGAGTTGGGTGAGGTGGCCATGGCAGCATGCACATAACCTGTTGATGTACAACACCCAGCATGGAAGTTGAGGAAGACGTAGAAACTTTGGAGCACCAGTATGGGAACGGGATACAAACAGCTGTGTACAGAATAAACTGTCCCCACTAATATCTGCACATATGTATATTTCGACAATTATCATACCCATGCACAAAGTACAAGGTATAAGAACAGACTGAATTAACATGGGGGCTCGGATGAGTGACCTGAGTGCCAAATATTAATGTTGTCTATGGTCAACATGACCTACCGACGCCACACACTTATAACAGTCTTAAACTATTGTCTTACTCATAGGAGGTTTGCCAAAAGTCACAGCCAACAGTTCAAATGCAGTGCTGCACTTCATTCCATTTTTTAAGCAAAATTTAATGCAAATTCTTAGATCCGACTTTTTCCAAAGTAAAAATTCACTGAGCACTCAACTGAGAACAATAAAATAATACTGAAAACAGCTGAAAATGCAAACATACATTAAGAACATATGTAAGTACAAGATAAAGATATGAAAATTGGATGTATGAATCACACAAAATTAAAAAAATTCCTGTTACTTTTTTATCACACCTCAGAAAGTCACCACAACCCATAATGGAAGTCATGATGTTACTGCACAAACATTCTTTAGGTGCAAGATTTTAGAAAGGTGCTTTGACATGACAGTGTTGACTGCAGTTTAAATTTTTGGTGATGATTGGCTGACAGAAAGAAAATGCAGGATTGGCTTTGTGAAAGGACGTTTAAGTATTTGTGATAAGAACGAGGAATTGGAGGCAGCTTTTTTCAAACTTGCTGGAGAAAAGGAAGAAGTGCATTCAGGTTTGGCGGTTACCTTTATCAAAAAGATGATCATGATGGAATTGAGGCACCACTATATATGATGGATAATGTGACCACAGTTAAAAAGGAAGAAATCTGTGAAGTCAAGTCAACAATTCAGGAAAAAATCAATGATCTGACTGATTTTCCCACGTCCTACAGGGGAAAATTCCTAGAAGTTTTGTCTATGAAAGCTGAAGTATTTGCAAGTAAACCAGGACTGACGAAAGGATATCAGTGTAAAATTAAGGTGCTACCACTTAAACTATTCAAAATGGAATCATCTTCGGTACCACTAGCTAGAAGTGAAGCTGCATGGAAGGAAATCAAACATGATATGCCATTCACTTTAAACATTTAATCAGCAGTATGATTTTGAGCTTTGGATGAGATTCCTGGGGAGACATTTTTGCAGAACATAATAATGTATGTCGATGATGTTTTTATTGTGTCTACATTGTGGGAAGAGAACAGACACACTAGATAAAGTTTTGAAAACATTTAAATTGGTTGCAATCACACTCAATCAGCAAAACTGGCATTTCTTGGGACATGTCATCTTGTCAGCAAGAATTAGAACCCGTTCAGAATCTTCTAGTACCACTTAATGGAGACTGCCTATCATTACCTGCCTTATTTTAATAAATTATGAAGAATTCAGTTTAGACATGGGGAACAACCAACAGGAAGAATTTGATGAGATCAGGAAGTGACTCATAGAAACTCCACTGCTGCATCAGCCAGAGCTTAATAAACGATTTTGTCTCGGGACTGATGCCAGTGAATTTGGCCTTGTATCTCATTTATATCAAACTGTCGATAAAAATGGTCAAGAACAACATTGCAGGACCATGTTTGCAAGACATGTTTTGTCAGCATGGGGAAGAAAATACATGATGACAGAGCACAAAACTCTCGAATTTATTTTGGGCTTTGACCAATTCCACTATTTCCTGCTCAGATGACACACTATTGAACAAACAGATCATAAGGCATTATCCTTCCTTGTTCAACATAATTCAATACATAGTCTTCTAGGCAGATGGGCCCTCACTCTTCAAGAATTAAATTTTGAAATACCGTACATTGCTTGCAAGAAAAATGTGATACCTAATGCTTTGTCATGAATTTTGTAACATTTAAAAAATGTTTTCACCAAGACCCCATGTGTCAAAATGTTGAAGACTAATTTTATGTAAGGAGTGGATACAGCGTCAAAAATCTGTAGGTTTATATACAAAATTAAAGCAGAGGAGATATTATAAATAATCAAAACAATGTATCAAGATGAAGCAGAGACTAAAATTTTGCACTGCTACTTCATTCATGATAATGTCTTGGACCAAATAATGGACTTAAACTCAAAATAATGGAAGCTTTCCATACCAGAACATAATAGTCATGATTCGATTAAATATATTCATACTAGTTTCACTCATTTTGATCGATAGAAATGCTTATTACTACCTTGTAAATACGTAATCTTTGATAACATGTCTCATAGAGTGTTAAACATTATAAAAGAATGTGATTGATGTCAATGTACCAAGGTGTCTATAATTCAATATAAAGGCTTAATGCACAATAAACTTGTTCACTTCTTTCTGATGAGAAAAGATGGCTGCTAAAGCATACTTAAAAAACTGAAGGAAGATTACTTTCTGAATACCTTTGAGATACCATTCGGCTACAATATACCATGTCAGATAATGACCACAATTTCACTCTAAAGTAGAGAAATCATTCACTAAAGAGGAGAAGATCTGGTATATGGCTACATCTATGTTTTGCCCAGCATCTAAACTGGCTGAATATACAATGCGAAAGCTAGGGACATTCTTCTGAGCATACTGTGGAAAGAGACATAAGAATTCGATTAATAAGTTGTCTGAGTTTGAAGATATTATGAATAGTTTGGCTCATGATAGTACTGGTCTGCCAACCTGTACCATTTCAGATGCCAAAAAACCTGACAACATTTCTGATGAGATTATTAATTTTTCCCACCATAAAATGAACTGACAACTGAAGAAAGAAAACAAGTGGCCTTGGAGCACATGGAGAAGATGACACTGGCAAGGAAACTAAAACACCACCATTTAGTCCAACTCATTGTGTATGAATTTGGATATGATGTTCCGATACAATCACATTTCTAGTCTTCAGCAGCAAAGGAAAAAATTACGAAATTTCTTGGTTATTACATGGGACCATTTAGAATTTGAAAATAATGCTTCCAAATTCTGCTGAGTTAGAAAAATGTAATGTCAAAATATGTTTTGGACTTTGTCATGTTGTGAACATTAAATTGCATCATCAACATGTGGAAGAGAGTGAAATTGAATAGCACTGTTAAACAATATCTTAAGAGTATGTTCATATTAGGAGGTGACAGACTGGTTGAGCATATTTCCCAGTGGCGTAGTACAAAAAACTGGTTGAGCTTGCTGCCTGTCACTACTTTGATGTATTATCAGTAACAATGAACTAGTGTATAAACATATTTTGTGTGTACAAGGGAAGTCTCTTAGGACTGACAATGCATAGTAGACTTGGCAATGGTATATTTAAAGATTTGTCTTGGTACAGTTTCAAAACCAGATTGCATGTGACTTTTATTTGCGTGTTTTATGTTGTGGTGTGAGTTTCATTTCGGCATGATACTGAAATATGTTTTCTCTCCTTGTGTTTGTGAGATGCCAGCATGCAACACTACATCACCTAGGCATCACAAGTTCAGACAACTGATTCATGGGAGCAGTACTAAGTCGGTACACAAAAGTTGATGTACCTTCTGCTGAGCAGTGTTCAAGTCATGAACCAGGTGGGATACGTGACTACTTTGCACCTATTTAGCTGCACAATCGTATCCTCACAGAAGGCAACATGGGAGCCATCTGTCTGTCAACATAGTTATATGGAGAGGGGCAACACGGCATATCTTCAATTTCATGCGACATACTCATATTTACAGTGGCAGTCAGGTTTTTTATAAAGCAGAGCACCCATGAACACAGTGATTGACTAAGATAGAACAGCACAACACAGAATGTGGATACCAGGATATCTCGAATACTCCCACATTTATGCAATTGGATTTGCAAGCTGTTTGCCACAGACATAGTTCCGCTCACTTATATTTTCTATTTCTATCTCTGGATCATCTAATAATTATTAGCATTTGTGTACTTAACTTGGGATTTTTATATACAAGGTGATTACACTTAAAGTTCCAGTATCAAAACTCTGTAAAAAAATAAAAAAATAAAAAAAGTGAACCACTGCTCACAATATCATCAAATGGAATATCATCGAATGGAATATTATTGAAAAAAAGTGTGTGTGTGTGTGTGTGTGTGTGTGTGTGTGTATGTTTGTGTGTGTGTGTGTATGTGTATATGACCAATAGATGGCGCTGTAGACTGTAGGCAAAATAAAAGATGAAGGGTGCAGGGGTGTTCCTCGGTTTATGTCTGAGATGCTCAGCATGACAGTCACAATGCAGGATCACACGCTGCTGGTAATGTTCTTTTACCAGAATGGTTACTGTGTGCCAGAAACTCTGCAGAAGTTCTGAACACTAATGGCTATGAAAAAAGGCACTGGTCTGATGTCCGCCAAGGGTCTCGAGAACACAGTTACAAAATTCAAAAAGACTGATTCTTTTGAAGTTGCAATGTGGCAGAGGTGGGAAAACAATTGATCTGACATCAGTACAAAATGTGGACACAGCATTGTAGGAGGGGTCGAGCTGTGGTATGCAAGGATCAGTGCATGTAGAATTGGTTGGAGTTGAGACATGCCTGTGAGCAGGATGCATAAAATTCTACAAAACATCCTGCATTGCTATCCACACAAAATTACCCATGTTCAGGAGTTTCTTCATGATGACATGCCAGTCACACAATCATTCACTCTAGAATTTCTTGCTGACATGGTAATGGACAATGAATGGCCATGGAACATTCTATAAACACGTGTAGCCCATTTACATTGTCAAGGATATGTCAATACACAGAACTGCAGAATAGGGGCAATGGAGAATCTCCTCCCACATCAACCAGAAATGGTCCATTCTACAAAGGTAACTGTGGGCAGTGGATCAATGGCATCATTCACTGTAGGGCCATATGTGTGGTGAGGATCATTTTTATGCACGACGACACTCCTCTGCAAATTGCACACCCAGTGAAGCAGCTGCTGCAATAGCATTCTGGTAATGCTAGTATTATCAGCCAACGAATACCTATAGCCCTGCCAGATAACCTGATATTAATATGGGTGATGTCTGGTTAGGGGGCTATCTGGAAGATGCAGTGTTCAGTGCTCTGATTACAAATGAACCTGAATTGAAGGCATGCATTGTGCAATGCATTCTGAACATGATCCCTGAAACACTCCAATCTGTTGTAGAACATCCTGTTCCTTTATCTCAACAGTAGACAGTATGCTGAACATGTCTTATGCCAGTTTTATGACAGCTAAAAACTGATTTCATTGTTGCTTTTTATGCAGTTTATGACCATGGAACACTTGAAAACTCATTTTTTTTCATCTGATGTAACGTGGTCTTTCATGGTGGATGGGCTTACTTAACTAACACTGCCACAACTGTTGAATGCCAAACTTAAACAGTTGTACACATTCCACAGTACAGTTTAGTTAATGGGCAACGTAACAGTCATATTGTGATTCATCTGTCATTTGCAGCAGAACCCATTTACATTACGAAACTTACAGCACCATCTAGTGAGAAAATTTTTATTAATTTTGTTTCCATAATGTTACTCCCTTCTTTGACAATATTCCATTCAAATCTGCTGTCATTCTGACCAGCAGTTCTATTTTTACACAGTTTTGAAACTGGAAATTTAATTACAATCCCCCGGTATACTCTGTATACATTTATTCAATACTGTTATAACTTTTATTCTGCTAGTATGCAAGAAGCTTTTATGTGTCTACCATAATAACACAAATGATAAAATGTCACACAGCTTGGTGTATATTTTTTTAATCATAACTCAATTTGTTTAATGAATGATGGACAAAATAGAGTAGGATGTGCTGATTTCCTTTCATTTATCAAAATATAATAATAGCAGTAATAATAATAATAATAATAATAATAATAATGACTTAATTGCAATTAGTGAATAGTTGATTAGTGAATATACACATTTCATTATTTTGCTGGCTAGCATTCTAAAAAAATTGAAACCTGCAGTTGTTTTTTTGTGCTGGATCAGTTAAGTGATTGCACACTAAAATGTACCTGTTAATTAATACTGACATTCACATTTATTACTACTGTTCTTAATCACAGGTACCTGTTACTAAAAATAATTGTATTTTTCATCCTTTTCCACCAACATTTCCTTGAACTTTGTATGAGAAATTTTTCAGTAATGTCATACATAATTATGTTTTAAATGTATATTATCATCTTGTGACATCCATTAAGTAAATAGTTCAAGTGCCTGTTAATTCAACTTTATGTATTATTTATATGTTCTGTCTTTCCTATTTACTGGGGCCCTTATGTATTGATTAACTTCTCATGGTAACTTTACATCACCATAAATTTCTGGGGAAAATTTGTTTGTATAGGTCAAAGGATGTGCAAGGATGCTATATCCTCCCACATCAAAAGAATGTCATTCTTTGTGAAATTTGGTCATAAACCTGCTGATCTCCTTCATCACAGAGTGTCTATGACATTATCACTGGTTTAGCCAAGTCCAGCAATCCAGAGTAATTGCTGCTCACTGAGAATACTTTTCAACAGTAGTGATTGTTGTTTCTTGGCCCCAAGCACCTAACAAGGTTGTCAGGTCAGTGGTAGATGGTGAGTGGAGTTCAGATGATGTGTGTGCCAGCATTGCATTGATATATTTGCTAGTTTGCTTTTGGTATAATTATTTGCTTTGGTTTCTGAATGCTTTTAAAGTTTCAGTTTAAAATGATCAATGTCGTATGGTGGAATACAGAACATTGCTGAAACTGAGACTATTTGAAAATAGGACAAGACAGACTGCCACTTACCATAAAGAAGGCAAGTCAAGTTACTGACAGGCACAATTGAAAGGCATTTACATATGATTTCAGCCACAGCCATCTCCATCCCGAGATGCTGGAGTTGGCATTTTTGTGTGCATGAGGTATGCTTGCTTGTGTGCGAATGGTGTGTGTCTCTCTCTTTTACTGATGAAGGTTGTGACCAAAAGCTTTATGTAAGTGTCTTAATTATACCTGTCTGTAACTTGACATGCCTTCTTTGCTGTAACTAGCAATCTGCCTTTTCCTATCTGGAGTTTCCATTGTTTGAGTATTTAATAGTGTTTGAAATGAGAATGATTTTGGTAATAAAGCATACAGTTTGTGATCCACTGACAATCGTTGTTCTCAGTCTTCTTAATCCACCTTGTAATTGTTCACTGCCTCCAGCTATAAGTAAGTGAAATAAATACATCATTAACTTGTTGGAGTTGTGAGATGCAGACTTGCCTACTGGTCATGTTATAACCTGAAGAAGATGGCTGTATCAATCATCAAAATATTATACACAAAATGGAAACAGTAACTCATCAGATTAGCCAAAAGCACACCACTGATCAACCATGCAGAAAAAAAAGAAAAAGAAAGAAAAACATCACTTCAAAAACTGAGGAGTAGATGGTTTCACAGAGTATAAGTTGGATAAGCTCTGCCAAAAGAAAGATTAACCTCTCAGAATGCTGACCTCCCTAACAAGGTGTTGACATGAACTTGTACCTACATTCACCAAAATCATACATCACATTAACACACCAGTGGCAAACATGATTGTGCATTGTGCAAGACTCACACTACTGCGAGAGAGAATTGGTGACACCTGAAGAATGCTAGATGTCACTTCAACACAGCTTCTTTAAATCCATCTTTACATGTTGCCTACATTCTCTGTAGATTTTTGGATATGGAATGGCAGCACAGTATGACCACAAGCAGAATGAATGCAGTTGAAATTGTCATCAAGGCAGAAAGCAAAATTTATTTGTTTACACAAAAAGCCAAGACAAAGAGTAATTAGTCTCACTAACAGACATCAGGACAAAGATATAATGAAAATTCTTGAAAAAGGGCTACATTTCATATCCACTCCACAATTGCTACTAACAGCACATTAAATCAACTCCATAGTGCATTTGCATTTTCTCTCTGACTGAAAGCAGCAGAAGAGGTTTGTGGCAAAACTTGTAAAGCACTAACCACAGTAGCAGTCAACATTTTCAGGGAGGAACAAGGAGCACTGAGGAATCTGAAAGAAGACAAGGAAACTGTAGGCAATGCTATAGTCCTAATGTCACATTATGACTACAAGAAGATGGTTTTTGACCTTCTGAATGACTTTGTGTACAGAGAGGTAAATACTCATCATACAAATAAAACTGAGAGGAAGATGATGATTCTTTTCATTGAGTCAGGCTTCCATGTAACATAATTAAGGTTATTAGAAAACAAGCAATAGTGCCATCATGACCACATGTTTGTCCCATACACAGTGAAGGAATTCCCCTAAGACCCATTACCAACAATATGCACACACCTACACATCAACTGGAAAAAGATCTGAGATACATTCTCAGTGCATATGTGGAGAATAGCATACATCCCATTTTGCAACTGTGCTGACTTTGTACATCAATTCAGTCAGCTGTGGCTCTGGAATATAGATACTAAGGTTTTTTTCAATGTAGTCTCCCCAGAGCCCCACACTCTGATGCCTTGGAACTAATCATGGAAAAGTTTGGCAATTGTTTCACACAATATTTTAGGCCTATTCTGACATAAACTTATTTCCTGTTTCACACAAAATATTATCAACATACTTCTGGCATGTTTATGGGTAGCCAATTATCACCTGTTGTTCTGAACCCTATATGTGGAAAACTTTGTGTATTTAACTAGAACTAAGATAAAAAGTTTCATTTCTAATGTTGGTCTAGGTCTCAGAAAGCCAGGTGGTATTGCATTCCTGTAAATATGGAATGTCTAAAGTGAAACAGACTACCAGAAAAGTTGAGAAGAGATGCTAGGAATGTCAACACCCAACTAAAACAATCACATGAATCTGCCATCTCAAAGCAATGCCTCAAATATACATAATCATGAAATGAAATACAAAGAGATCAGCATCATTGTGCAAACACAAAATTTCTGGGGCAGCATAATTAAGGAATCAGGAAACATAATAAACTGAGATGGAGGTTTCAATTTAAAACTGCTTGGAGTCTGGCACTCAATTTACAAAGATGTTGCTTGCCATCACATCCATCAGAGCTGGAAAATGCTGAGAGTCTCAATGTTTCACAGAATACCAGTGAGGGCTCTGAAAAAAACAAAACAGAATCAAGGGGCATAGTGGGTGTCAGCAGCTGAACTAAGCTATAAGTAGTGGTACAGGGCCAACTATAGTTCACAGTCTATTTGGAGTCCAGGCAATGAGTACACATAGCAACAAAACCCGTGCCCCCTGAAGAAGATGACTAAGTCGCTTGTCAAAATATTGTGCACGAAATGGAAACGATGACTTGGCAGAACACCTGTAAGCACACCATTAATCATTAATACCGAGAAAACTTTCATGATCACATAACTCCAGGGAGCAGAAATGTTCCACAACACACATAAGTTGGATAACCTGTGCCAGAAAAGAGATTGACTTATCAGAAAGTTGACCTTCGTAACAGGTGTCAAGATGAACAGACTGTACCTACATTCACTAAAATCAAGTATTATATTAACACCTCAGTGGCAAGCGCAATTATGTGCCATGTACAAGAGAGAATTCATGGCACCAGATGAATGCTGGAATTCACTTTAATACAGTTTCTCCAAATTCAGTTTTACATGTTGGCCATATTCCCTGTACATTTTTAGATACAGGTTGTTAATACAATATGACCACAAACAGAATCAATGTAATTGAAGATGTCTGCAAACCAGAAAGCAAAATTCTTTTGCTTGCACAAAAAGCCAAGACAAGCTGCAGGCTGATGTATTATCATTAATCTCAGTGACAATCATCTAGATGAGGATACAGTAAAGATCCCTGCTAAAGACCTACATTTCGTGCCTATTCCAAAGAGTCTACCAGCAGCAGGTTACATCAGTTCTGTGGGGCATGTTGCAGCTTATCTCCCTCTGGAAGCAGCAGAAGAGGTTCACAGTAAAACCTGTGAAGAACTTACCAAGCCAGCAATGCTATGATCCAACATCTCCTGGGAAGACTGTGAAGCATTGAGAAATCTGTTGGTTGGCAAGGAAACTGTAAATCTGCCAGCTAAGAAGGGCAATGCTACAGTCCTAATGTGACAATGTGACATGCTGACTACCATAACAACAGTTTTGATCTATTGAAGGGCACTGCTTTCACACAGTTACATGTTGATTCTATGAATAAAATTGAGAGGAAGGTGATGACTCTTCTCAGTGAGTCAGGCTTACCATGTAACATCGTTAAGTATGTCAGAATGTGACCAACAGTACCATCATGACCATATGGCCTTCCTAAGGTACACAATAAAGGGATTCCCCTAAGAACCATAGGAAATGCTATTTGCAAACTCACTTATCTGTTGGAAAAAAATCTGAAATGCTTTCTGGGAAAATATTTGGGGAAGTACAAATACCACATACACAAATGAACTGAGGTTGTACACCACTCCACTCAGTTGCAACTCTGCAATATGAATACTATAGTCCGTTTCACTATAGTGAGCCCCATTTTCTGATGCCTTGGAACTAATCAAAGAAAAGTTCAACAATTTTTTCACAGAATATTTAAGCACATTCTGGTGTCAACTTATTTCCTGTTCAATGGAAAATATTAGGAACAAATTGATTGCATAGCGATGGGCGGTCCATTATTGCCTGTTATGATGAATCCATTATTGCCTGTTATGATGAACCCATATACAGAATACGTTGCAGCAAAGCTAATAGATTCTGCCAAGTTGAGACCAATGGGTTTGTTGCTGATGTTGTTAGCATATTTCCTTGACTGCTCTGTTAGCCATCCCCATGCAAGAAACGTCACATTTGCATAGAATGAGATACACCTGTCTTTTGAAGTCTTAGGTTATCTTTATAAAATTATGAAGAAGACTTTTTATCTTAGTTAGAGTGAAATACGCTGTATGCCACATTTTCATGGGAGTTTACTGATCTTTTAATTTACTGGATCATCATAAGGTAGTGAGTGATACTGGTAAGTGTGCAGCAAATTTGTGATTTGATCACATGGAGCATGAAAACTTGGAGAGTTCCTCAAACATTTAAACTCTATCCTTTATAATATAAAATTCATGGCCAAACATGAAAAAGTGCACCAGCTACCTTCCTTCAACATGCCAGATGTTAGTGGAGAGAAAAAAGGAAGGACACCTTGGTCAGAGTATATTTAAAACTGCTGCTCACTGACTTTTATCTCCATGCCTCAAGTTATAACTATCTGTCAAAAAAAGTGCTAAAGACTTCAACAGATCCCAAACACTTTCATACATGGAGCGGCTCACAGATAAAATACAACAGCTACAAATAGTGTTCCAAAGAAATGGATATTCAGATCATTAAATGGAAAGGACCTTGTAGTCACAACCAAGAAAATCTAAGAAGGTATACGTACATGGATATGGTGTCTGTTCTTCCAGACATGTCTGAGCACACACCATTGATGACCTGCAGCTGTCTAGTACAAAATTAGAATTATATTAATATCTTCAGCTGCTAAAGGGCGTTGATATATATCAATGGGGACAGATGAAAATGTGTGCCCCAACTGGGACTCGAACCCGGGATCTCCTGCTTACATGGCAGACGCTCTATCCATCTGAGCCACCGAGGGCACATAGTATAGCATGACTGCAGGGACTATCTCATGTATGCCTCCCACGAGACCCATATTCTCACCTTGTATGTCCACACACTACATTCGTAGTGTCCCACCCCAACATACTCATTACTCGTGGAAGACATATATAAATCTGGCAACACTGGCCATAACCTTCTTCTTCTGTATGGATGCACACATATTCCCCAAACTCTTATGGGACATGGTAAGAATGTCTTCCACGAGTAATGAGTGTGTTGGGGTGAGACACTACGAAAGTAGTGTGTGGACAAACAAGGTGAGAATGTGGGTCTTGCAGGAGGCATGCACGAGATAGTCCCTGCAGTCACGCTATCCTCTGTGCCCTCGGTGGCTCAGATGGATAGAGCATCTGTCATGCAAGCAAGAGATCCGGGTTCTCGAGTCCCGGTCGAGGCACACACTTTCACCTGTCCCCGTTGATATATGTCAATGCCCTTTAGCAGCAGAAGATATTAATGTAATTCTAATTTCATCTAACAAGGTGGTTGGAAGTGAGACAGAGGAAGAGAAGAGGAGACAAGTATCACTCATCTACCTCATGATGATTCAGTATATGGAAAGATCAGTAAATTCATATGAAAATGTGGCATCCAGCTTATTTCACTCTAAGATAAAAAGTCTTCTTCATAATGTTATAAAGATAAACTGAGGATTCAAAAGATAGGTGTATATCATTCTATGGAAATGTACCATTTCTTGCATGGGTCTGGCTAACAGAGCAGTCAAGAAGACATGCCAGGAACATCAACAACAAACCCAAATAAAATTACCAAATAAAACCGCTGTTGTTGAGCACTGCCTTGGATATAATCATGACAAGAAATATAATGAGACCATCATCACAGTGCAAATGCCAAGTTTTATGGGATAGCTTAGCTTATTAAAATAGACAATGCCACAAAACCAATATTTCTGGGTACTGGGCCAGTAAGAGGTAGATGGGTGATACTTGGCTTCTATTTCCTTGTCTCAATCTCAACATCTTTCTGAGGTGTTCTTGATTTTAACTGCAGCACCTATTTAACAAGGATGTAGGTTTCAGTTTAAACAAGGCTTGTGATTGGGGACTCAGTTTCCTATGATCTCGTTTGTCATTGCATCCTCCAGAGCAGCCCACTCCGTATAAAAAAAAAAAAAAAAGCTAAACCAGACATGTGCTGAGCTGTGTATTCTATAAAAACTTAATCTCTCTAATGGAATTCTATGATTGGCTTCATTAAATGCCTTCAGAAGATCTAAACTGGTCTATTCTGTAATTTAAAGTTTTTATTATGTGCTCAGTAAATATATATATAGTTGTCTAAACAGAACATTGTAAAATAGAGGCCAGTGCAGTTGATAAGACACTGATCTCATATTCAGGTGGATGGAGTTGACACTGTTTGGACATAGGATTTAGATTTGCATGGTTTTCCTAAATCATTTCAGGAAAATGCTGGAATGATTCCTTCAGCAAGGCCATAGCTCAGTGCCTCACCTACCCTTGCACAACTATATTTAGATGTTCTATAACTATCTCCATAGGTAAATGGTTTCGGTTAGAGAGCTGGTTGGCCTCTGTAATAAAAAAAAACTGAGTGAAAGGATCAACAACAAACTTGAACGGATGTCATGTGACGTACGCAACAACCAAACACAACAATCAACAACAAACAAAATGGAAAAGAAAGAAAAAAACATGGTCAGTGTGTCTGACTGCCATGTGGAGGACTCAGGTTCCATTCCTGGTACAACCAGAAATTTTTTCTTGATAGGGTGACTGGAACAGGGTCCACTCAGTTTTGTGATGAGAGCTGACGGGAATTATTTGAATTAGACACAGTGACTCCAAGGTCTCCAAAGGCAACAATGGCTGAAAGGGCAGTGTGCTCCATACCAAATGACATCACTGCTTTAAGATGACACGGCAGTCAGTCCTGACTGGCCCATCTGAGGCCAGAATGGCAGAGCATCCCAATATATTCTTTGTATATGTATATTTTGAGCAATATATTTTCTTTGTATCATGGTGACAAATCTTGTATTATTGTGAGGTGATTCCTGGATGCATAGAAAGAGAGTGGCTCTTTTTACATCCAAACTGTGGCTGGCTAAATATCTCATCACCACACAGGTGGGTGACAAACATTACATCCTCAAAAATCATAGAAAAATAATTTTAGAAAATAATGAATCAACCTCCTAATAGATATATTTACATATCTACCACCAAAATTCAACATACATAACCCATCACAATGTGAAAAACCTAGTAATTTTCAAACCTACAGCACTGCAAGAAAAACTGATCTTTATTACCTAATATTTAAGTGATAAGTTGCTCAGAAAGGAGTTCAACATGCATCAACAAACATTTTTGATAATTTCCCCAATAATATATAATATCTGACAGGTAGTAAAGCAAGTTTTAAATATAATCTAAAATCATCTCTTCTTGACAACCCCTTCTGTTCCACAGATGAATTTGGCGGCATTAAAAATACTAGTTTTTAAGTGTAGTTGCATGAGTATTACTGAAAAATGCGTACATTCAGTCTTCAAACTATCATATCTTGTAAACTGCCTCATTCCACATCAATTCATTAAAAAAATTGTTCAAATTATCTATGGAAAATGTAGCTAGCTAAATAACTAACTAACTAACTACCTAATTAAGGAGTGACAATAGGTAGTAGTTATCGACATCTGTGAAATCACCCTTCTCATGGGGAGGCCTAACAATGACATATTTTACTCTGTATGGGAAAATGATGAGAATAAATGATACGTTACAGAAGTTACTAAGAATATTGCATATTATGGGGCTACAAATTTTTGGTGTCTCACTGGAGATAGTATCCTCATCATAAGAACTTTTACTTTTTAGAATTATTAGGATCTTCTTTATTTCAGATGGGGGTGTCAGATTAATTTTTGTTTCACTAAGCTACATATTCTTTATACTGTTTCTTTGGTGTAATGTTTTGCTCTATCTTCAGTACTATTTTCATCACCTTTCTGAACTACTTTTGAGAAAGAATCATTACAGATATCCGATACACATATTTTACAATGCTCTTATTCTCTTTAACAGAAATAATGTCATCTTTTATGGTCTTTTCCCTGTCTCTCTTTTAACAATACTCCATACTGATTTTATCCTGTCAGTTTCCAAAATGGGTACAATCTAGGTTTCTTATAATACTTCTTAATATGTTACAGTACTATGTATAATATGAAATTATTTGTGGAGCATTACTTGCTCTGGAAATTCTGTATGTGGTCTTTCTTCATCATGAAGATACTCTGCTACCTGTAGTATCAAGGTTTATTTAATGAATTCACAGTATTGCATTTAATTATGTTCTTGGGAAAACTACTTTTAAAAACTGGTAAAAGCTTGTTAAAAACTTGTTGAATTTAGAGTCAGTATTACAATCATTGCAAATTTTGTCCCAGTCAACATCTTTTAAGTTCTTATAAAAATCCTCAATTGTTTTGTCATTTATCATCCATCAGCCTCATTGTTTTCTTTGAGCATTTTGCAACAGTTCATGGAGCTAACTTATCCATACTGTGTAAAAGAAAACTTTGAAGCAAAAAATCAATGTAATGTTTCGTATGTAACTGTGCAAATATGTAAAAAATGATCAGAAAACATAAATTGAATTTAATCTTTGGTCATTATATCATATGTCAACATTTTTCTTAGATGCTTGTATTTTAGAGTCTATTTCTGAAGAAATCAGTTATTTTACTGATGTGTGCATTTTTGAAACTTTTAATTTTTCAAACTTCATGTAAACTTGTCCAGTACCATTACATAGACATAAATAATTAAAAAATGAAAGTTTATTTATAAATAAATAAATCATAATCTGGCAATCCATTTAGCACAGGACAGGCATGCAGCTCTTAACTTCTATTGTTTGTATTGATAATAAGCATACTACTATCTTGATCAAGTTGTACAGGGAAATTTATGAGTGATACAAAACTGCAAGTGGACCTGGTGGCTCTGTGGTAAAGTGCCATAACCCCCCATCCAAAGGTGTTGAGTTCAATCCTCAGTCAAGCCTATGATTTTTATCTGTCACTTATCATTTCTTTCCCATCACACAATGTTTGTGGATGTGAATAATTCCAAGTTGCACCATAGCTTGGAATCAATGTTAAGCTATGAGTCCATCTATTAATGGCTGGGTAAGTCAGTCCAAAGGTCATAGAGCATTGTTGTGGTCAAAACAATCTTCAGACTAATGACTGCTTTACTTTACTTACTAAGTTGTAAATGGCTAACACCACCTGTGGGTAACTTTTGCTGACAGGTTCCTTAAAGGTATTTACATTAGATCACCACAAATTAGTGAAATTCTATTTCTGTCTAACTGACAGTACAATAAACCATCAAATTTTTTCATGAAATTTCCCAATTACCCAATGGTGACCTGCAAAATGTACAATCACAAGCATTACATTTCCCAAGCACATGGTTATACAGGGTGTCCCAGGAAGGATTTTCAATATTCAGGGATGACAGGAATCTTCATTCATCACAAAAAAAGTCCAGTAAACATGGGCTCTAAAATACATACCTTAACAGCTGAGCACTTCTCCATCTTTTATACTGTAAAACAAATCACTTCTGATGTTAGCTCTTTATGAGCTATGAATGCATGAATACTTGTTGCAGTAGAAGAGATGTGTTTCACAGCTGCAAAGATGAACAAGTGTTTGCAACTATTAAGGGCATGCACTTTGCAGTCTGTGTTCACTAAACATTTTTTTCTCATTTTGGTTCATACTACACCACTTAAAATACAAAAAGCAAATAGCCTGCAGCAGAAGAGATTGTTTCACAGCAACAAAGATGATGAAGTGCCCATAGATTTTGAGGTATTAATTTTAGAGCCCATGTTTACTGGACTTTTTTGCTTCAAATGATTGTCATTGTCAAGATGATGAAGTGCCCATAGATTTTGAGGTATGAATTTTAGAGCCCATGTTTACTGGACTTTTTTGCTTCAAATGATTGTCATTGTCATATCCCTGAATACTGACCATTCCATCTGGGACACCCATTATTCTTGATCTATGCAGCATTTCCTTTGTTCCACATTTCTGAATTTGTATTCAAATTTCATGAATGTGACAACTCCTTTATCCATAATGGATCTAAATGAATATGCAGCTAATTTATAATCACTTACAATGCAATTTTCTATTCCTTGGTTATACAGTGTTCAGACAGACAAATGATATCAATTTAAGATCTTGCAAAAAATTAACAACTTTTTTACTTTATTTTTTAATACTGTAATACTCTGACGAAGCAAGTTGACTTCAACTTTCCCTCTATTCTTGTAAGAAGAACTGGTGGTCTCTGTCAGTTTAATTTCTTCTAGGTACACAGCACACAAAACTAAGATTTTTGATTAAGTTATCCATGTGCCACCTCATTTATCCATCTGGATGCCTTGGTACTTCATGCAGTGTATTCTCATTGATCTCTACTTCTGGTACCTCTAAGTCTATTTTATTTTTTATTTGTTCAGAATTACATAATATGAGTCTTTGTAAGATTAACAGTTAAACTATTTGCTGTGAACTAGTTGTAAGTCTGTTACATTATTCTCCTGCCTGCATCTGATATGGATGCCATTTTGTCCTTTATCAATATACTAATCCCACCAGCAAACATCACAGTGTTTGAAAAGTCCTCTACTGTCTGAGATAAATCATTTACGTAACTCAAGAATAGGAGCTGGCCAAATATTGAATCTTGTGGGGCACTGTATGTCATGTTTCCTTAACTCAAATTCAGTATTACTCCTGTCACATCATTTCTTAATATGAGCCTCTGTTTTTATTGTTAAGACATAAACCCATCTGGAATGAGACAGTGGTAATTTGCATGTGAGTTTTGTGTGTGTGTGTGTGTGTGTGTGTGTGTGTGTGTGTGTGTGTTTGTGTGTGTGCTTATGTTGTTTATTTCCAATGAAGGTCTTGTTGGTCGAAAGCTCACTTTCTGACAGTCTGTTTGTCGTGCCTGTCTGCGACTCAGCATCTCCGTGCTATATGGTAAGCAGCAACTATGCTTTTCATAATATTGTTACAGGGAATCTAATGATTTTTATTTAATATCATCTGTCTCACTGTTGCTGCCATCATTGAACTTAGAATTATTTGTCTCACAAGTCTATATGTTTCACACCAGATTTTACAAACTCTGCATTTAAATCTCAAGGACAATTTTGTAGCTAGCCAGTTGTAATGCTGCCTCCTCCTCCAACGGTGTCAATCAGCTGTGGTATGGAGGGTATGAAGTAAGAGCAAAACTTCCCAACCTTTGTCAGTTTGGAGATTTATCTATGTATAAATATGCAACCAGTCACTTGGAGGATTTTAGATACAATTTATCGCACCATTAACTAGTTTTCAAGCCAATGTATGCTTATCATCAGATGGAGGTGTTATAGTTTTCCAGACCACTACTTCTCATTTAGATAGCTCCTTAACTGGCATCACACACCACCAAGAAAAAATCTTTTAGTGGTACTGAGAATCAACTGGATCCTCCACATGGCAATCAAGGACACTAATCACTTAGCTACCAGCTCTAATACTGCTCCAAACTGCCTTTGCTATGTTGTTGGAATTGTGCATTTTTGTGTATATTACATGGTCCTTATCTTTCAGCAACACTGTAAAGAATGCTGTAGTGCTGCTCGTAGAACCCTCTTAATTCTTGACTAGAGCCACTTGTATTAAATAAAACCCTCTCTCTCTGGCACATCAAATTTTGATTCCAAATATTAGCCACCCTTTTCATCATCTTCCACTGTAATTATAGCTTGTAAGTAAAACTGTGTCAACACCAAAAATCTGATAAGTGGATTATGTGTGCAACCAGATGTAGGATTTCAATACTGTTTAATATCGTTAATTGACCGGTGTGATAATACTAAAAATCCATATTCTATAACTCATTTCAGATTAGGCATGCAGGGAAAGAATGTGCTAATGATTCTCAATATAGGGAATAAATGTGCTTTGTTCAATGTTGTGTATTATGTTTTAGATTCTTTGTGGGCTAGAAAACAATGTTAAAGCAAGAAACAGAGAATTTTCCTATATTGTGCATTGTTGGTGCTAGTGAAAATCTTTTCTTTAGTTTGAGGCATTCAGTTTAGTAACGCATGTATTGTAAGTGATTCATTTCAGATCTTATAGTTGATCATTTATACTGAATGACAAGTACTTCATCTCAGCATGAAAGGCAAAAGAGCTTCAGATTCTATCGGTGAGTAAAAGCTTGAATGTCTACAGTCATGAAGAAATTAAGGATCCAGTTGCATGAACCAGGAGAAGACTGCAACTGTAAGTTAAAGAGTCTTGAGGAAGTAAGTGCTGAAGAAAGATCAATTACAAGAAAATTTAATGATATGGAGGACTGCATATGACAGGCCTCATTACAATATTTCCAGTTAACAAAAGGCGATCAAAGTTGAATGAAGATGAACCACAGCTTCAAGAGCGTAATTTGAACTACAGAGTGATATTGAAATATGACAAGATTGTGCATGAAGTTCCTTATGCAGAAAAGCCTTCATTTACTAAGTTAAGCAAGTCTCCTCATGATGGAAGGGGTGAACATGGAAATAGGTCTTGGAAAATTAAGGCAGAAATGGGAAAGTCAGGTTATGATCACAATGATTCATTTAATGGTAGATCAAAGCATCACAGCAATGACAAAATCAAGTAGTTGTATCTACCATAGGAACATTTTAAAAAATGGATAAAATATTCCAGGAAATAAACCCAAATTTTGATATGTCATATGAAATGTATAGAATAGTACTGAACACCAAATCCAATATACCTTTATCTCAATCAGAGATAAATAAACTGCTGAGATGAAAGTGCTGAGTGCATGGGTATCAGAAAATTTAGATGATGAGATGAAGGAACAAGCCTTGAAAGAAATTAATAAGATCACCATTGCTTGCATGGGACACAAAGTGAAACCTGAAACATTTTATTTCAGAAATAGAAATGCTCATTTAAGAAGTGGAAAGTCTAATTAGGCAGAAGCAATCCGTATGGACTACAAAGAAATTTGTGCTTACCAAACATACGTTCTAATGATCTCTATTACAAAAGGCAGTTACCGTTTCAATATTCATCAGCTTTCAAATGCCACTTAAGGATTCTACACTTACACTGAAGATATTAAAAGAAAAGGGGCCAAATCATTTTGTGGTGGAATTATTGGACAAGAAATTCAAGAATCTTGAAGGTTTTGTGAATTCTGTTCAGCCCAGAACAAGAATTACAATGTTCTAAGACAGTGAAAGTAACTTTGCCTATTAGAGGGCAATCTTTTATGGAGTATGATAAGGATATGACACTGATTAACCCAACACCAACAGATGTTACAGTGGATTCAGTGCAGATCATGGTTGAAGTACAATGTAAACCTATGCCTCTCGATGGTCAGTCAAGATATGATACAAAATGGGGGTCATTTCTTGAAAAGAAATATTCGAGGAAATGTCCATAGATAGTCATTACAAAAAAAATCCTCATTCTTCACAGTGACTTCAAGAGCAGCAATCTGGAGAATACCCATTTCCTGCTTGTGGAGTGAAAATACAAAAATATTATAAAACATTATTTTGGAATAATTTTATATAAGGCTAATAATAATGATAATAATGAGTGTTTTTGGAAGTCTTCTGGCAATATCAAAAGAAAAGCATCAGGACCTCCAGGTTTTGAGGCAGTATTGTGGACAAGAAGCTAGTGTGTTTTACACACACATTTTACTCCAGGCTGAGAAGTGCATGTTGGGACAAAGTGATATTGTATTTTATGCTAATTACCACTTTACCACATGAAGTTATAATAGCAAAGAGGAACTGTTTGAAACAATGGAAAATCCAGGATTGAAGTATAATGAAAGGATAGATTGCTACTCACCATATAGTGGAGATGCTGAGTCACAGACAGGCACAACAAAAAGACTGCTGCACAAGAAGCATTTGGCCAAAAGGCCTTCTCCCACATTAGACAACATACACACACAAATTTATGCAAATGCAACTCACATGACCATTGTCTTTGACAATGGTCTTGTCTGTCACAGGCAGTGGTAATAGAGTGTGAGTTGCATTTGCATGAATGTGGGTGTGTTGTCTAATACAGAAGAAGACTTTTGGCCAAAAGCTTCTTGTGTAGCAGACTTTTTTGTGTCTGATACATAATGTTTAACAAAAATGTGTTTTACTTTCAATATCTTCTATTCTGCTCTATACAGGATTAATCAGATAAAACTCGCACCACAAATATCCCGGAAATGGGGAGTGCTACTGATGTATGGTTTTCACAGGACGGATTGGCAGTCAGCGGCTCGTATTGTCAGCCAATCAACAGGTTGTAATAATACTTAGAAAGCACTTTTTTGTGCAAGCATACACTTTTTTAAATGTAACAATCCCCATCGACAAAAACAATCTAAAAGTAGATTAAATGTCAGTGATGTTTGTTGCAGGATTCTAGTTTGAGTCATTTACAGGATATCGTATTTTTAAAGGTTTCCACCCTGAGAGCTGTTTGTGCCATTCAGCCTGTGTACTTGCTAGGCATGATGTTGTTATTTTTGCTTAAAGTGTGCTTGTGTGTTGCTTGAGTATATCGTGACTTGCTAGTCAGTTAGTGTGTGACAGTTCAAGTGGTAGGTCATGAGTGGATAATCAAGATTACCAATGCAGGAAAAGATGACATGCTCATTGTGAATGGATAACGTAGGAAGAATGCAGTTTATTTTTGTGCAGTGCATGCAGAAAGATATCCCAAGAGATGTCATACATCTCACAAATTATTTTATCTACCATTTAGGTGAAAATGATAGTAATACCTACACAACATAACAAAGGGAAATACTGGATGACAGAAGAGAGGGAAATTAATACTCTTGCTGCTGTTGTAGTTGATCTGCACATTAACTCCCGTGCAGCTGCATAAGGAAGTGGTATGTATCATGCAAGTGTCCTACACATTCTCCACTGATATAGGTTCAATTCCTATCACATCTCTCTCCATCAAGAGGTGCATGTAAATGATTATGAGAGTCCTGTTAACTTCTGTACATGAGCCTTAAGACAGGATACTCCAGATGTTTCATGTATACTATGTAGTGATGAAGCCACATTTACCAATCACAGCCAAGTAAACTGCCGAAACAAGCTCTATTGGTCTGTTGACAATCTCCATCGACTTTATCACATAGAACATCAGCATCAATGGAGTGTAAATGTGTGGTGTGGGATAGTGAACCATCAGCTCATATACCCATTTTTCATAGACAGAACACTGAATGTGGACAAGTATCACAGACTCCTAACAGACCATCTTCCACAGATTCTAGAAGACGTTCCTCTGCAAACTAAAAAGAACATGTGGTACCAACATGATGCCTGTCCAACCTATAGTGCATGAAGTACTACAGCATATCTTCATGAATAGTTTCCAAATCTCTGGACTGGACACAGAAGACCTGGACTTTGGCTGATCCATTCCCCATATTTGATTCCTGTAGACATTTTTCTGAGGGGAAAGCTAAAAAATGCTGTCTGTAAGGACGTACCAATTACACCTAATGATATGCAGTGATGTATTACTGGAGCCCACTTGGACATATCCACTGAAATGGTAGCAAGTGTGTAGCAGGTGTTTCATACCAGACTGGAAGAAGTATTGCCACTGCCAGTGTTCATTTTGAACATAACCTGTTATGGTCAACTGCCTTGTTACTGGTCAGAATCAGCACAACTAGTGCGTGCACTTGTGCTGTTCGTTAGTGTGTGCTTCCACAGGTACTGTCAAGTGTCAGTGTGTGAACTTTCCAAAATACAATATCTCGTAAATGATTCACACTAGAAACCTGCAACAAACACCACTGACATTATAAATTACCCTACTTTTAGTTTATTTTTGTCACTATGCATTGTTCCATTTTTTAAAAAGTAAGTTTGCACAAAAATCTGCTTTCTAAGTATTTTTACAACCTGTTGATTGGCTAACAATAGAAGCCTCTGGCTACCAATCCATTCTGTGAAAATCACACATCAATAGCTCTTTCCATTTCCACAGTATTTGTGGTGCAAGTTTTCGATGGATTACCCTGTATAGGTAGCACATTTTTCCCCTGTAGTACATGGCATTACTTTAAATATTACACAAATAAAACTACAGTTTAAGTATTTAAGGTACCAATTTATATTATATTTAATATATGTAACATATCCTTCCAAATGACTTGAGTATTCAGTAATTCTTTTCATTAGTGCCATGAAAATTGGTTTCAAACTTTAAAATTGCTCTACTGAACAATTTTGTAATGTGAACAAAGCACATTACTTTCCTGTGGTCTTGATTAGTTTTAACACTGAAACTATACCGGTTTCTTGTCATATATATGTCTTTATTCTATGTTAGTAGGTTTAAGAACAAAATTATACAAAATCTGAAGAAAATAAGACATTCTGTATGCAATGGCTTTAACATAAATAATGACACAAGTGTCATTATGCCCACTTTCATCCATTTCTCAAGGTTATTGTAAAACCACTTATTCTCCTCTTTTAAAAATGGAATCATTTTAGCTAAATCCTTTCTTTTTTCTTCAGACAACCTAGGTTGGCAGTGTAGTGTTTCCAGCTGCAGCTCTTGAAGATCAGAAGGCCTCATGTTACTCTTCAAGATGTAATGTTCCTTGAACTCTTCAGTTGCACTGAGAGCTGATCAAACTTGCAGCACCCAAAGCTGTGTAGCAGTCAGTCTGATCCACTGTGCTTTTGAAATTTTCACATTGGTGAAATTCATATATTTTTCAGCAGCTAACTTACAGCTGCAAAAAAATGTTGCTTAACAGTCACTGTAAATAGTGTTGTGTGCATCGCTTCAGTGATGAGGTGAACTAAATCTTTTGGAATTTCACACACAGCTAGCCTCTTCCATTTCTCAATGAGAGCAAAATCACAACCACAAGACATAAAAGAGTGTCCTTTCACCAAAAACTTGTGTTCTATTTCCATAAAGTAATCTTTTGCTGTTAGGTAGACCCACAGGAATGTCATAAGCTTATTTTTGTGCTGCCCCCAGCAGTTGTCAATCCATAGTATCAGTTCCTTTTTACAAGTAACTTTTGATGCAAAAAGTTTGTGCACACAGGAAACAATTTCATTCCCAACCCTGCCACATAGACCCTCACACCAGTGAAATGTGATTGGTTTGATTATCACCAACATGAATGCAAAACATGTAATTTGACAGCTATCATAAATAGTTAATCTCATTGTGCCTTAATGGAAAAAGGGAAATCACTTTTTGTCAATCCACTGCAGATTTATGCACTTCCAAGTTAGGCCCCTGTCTTTTGACTGTGGCAGCTTTGATGAAATCTGTAGCTTTCTTTGCTTTTTGGTGAAATACTTCCAGCTGCTATTTATTGTCTTTATTATTGGGATCACACCTCATTATGGCTTTAAGAAGATCACATGTACAACACACGTCACTTGACAAATGATGAAATTTTAATTTGGGGAATTTGTCTTTAAAGAACAGCATAGAAATGGTACATGATTTTAGTGTATTCTTGTAGCTTTTGAAATTCCTTGAATAAATGAAAAGTAGTGAGGTCTTTACTTAAGAACTTTTTGTCAGCTGATTTCCCTTTCAAACAGTGAGTGGTTTTCAGTCTGGGTATAGCGTTAATAAGTTCAACAACCAACTTTTCATCTTCTTTTGTATATTTCTGGTGTTTTGTCTTATTCCCTAGCTTTACTTCACAGGTAATCTTTTCTTTTGGTCAATCTGATAACCTCACAAAATGCTCCTTTACATTCTCTTATTACATCTCCCTCACCATCAGGCAAAGTGTGGAATACTGTTACTTTCTTCTTGGTATAACTGGTTGTGCAGCACCTTCCTCAGTATACAACTGAGCAATTTTGTTACTATCATTATTTATTTTTTATCTTCATCTCTTCACTTTGCAAACATGCATATAAGACATGGCATATGTATTTTGCTTCACAGTATCTTTTAGTGAATGGACCTCAGTAAACAACATAAATTTCTGGTCATTTTTAAATCGCCATACTTAGGTCTTTGCAGGTTAGTATATGATTCCATGGAGGTAGTTATCTATTGAAACAAGGCCCCGGTAGTAGATGACATTCCGTCAGAACTGCTGATAGCCTTGGGACAGCCAAACATGTCAAAACTCTTCCATCTGGTGTGCAAGACCTACGAGAAAAGCAAAATACCCTCAGACTTTAAGAAGAATAATTCCAGTTCCAAGGAAAGTAGGCAATGACAGTTGTGCATATAGCACAAATTCTTTACAAAAGAATGGAAAAACTGGTAGACACCAACCTCGGGGAAGATTAATTTGGATTCTAGAGAAATGTACAAACATGCAAGGCAATACTGACCCTATGACTTCCCTAAGAAGATAGGTTAAGGAAAGGCAAACATACATTTATAGACTTAGTGAAAGGTTGAGAAGGGAGTGAGACACGGTTGTAGCCCATCCCCAATGTTATTCAGTCTGAAAATTGAGGAAAGGAAACCAAAGAAAAATTTAGAATAGGAATTAAATTCCATGGAATAAATAAAAAAAATTAAAGTTTCCTAGTGACATTGTAATTCTGTCAAAGACAGCAAATGACTTGGAACAGCATTTGAAAGGAATGGTCAGTGTCTTGAAAGGAGGATGTAAGATGAACATAAACAAAACCAAAGCAAGGATAATGAAATGTAGTCAAATTAAGTCAGGTGGTGCTGTGGGGAACTGGATTAGCAAATGAGATTCTTGAAGTAGCAGATGAGTTTTGTTATGTGGACAGCCAAATAACTAATGATGGCTGCAGTAGAGTGGACATAAAATGTAGACTGGCAATGGCAAGAAAAAGTTTTCTGAAGAATAAAAATGTGTTAACATTGAATATAGATTTATTTAAGTATCTGGAAGTTTTTTCTGAAAGTATCTATATGGACTGTGGCCATGCACGGGAGTGAAACATGGATGATAAAACAGTTTAGACAAAAAGAGAATAGAAGCTTTTGAAATGTGTGCTACAGAAGAATGCTGAATATTACAGGGTGTGTACACGGACAAGGGAAAAAAATTCCCAGATTTTTCCTGGATTTGCCCGTTAAAAATACACTTTCTCCCAGGTGAAAACTCACTTTTTCTGCATTAAGTTACAGTATATTTTCCCTTGCAACTACAAATCTTATCAATACTTTGAATGGTTATGGTTTTATACACGGGCGTAGAATTTCCCGGCACTTTACAAAACAAAACTCAGGGAAAAAGACACGTTTTGGAAATATCTTTGATATGCAGCAGCATGTAAGCTGAGTATTTTCGTATTACGCAAGTATACATTGAAATTCCACCAAACACCCCATGTTACTTTCTGAATCATTGAAATCGAGATTGCAATGCACTTTTGTAAGCCAGTCGCAGCTCATGTCACGTGATCTCGGCAGCCAGTGACAGCTGATATTCAGAGCATAGGTCACGTGATGCACTCCTCCACCAGCAACATCACTGTTAAGAAGCACGAACACACAAAGTAAAAGTTTAAATTAATATACATAGCATTGCTACAAGAAAAGAAAAGCTTTCACATATAATATTGGTCTCAAAGGTTAATAAGCTGCAAGATAAGCTAAGCTTTCGCATATAATGTTGATCTTTTTTGCGCATGTTACACTTTAAGACATATCACACAAATGTGCCAGTAAAATTTTTAATAATGACATAAATGTCTGATCTTCAGGTTTCAAAATTCTTAGCAATGGCTCATCATCAAAGAGTTGATTTTTAAATGAGAGTCAAATGCTCGGTGATTTAAGAAATTCATCGTACATTCTTGCACATAGTTCAACTTACACAAAAGGATATTTACTTTGAAAGTAATGCTTTTCAAACCACCATTCACAATATTTTCCCATGACCTGTTATAAATAGGTTCGTTTCAGCAGTTGCCAGAGAGCACAGATAACAAGCGACACCGTGCTTTCGGACCTACCATGACTTAGGAAGCCTGTATGTACGTACATGTAAAACATTGAAAGATATTACATTATGTCATTAAAGAAACAAGACATCAGAGGATACTCCAAGAGCATCGGAATTTCGTGAACCATACTAAAATGTTCACATTTAAAGTGCACATTTGTATATCCATATTCCCACTGAAGTAGACCTCGACCTGATATTACGCTTTTCAATGTGGTTTTCGGGATATAAATTTTCTTGGAGCACCAGTACTGTATTATATCATGTTTTGTTCTTTATTAGGGCATAATGCCATATGTGCTAGAAGATGAAAATGTGCATCTGAAATGCAGCAAAACAGTTGAAACTAGCCATTACTGTGGAATTAAACATTTCATTTCAAATACATTGACTGCCCCTGCAAACGTTCAAATGTGCATGAATTCCTAAGGGACCAAACTGCTGAGGTCAGCGGTCCCTAGACTTACACACTACTTAAACCAACTTAATCGAAGAACAACACACACACCCATGCCCGAGGGAGAACTCGAACCTTCGGTCGGAGGGGCTGTGCAATCCGTGACATGGTGCCTCAAACCGAACGGCCACTCCGCACGGCAACTGCCTCTCCAGAAAGGTTAAAGAAAGTCACATTTCTTTAGCGAACAGACAGAAGTAACTTCATTGTTCTGCAAGGCAATTAATGCTTGACTGTTAGAAAGGTGGAAATAAAATAAAATCTGAAACTAATAACATATTTTGGCCTTCCGTAATTATATGAATGTACTTTAATTCCCTTGATAGCTCCAGGTTACAGATATCTGTTTTGTTTTCAGTTGACGTGAGGGTAAACGAAGAGGAAACAGCAAAATCATTAAATGTAAACATGGGTCATGTGGAGACTACCCACTATAACTCAGACTGCTCTACACACCAGCCCCAGACCAATACTAAAAAACATCGAATTTTCAAAAATATGTTCATCTTGTAGTGCACATCTTTCTGAAAAGTCTGAAACATAAAACATGTGTGTTTGAGGAAATGCAAGACATGTTATTAGGTCTTAAATGTGCCAAAGTGCAGTGCTACGCCTCTTCATACAGCATTCTTCTATCGCACGCCACTGTATTTCACTCTGTGGCATTGAAATGTGTACATTTTGTAATGGATGCCATCAAACTATATTCAGGACAGTGGAAATTGAAATGTCCTGTGATGCCCCTACTGTTCCCAGTCGCCCGGTTTGACAGCCTCCACCGTTTTTTCTTCTTTTTTTTTGAAGTGGGTGGGATTATTTGCAATCGGGAGAACAAGAACTCTTCAGAAAATTTGCACTCTTTATGGCCTATTAGCTGATAACTTGCTGTTTTGTGTGACAAAATTAATTATAGGACACATAAAACCAACAAAGACAAGAGACAAGCAAGAAAGTATAAATTTCTACAATCCTTAGCTCCTAACATTTTTTTTCTCTCTAATCTTGCTACAGCTTTACATGGCGTGCTTTCCTTTCTGCGAAGAATCTATTACCTCATCAAAGTTTGTCAAACATTCTGTTACATCAAAAATTGAAATGTCATTATCTAATACTGAAAAAGCTGTTAATACAAATAATAGCGAAGACTGTTGTGGTTTCTCAATCAGATTATGTCTATTTTGTCACTGTCTGCTAGACAAAACAAAATAGGCCTTTCTAATATTGCAGCAATTTTGTAACACACACCAAATAAACAAGACTGTTTTGGCACAAATGGTCATTGTTTTGGCACAAATGGTCATTGTTATAACATGACAGAATATAATTCACGAAGTACGAATATTGAATGCCTATTAGGTCTACTACAAGCCAAAAGCTTTATCTTAGGAAATACTCATAGTTTCACGTTTAATTCATACGCACAAGTTTTTCAAGCAAGAGATCAAAAAGTAGTATTATGAAAATTTTATATACATTTGGAATCATCTTATTCTTCCATAATTTGTGTGATGTCCCCATTTCTTCTCCTTCCTCATTCTAACAAACAATCATCACCAATTCTGTAGCTATTCCTGCCATTGTCAAAATTTGTTCGCCTGCCAGAATCACAGGTTCCCAATTATTCCCTGGTTAGGCGTTGTTACATGTTCGTACAACATGTTTTCCACGTCACTTCCAGAATGGAACTTAAGCAGCTGCTAGCTGGGGACCTGTAAAAATTTCATTTTCCTGGATACACCAAGAAGATAATACGTAACCTTTCTCATCTGTTATCCCTGTTAGTCGTTTATTTCCATTCTGGTAGTCTGAATCTATGGATTTGGCTAGTAATTATAACAACACTTATCATTCACAAACCCAATCAATCACATAATCAGACAGGGATTGACATTCATCCATTCAGCTTTACTCTGCTCAGCTCATATAGCCCTGTCCCCTTTTGTCTGCAGAAAGTTTATTTCTAGACAAGACGAGAATTCTCCTGACAGAGACATCTATGCATGCATTAAAAAATCAGCTTCTGATTCATTCAGCAATCAACTTAAACTGTGTTAAAAAATGTTCGAAAACCAACAGCGATGCATTTCAAAATCATATGAATAATTGATAGACCAATGTGCACTGGATGCTAGGCATTTTGTGAAACAAGTTATGAAGAATATGAATCAAGAAAATGAATCTGGTGCCCCTTCTCCTGGTAACATCTAGCTGCCTGCTTCGACTGCTTGCACAGCAAACAGCCACATTCCTGTAGCCAGAATTGGGAGAATGTACTACTCAAACGCGACTCAACTGAGCGTGTGCATAAGCCCGCTCATAACTGCTAAAACGAATCTAATGTAAACAGTTGTGATTTCATGCTCATCGGAGGCAATTTGTTGTTATGAAGCATTGCATAGTCTTCCTAAAGCCTTTGACACACTTTGCTGTTGGCAGACGCTTGCATGAGCACTGTGTGTCATTGTTGTATATAGCACATTTCCTTTGCAATTTAAGCAATTTAAGGTATTTTCATTTTTTTCTCTCGTTTTATTGTTGAAGTATTATTCTGCAGTAGCGGGGTACAATAATATCCTTTGTTAGAGTGTTAGTTCTTACCAGTCAAAATTACAAAAATTTAACAGAAAACTAAAACAATGAAAAATTCCCAAAATTATAAATACTTCCCAGGTTTTTCCCGGTTTTCTCCCAGATTAAAAAATTCCCAGGTTTTTCCCGGATATCATGGTTGTCCTGGGTCGTACACACCCTGATATTAGGTGGGTAAATCACATAAATAATGAGGTCCAAATAGAAGTGGGAGAGAAGAAATTTGTGGCACAAGTTGATCAGAAGAAGGGATGGATTGATAGGACACATTTTGAGACATCCACGGATTGCCAATTTAGTACAGAGGGAAGTGTGAGGAGTAAAAATCATGAGGGAGAGCAAGAGATGAATAACCTCATAATCAGAATGATGACTTTTCTTGATAGAAATTTGTTTCAATAATAAATTAAATGCATTAAAATACATTAATATCACTTATGTTGGTTCCAAGCTTTATGATAAATTTAGCTTAAAAAAACAATATTGCCTTTGTGAGTTCCTTTTCTCCACTGCGTAGTTTCTTCCTTTCACTTTGAGCACTTCCTTCACCTCTCTTCCTCCTTTTTGTCCCAGTTGTCCTTTTCATTTTGTAATATTGTGTATTACTTATGAATGACCTAAACAAACACTGTTTTTAGCCTTGTTTCACAAATTTTATTACTGTTGCTGCACAACCTAGGTTTCGATTCATAAGACCATTTTCAAGTACATTACTGATACCAAAGACAATAATACATAGATAAAAATGATGATAAGCAAAGATAGTCATCTCAGTTTCCTCTTGAATCGATACTTGGCTTACTGTAAAATTACTTCAATGACAATTTTTGACAAATTACATATGGAATTATACAATTCAGCAATTATACTATCATGACTAAACATACCTAGGAATACAGGTAGGCATCAGCCAAGAAATTTTTATCTACTAATGAATGAGGCCCAAAGTTTTATTTCTATCCTGAAGTTGTGATATCATCTAAACGAGGTGAATAATTGAATTGGGTTTGCTTCTTTAATAATAGGTGTGGGTAGTGTACACATCTGTTTCTTTACTTAAAAAATCTCTACTGGCTGAGTTTAGCCCCCTTTTCCTCTGTGTGTAAAATTTGAACATCTATTATGTATTGTGGTTAATGTTAAGGCAATTTTCCACAAAGGCTGAATGAGACTTCTTCAATCCACAGCTTCTATGATGTTCTTTAAGCCTGTGCAGATTGACTTCCCTGTCTGTCCAATGCACCAAGATTGACACTTGTAATATTTTATAAATCCCACTTTTTGTGATGGCTGGTTGTTTTTCTTTTGCACTGAACAAGGCAACTACCTATTGCCTGAGGAACATAGAAAACCTCAGAGAAACCATTTGCCTTCAAAATGTTACTTAGTCTGTTTGATCTGCGCCATTTCTTTTCCAATTTGTCTTTGTTTTTCATTGGGGACAGTAGGGACCTGGCTTGCTTCTTCATCTTTTTACCTAGAATTTTGTCAATGAAGTTGGGGTCAAATTAATTATTTGTTGCTATTGTTTTTATTGTATTAATTTCCTGGTCAAAGTCTTCTTGAGACATAGGGATAGAAAGGAGATGGTGGATCATGTGGTAGAATGCTGCATATTTATTAACTCTTAGATGATGGTAGGAAGCTGGGACGAATGTGTCAGTGAAGGAGTCTTTTTGATAAATTATAAATTTATGGCTTCTATCTCTTGTGTTTAAGCTAATGTCCAAGAAATTTATGCTGCCCCCCCCCCTCCCCCCTCCCAACTCCATGCTGATCTTTACATTAGTATGCCACTGGTTTATATTTTCCACAAATTTGTGGAGTTGTCTGTTGGAGCCTTTCCACACACAAATAATATCATCAACACATCTATACCAATACACAACATGTTTTGCCAGTGGTTCCCCCTTAAGAAAATCAGTCTTCCACTTGTCCATGAACATTTCTACTAGTAGAGGGGATAAAGGTGAGCTCATTGTCAGACCATCTGCTTGCTGATAACAGCCCCCTTGAAAACAGAAATAATTTTGATTCAAACAACATTTGACTGTAGTAACAATGCTCAGCTGTTCTTCTGGATTAATGTTGTATGAATACAATGATTGTGACACCATATCTAGACAATCTTTCACTGGAGTACTTATGAACAAGCTGTGCACATCAAAAATGACTTATTTTGCATTTTTTGGAACCTTAACATCCATTAACTTGTTAAATAAATCCAAACTGTTCTTAATTCTATATTGCCCTTTGAAGTTCAGTTTCTTCTACAAGATGGTGTTGACCCTCCTGGCAACCTTGTGTACTGGAACTTGTATTGCAGATACCACTGGACAGGCTGGAATTTTGGTTTTTATTTATGTGTAATAATTGCTTCAGCAATGCCCTATCATTGCAAACAAACTACAGAGCTACTTCAATTGTCAGCAGTTCACACAATAGCATGACAAGATATAAACAGAGAGTTGGCACATGACTCTTCATTGGAACATCAATGTTAGTGTTGGACACAAGCACCATTTTGTAACAGCTGTAAGCATTGTTTCCCACTGTTCTGGTGCTTGTGACAGAATATATGTTACTGGCCTTGGTACTTACTGCTGAATTTCATCAATAACTCAAATTTTCATTTTTTGGCACTTGAACCATTATTTATCAATGTGCCAATGTTCTTGACGTTTTATAAAGGAAAACTGTGTTCAAAATGTTGGGAGAGTACTTTTAGGAAAGAATAAACTTTCTTGTCTATTGTGTGTCCTTGGTAAATTTCTTCCCAATTTCCATTCTACAAATACTTCCTGAACAGGGTACCATATATACTGTGTTTTCTTCTCAGTTAAAACATGATTGATGAAGACACTTTAGAACAGCCATTTTCCCACCATGATCATAAAAACTTGTGGGAAATGGGGTAGCAGCAGTGTGATATCAGAATAGTGACACAGAATAGAAATACAATTTCAACACTATTTATTGGTAAGCACAATAGACATAACTCATGTAATTGTTATGAGCATACAGAGCATACTAACTCCCACTGTCTCAAATGCTAGCAGTCCCCCTTTTACTATGTTACAGATGTTATGCTGCCACAAAATCTTTACTAAGGGACTCAGATTCATTTAATGGAAGACAGTTGCATTTAGAATATGGTAGATGAACAAATTCTGTTCCAGTACGTCCTTCTACTATTGTTGGGAATGTTTCTGTGTGGATCTAACCAGATGTGGACATCAGAAAATTAAGTGCCCTCAATAAGAACTGTCCTAGATGCAATGAAATTGTAGTAATTATCAACAGCTACAATAAGAGCAAACTGTCATTAACAATAGTGTAGTAATGTTTCAAATTAAAAAAAATTATATCTTCTGCACATGTGCGTAAGTGGAAGCAAGTGAAGGCTAACTCAACAAAAAGAAAAATTGTTGTGTGGCACCTGGATGCTGTTTGTTTGCCATTACATTACATTTACCTAAATATAGAGACAGTACTCAAATGAAATATTTAAACCTACATACTATATACAGAAGATTTTTCCATGCACTTAGTTTTCTAAAATTATAATTCCCAAAGTAATTGTGTTCTCAACTAGTTACACTTAGTGATATTGTTGCATTGTGCCATAACAATGAGTGTGAGTTAATTTAAGTCTACAGATACTAAATTACAGCAATAAAGACTAAATACAAATATTGAGGAGGAACATGATATTTAGACATAGGGAAATCAGAAATTTTCAGTTTTTTTCTAGAACCTCTAAAATGTTAACATGTCCATTACAACTCATTTTAAATAATGTTACCATTTCTCAGTTTCCCATATTATAACTGCACTGTCCTTTCCTGCATCAGCTGTTGCAATCCACCTGCCTTTTGCATCAATAGCAAATGAACTGATATGGTTTATCTGAAGTAAACATACATATTACTCATTAGGGATAATAATATAGTGCAAGTTAAAGCTTGTAGCCATGTTATAAGTAATCATTACTTACATGTCCTTGAAGCAATCTCATCTCTTTGCTAATATAATCATATAATACACCAACATTTGAACTAACATAGAAGATGTATGACTGCACATTTGTAGTAAGGTTCAATACTGGTTTGTTCACACTGTATCCAAAACACCAATGCAGATTCTGGAACAAGAAAGCAAGCAAACTGAAACTTAAATCTTTTCTTGTCCGAGAGCAGTAAGATAAATTACGGTAGTGATTTTGACTGACCACATGTATCACCATTGACCAAATACTTATAATGCAGAAAATAATGTTTTCCACATTGGAACCATAAACATGGGATTTAATGACCATAATGGTCAGTATACCATTTTTCATACAATAATAAAAACCCACAATGCAAACAGAATTAGTTAAAGAAGAATCAATGCTAAGTGAACAAAATACAGGCACCTTCTGACAGTTGTTAGCTAAGGAAACAAGGAATGTAGTATATGAGCAATGCCATTCCAGTCCAAGCTGCCAGATATGGTGGTCATATGGGTGTCAGGTGTGCTTGCCTGTGTGAGTGAGTGTGTGTGTGTATTTACTTTTCTGGTGAAGGCTGTAACAGAAAGCTACTATGCAAATGTCTTTTCACTGTTCCTGTCAACAACATGACATGTAATCTTTACAGTAAATAGCAATCTATCTTTTCCTTATTTGTGATGAATTTCATGCTTACTACAGGAAATACAAGACAGTGGTTAAAAAGTCACTGTATACAATATATACATACAACATTGTATATACAAGATATATAGAATATATAGAATCTGCTGGAAACAGGATATAATCTATGTGGAAAATAGTTAAAAAACAGGCAGATATGTCACTACCAGAAGTGCCAATATGAAGCTATGTCAAGATAACAAGAAAATAACAGACACAAGGAAAGTAGCAAATATCTTCTACAACACTTTTTAAATATATATGTGGCAAACTATTCAGTAAGGTTATCCCAAATAACCAAAATGCACCATAATTAAGAACAACAGCTCTGATAACTTATTGTATCAGTACCCAACAAATAAAAAAGAACTTTTAACTCATAAAAACCTTAAGAATGAAACAGTCTTCAGATGTAGATTGTATACATGATAAAATTATAAAAAGGCATAAAATTTATAATACTGAGATCTGTCCACAGCATGACATGAGTATAGAAAGAGCTGTCTCTGAATTTCTGAGTGAAATTTACCAGAAAGTGGACAGTGGTAAATATATTACCAGTTTATGCATTGACACTCAGTATCAAGATCATGAGGCACTACTAAAGAAATTATATCAACTAGGCATCACAAGCAAACATAATCATCACAAGCAAACATAATCACCAGGTCAGATCATCCCTTTGTGGATGTAGACAAAAAGTGGAAATACACTCCTGGAAATGGAAAAAAGAACACATTGACACCGGTGTGTCAGACCCACCATACTTGCTCCGGACACTGCGAGAGGGCTGTACAAGCAATGATCACACGCACGGCACAGCGGACACACCAGGAACCGCGGTGTTGGCCGTCGAATGGCGCTAGCTGCGCAGCATTTGTGCACCGCCGCCGTCAGTGTCAGCCAGTTTGCCGTGGCATATGGAGCTCCATCGCAGTCTTTAACACTGGTAGCATGCCGCGACAGCGTGGACGTGAACCGTATGTGCAGTTGACGGACTTTGAGCGAGGGCATATAGTGGGCATGCGGGAGGCCGGGTGGACGTACCGCCGAATTGCTCAACACGTGGGGCGTGAGGTCTCCACAGTACATCGATGTTGTCGCCAGTGGTCGGCGGAAGGTGCACGTGCCCGTCGACCTGGGACCGGACCGCAGCGACGCACGGATTCACGCCAAGACCGTAGGATCCTACGCAGTGCCGTAGGGGACCGCACCGCCACTTCCCAGCAAATTAGGGACACTGTTGCTCCTGGGGTATCGGCGAGGACCCTTCCCATACCATCTCCATGAAGCTGGGCTACGGTCCCGCACACCGTTAGGCCGTCTTCCGCTCACGCCCCAACATCGTGCAGCCCGCCTCCAGTGGTGTCGCGACAGGCGTGAATGGAGGGACGAATGGAGACGTGTCGTCTTCAGCGATGAGAGTCGCTTCTGCTTTGGTGCCAATGATGGTCGTATGCATGTTTGGTGCCGTGCAGGTGAGCGCCACAATCAGGACTGCATACGACCGAGGCACACAGGGCCAACACACGGCATCATGGTGTGGGGAGCGATCTCCTACACTGGCCGTACACCACTGGTGATCGTTGAGGGGACACTGAATAGTGCACGGTACATCCAAACCGTCATCGAACCCATCGTTCTACCATTCCTAGACCGGCAAGGGAACTTGCTGTTCCAACAGGACAATGCACGTCCGCATGTATCCCGTGCCACCCAACGTGCTCTAGAAGGTGTAAGTCAACTACCCTGGCCAGCAAGATCTCCGGATCTGTCCCCCATTGAGCATGTTTGGGACTGGATGAAGCGTCATCTCACGCGGTCTGCACGTCCAGCACGAACGCTGGTCCAACTGAGGCACCAGGTGGAAATGGCATGGCAAGCCGTTCCACAGGACTACATCCAGCATCTCTATGATCGTCTCCATGGGAAAATAGCAGCCTGCATTGCTGCGAAAGGTGGATATACACTGTACTAGTGCCGACATTGTGCATGCTCTGTTGCCTGTGTCTATGTGCCTGTGGTTCTGTCAGTGTGATCATGTGATGTATCTGACCCCAGGAATGTGTCAATAAAGTGAGCGGAAGACGGCCTAACGGTGTGCGGGACCGTAGCCCAGCTTCATGGAGACGGTTGCGAATGGTCCTCGCCGATACCCCAGGAGCAACAGTGTCCCTAATTTGCTGGGAAGTGGCGGTGCGGTCCCCTACGGCACTGCGTAGGATCCTACGGTCTTGGCGTGCATCCGTGCGTCGCTGCGGTCCGGTCCCAGGTCGACGGGCACGTGCACCTTCCGCCGACCACTGGCGACAACATCGATGTACTGTGGAGACCTCACGCCCCACGTGTTGAGCAATTCGGCGGTACGTCCACCCGGCCTCCCGCATGCCCACTATACGCCCTCGCTCAAAGTCCGTCAACTGCACATACGGTTCACGTCCACGCTATCGCGGCATGCTACCAGTGTTAAAGACTGCGATCGAGCTCCGTATGCCACGGCAAACTGGCTGACACTGACGGCGGCGGTGCACAAATGCTGCGCAGCTAGCGCCATTTGACGGCCAACACCGCGGTTCCTGGTGTGTCCGCTGTGCCGTGCGTGTGATCATTGCTTGTACAGCCCTCTCGCAGTGTCCGGAGCAAGTATGGTGGGTCTGACACACCGGTGTCAATGTGTTCTTTTTTCCATTTCCAGGAGTGTAAGAAATTACAAAAATATTTTTAAGATAGTTGCAAAGGCCGCAAATAATGAGCAAATAATAGATTTATTTGGATAGTGAAAACAAATCAAAGGCAGTATGGTCAGTGATATGCAAATGAAAACACAACAAAGAGTGCTTTTATTATTATGACGAGAAAAAAAGGAAAGAAAGTTTCTGATATAAACATACATCTAGAAAATCACAGTATTGGACTCCCAAAAACTCTACGTTATGAACATAGTGTAAATACATGTAGTTATGTGCAGAGCTCGATGTGCAGCGAACCTAAAATGTTTGTTTTGGCAGATAGTCATGGCAGGGGTGTCGTAAATATACTAAGAAGCGTACAACCAGACACAGAAATAACCGGTATCATTAAGCCTGGAGTTGTAAGATCTTGTGAAAAAATCAGTGACACTTGGCAGTAACTATGTTATAATTGGTGGCTCAAATGACGTGTATCATAATGAAAGCGAGCATGCAACGAGAGCTCTGAAGGAAGAAATACAAAAACTACCTCTTGTAAACTTTTATGTGGTCAGCCTCCCATTGAGACATGACTTAAGACCAAAGTCATCTGTAAACACTGAGTTAACAGCCACAAACAGAAAGTTTGAGAAGATCTGTAAAAGCTTCCCAAATGCTATCTTTATAGATATAAATAGTGATCTGAGGCAGTGTTTCACAAGACATGGTCTCCATAGAAACACTAGAGGAAAGAGGGAAATGTGTTCGGAGATACTGAGGAAGATAAAAGGTGAAACTGCTGTGAAGAAAGCCACAATCCCATTTCCTGCAAAAACCGAATCAGTACAAAAAAGGACACTGTCAAACTCAGAATTAATATTGACAGAGATAGCTAAACCACCGCAGTCATTGGAAATCACTGTGGGCCTATCTTCCTCAACAGGACCTGTGGGAGATGCTGTTACAATTAATAGTGAAGTGAACACAGATGCAAAAGCAAATGGCAGTTTTACAGTCACAGATAAAATATTAAAAACAAAAACTTCAGCAGCTTCAGCAGAAACAAGAACACCACCTGAAAAAGCAGTAGCAGCAGGCAGCCAAAAAATGTCTTTAAGGCCAAGAAGTGCAGCAATGCAGGAAAAGGACTTTCTATGGCGTTATCACAGAACAAAGAGAGTGCCTTCCCAAAAGTAAACTGCAAAAACATCACCTACTAGGAACACAGAGCAGCCAAATCACCAGATGGATTTTTTATTAACAAGAGGAAGCAAGTAACATGTAAGCTGAAGGCCACTGCATCAGTGTCCAAGTTACCTGCACTCACATCAAATGACAAGGACTCAAATCTCGCACAAAAAACAGTGAACGAGGGAAATTGCAAGATAAACAGTCAATCATGGGTAAATACATCTGCTAATAAGTATACTAATGTGTTAAAACTCTTACACCACAATGTTCAAACTCTAGAAAAATAAGTTATTTCAGTTTGAATTAGTAAATCTTGAACTAGAAATTGATATTCTATGTGTAACTGAACACTGGTTAGACAAAGACCAGATTATGTCAACTGTGATTCCGGGTTACAATCTGGCAGCTATTTTTGTAAAAGATTATTTAAAATTTACTGCAGTAGAAAATTATCAAAGCTTGGCAAGAGACAAAACCTTTGAGCTGTGTGTTGTTGATTTGACAGATGTTAATATTTTGGTTGTAACACTATATAGGTCTGGGGACTGGGAAATTTTCATTAAAAATTTTGAAAGGCTGCTAAATTTTATAAAGTGTGAGAGAAAGAAAGTGGTTATTTGTGGAGATGTAAATGTAGATTTTTTACAAGATTCAAATCATAGAAATGAAATGTTAAATATAGTCAATAGTTTTGGTTTTAAACACACAGTCAGTTCCCCAACTAGAATTACTTCCGATAGTAAAACTGCAGTTGACCAAGTTTTTATAAGACTATGTGACTTAAATTATAGCACTAATGTTATAAATATGGGTTACAGTGACCATGAAGCTCAGCTCCTGTCTATTGAACTGAAATCGGGCCTTAAGTGTGGACCAAAAGCTAAAATAGTTGAACAAAGACACTTCAGTGATGACAACATTAGAGTGTTTAATTTTATGCTGTCAAGGGAAACATGGGGCAATGTCTTTAGTAAAACTGAAGTAAATAGCATGTTCAACAGTTTCCACAATGTATACCTTCACTACTTTCATATAGCATTTCCAATGAAAAAACGGAGGATTAAGATAGTAAAAAATAAATGTTGGATAACGAAAGGCATAACTTCCAGTAGAAAGAAAAAAATTCTTCACTGTCTTATTAAGCACAGAAATACTACTCCAGAATTCAGAAATTATGTGAAAAATACAACCAAATATTCAGCAAGGTAATAAAAGAAGCCAAAAAACGAAAAAATGATGAGTACATCTCAAATGCAAACAATACAATGAAAGCTGTATGGAAGGTTATTAGAGCAGAAACTGGTACAGAACAGTCAACTTCACAAAATATCTCTCTTCAAATTGAAAATAACAGACACTCAGACCCAAAAGAGGTAGCTGAAAAGTTTAAAATGTACTTTACTAATATAGCAAAGCAGTTAATCGAAAATCAGTATGACGATGGACCTACATGCCTACCAAATTATTTAAATGCTAGTGTTAAGTCTATGTTCCATCCAACAGTCTACTGACAATGTCGCTGATATTGCATGGTTGCATTGACGGGATGGTCATTTGACATATGTGACCTGCTTTCCTGACACTGTTTACTCCACTTGGCAGTGTGTACCAGAGTTGGCACTAAGTGGCACTTGCATGAACCCATGAGTGAATGGTGCCAGAGACGTGAATGTCCACTGAATTCTCATAAGCATCCACTGCTACCAGGTTAGAAGCTCACTCTGGTGCAAATGGATGGCTGCAGGAGTGCTTTGCCTATGAACTGCTGCCAAGGGATGAGTTTTGTTGCTAACTCGGAGCCTGAGGACAGCTAATCCTTATTGTTCTTCTAAGTCCACAGCTGTGGACTGAGAATGTGGGCTTCTTCAGTTGAGTTGGTTGCCCAGACTGACATCAGCTACTGGTTGGCTTATAATGTGATGAAGACTTGCATGAACCCAGCATAGCATAGCCCTCTGCCAGACTGTGCATAACTGCTAAGATCAGAGGGTATTTATATGAATTAACAGCGCAGTTGTTGTGTCAATACATTGCTTTCAGGCATGTACCATTCAACACTCTTGAGTCTCAGTGGTTTGCAAATATTCTGCAGGCTGGTTTGTAAGTACATGGGCTTTCTGCAATGTCACCATAATTATGTGGCTTGGACTAGGAGCCCTGTGGTGTACGAACAGGCTACATTGGGAAATAACATGTCACCACCTCCACACCTGCCTGTGTGACTCAAATAAGGCTGCAATGGAGCTGTGTCTCACACAGTAACACAAAAAATTAGTGACAGCATTACAGTACAGTATATGTCAACCCCATGATAAATTTTGATCTGATTTAATTCCTAAGACTTTCACACAGGTAGCTTACTGCAGATCCTGCATTTTGTGGTGCATCTAAACATCATTTAACTTAACTTGTCATGTTTTAAAATGCATTAAATGAGTTTTTTGAATGTTCAATTTCAACCTATGTTCTTTTGCGCCAGTGTTGAAAAGTGGTTGCATATTTGAATATCTAGAAAACAGCATTCTTGAAAGGACTGATTAACTGTTGTGGGTAGGGGCTGCACATTTATTTTAAAGACCGCCTTAAAAAATTTTGTTGCTGTTCTGTCCCATCATTCTGATGTTTTACTTTTTGGTAAACAGTTTTGCATTTTTATGTTTTGTATTAGTTTGGCTGAATATACAGAAAGGTTCACTTGAAAATTACAACGTGCCATTACATACTTACAAAGCAACATTTGCCTTACATATGTAATTTTCTATGTTAATGTTTACATTGATAAAGAATTTATTAAACTGTTCTGAAATTTGAGCAGGATTTATAATACTTTTGTCCTCTATCTCGATTTTGGAAATTTATAGCTGTAGTACCTGTTTCATTCATTCATTCATTCATCCATTCATTCATTTATTTATTAGTCCATTTGATTCATTACATCCTTAAACAGTACATTGAATATAGGACAAGTCAAAATTGCGAAAGGAGCAGAAACACACACACACACACACACACACACAGAGAGAGAGAGAGAGAGAGAGAGAGAGAGAGACAGAGAGAGAGAGAGCATGACAAAATTAATTACAGATAACAATCATAAATTACAAGTGACAAATAGAGCAATTTGAATTTAGCCATTATTACATAACCATTGTTTACAAGGCTATTTTTTGTAATTTAAAAATTCTTTTACAGAATAAAAACATTTTTCCACTAGAAATGACTTAAGATTATGTTTAAAAAAATTTTTATGTTGCTGCGATTTTAAATCACTGGGTAGGCTGTTATCTTTTTTTGTACAGTGCTGTTCTGCACTGTGACACGTGGATATTATTTGTGTTTCTTGTGTTGTGACTGTGTATATGCTTATTTTGTTGAAGATGTCCAGTTTGGTTTAAAAGATACTCATTTGCGAACAGGATACACTCATATATGTAAAGGCTCGGTAGGCTCATTATTTTCATCTGGATGAAATGTGGTCTACATGTTTCCAGTTTTCTTAGGCTGCAGATAGCCCTGATTGCTCTTTTCTGCATTCTAAAGATCTTTATGCTGGTGGCTGAATTTCCCCAGAAGATTAGCCCATATCGAAGTAGTGCATGGAAGTATGCATAATATGCCTGAATAACTGTTGACTTGCTTGTACTTTTATTTGACACACGCAGAGCATAACAAGCTTTTGAAAGTTTTTTCTTGAGTTTTTTTATATGGCAGTCCCATTTTAAATTATCTTGTATTCATAGGCCTAGAACCTTAGTGTCAGTAACCGAGTTCAGTAATGTATTTTCAAGGTATGGTACTGTAACAAAGTTTTGCACAAGTGGAGAAGAGTGGAAATTCATAAAGACAGTTTTTTCTTTATTTCTTATTATTTTATTTTTTTTAAACCAGCTAGTAATTTGGGACATTACAGTATCTATTGCTACTTCCAATGAGATTTTGTCAGCAGCTGTTATTAATATGCTGGTGTCATCAGCAAATAAGATTAGTTTTCCCAAAGTCATTTATATCATCAGTATAAAGGAGGAACAGTAGAGGTCCTAGGACAGAACCTTGTTGTTTAATATATATATTAGAGGTTTTAACACATTATCAGATGACTTTTTAAAGACATAGTCTGACACACCATGCAGTCCGCATAAATATTTGTTTTTGAGTGACCTTATTATTTGTTTCACCTCTGTTTCCGTGACTGTAGACCATATGTCTGCAGAAATCATATCTGGGGAACATTGCAGTACTTCAACACTGTCGCTCAAGATTTGTGGCACTCCTTATCAACTGGAATCTTTCCTAACAGCCTAAAAACAGCTAAAGTAACTCCACCGTTCAGAAAAGGGGACTCTGAAAATGTAAATAATTATCGTCCAGTATCCCAACTCAGTGTTTTCTCCAAAATATTTGAGAAAATTTTCTACAATAGACTACTAAACTACATTACAAAAAATTCATTACTCTCAGCAAATCAACATGGATTCAGTAAATCAAAGTCTACAACAACAGCAATGTATGACTACACAGCAGAGGTTTCCTAGTCTCTTCCGTCCAGCACCACCACCTCCACAACCCACCTCTGCATCACCTCTACATCATAGCAACTCAACTAACCACTATCCTTTCTATCAAGAGTGCTAGTTCTGCAAGGTCAGTAGGAGAGCTTCTGTAATGTTTGTAAGGTAGGTGATGAGGTACTGGCAGAAGTAAAGCTGTTACGACGGGGTGTGAGTCGTGCTTGGGTAGCTCAGATGGTAGAGCACTTGCCCACGAAAGGCAAAGGTCCTGAGTTCGAGTCTCAGTCCGGCACACAGTTTTAATCTGTAAGGAAGTTTCATATCAGCGCACATTCCGCTGCAGAGTGAAAATCTCATTATGTCTAAAAATTATTTATCTGATAATATATTTTTTATTCATATTCATATTTTATTAATATTCATATTGATCCATTTCATAATTTTGATCTTGAACCATAAAAATTATCAATTGTAATTGTCAACTTAAATGATCTAAAAACCAATTTACAGTAAAAACAATTTATTATGCTTCAGTTTTCATGCTTTCATTTATAATTTCTCTAATTTTATTATTAACCATGAAGTCAATTCTGTAAAATTACAATAAGATGCTATTTTTCTTATTGACAAAATTTGTAACCTTTGTTAGGGGTATATATCTTGCCATAAATAATTATTTTTAGAAAGCAGTATGAAAATTAAATCTGGAAAACAATTTTGATTAAGACAGTTATGTTAATACTGACTTGGACAACAGCCTATTCTGGAAGGTACTGGAAACTGGATTGTTAATACTTATGAAGAATTTTGGTGCCAAGTGCACCAGAGTGGTTTTAGTACATTTAGTGACTTTGGTTCATTTTACTCTAAGATCGATTTTGTTCTTTGTCTCGTGTAAAAATGTTCCACAGTGTATATTCTTAAGAAATGCTGTTCTAAAAGAGTATATCAAGACAGTAGAAATAAATAGAGATGGTGGTAAAAAGCTATACAATATTCCAGTGACTTGCTATTTGAAAAACTGTGGACCAAGTATTTTTAAAGTTTATGTAGGAGCCATCCTAGACACTGAAACTGACTTGGCAAGTAAGTAATATTTATCTTCAAATATAATGTTTATTCCATTCAGGGATTATTTCAGTTTTAACAACACTTGAATAGTCAATTCAACACAGTAAATTTTGCTTTGTTATTTCTATGAACACTAGTGGGAAGCATGTTACATTACACAGCACAATCAACCTCCACACAGCATGGTCTCGCAACCACAGGATGCAGTTGTCAAACAGTGAGTGAGCAAACTATTGGTTTCTGTGGTTGTTTCCCTGCTTTATGTGTAGAGGGTATGGAGTCTCAGCAAGTGATACACAAGGATTTGAGGGTTATGTTTGTACAGCCAGGGAACAAACTGATCTTTTGCAATTCCATGGTAATACAAAGGAACATTCTTTACAGCTCATAAGATGTGGTCATTGTAATTTTCCAGACAAATGGCACCTTGTATGGAGTCAGTACCAATAGTTTGTGTTAATCATCATTGATATGGCCATATGGCTAGTCAGTGCATACAGCCAAAACAGATGACGATAAGGCATAAGATGTGAGCTTGTGTTCTGTCACAAGGCTTGCTGTGAGTGTATTTTGTGTTCCTTGGTGGGTATTGGAAATTAAGGTCCCACCATGGCAGAGTCTCAAATGCATGGTGTCACTAGTCAGGGGCAGTTCAGGCATTGGCTAATGAAATAGTGCAATTGAGAACATGTAATACAGACTCATGAACAGGGTTCAACTGAGAAATCTGTATTAGAATCAACCACAACCAATTGGATCATCTGCTTCTCTGGAGAGTCAACTGATAACGTAGTGTCTTTCTTGGATAACATACAGGGAACAGCTACTATGGAGTTGTCACAGCATCTTTTATTACAGGTGACAGAGTTACAGTTGGTTAGGGAAGCCAGAACATATCTCAGATGTGCAGAGGTTCCAAGAGGTGTACAGACATTTGGAGAATTGTAAAAGGCCTGCTACAATGGTACAAGAAATAAAACAGTGTGAGTTCTTTTTATGAGCAGTTGGTACTCTGTCAAAGAAGCATGATGAGATGGGAGAGAATTTTGTGGACAAAGTACAGAAAGTCAATGTGCTGACACATGAATTAGGGGTGAGTGATAAGGCAAATAGAGCCATACTCCATGAAGTGAACACTGGGCACTGGATGCATTTTTAAGGGGTTTGCCACCTGGTGTGTCAAGAAGGGTGAGAACTAGCACCCAAAAGGATTTATACTCTGTGGTCAGATTAGTCACAGAGTTTGAAGAAACTGATGTGGTAACAATAATGTTGAATCAGAGAGGAGTATTCTCCACTAACATGATGTCTTGTCAGTGGAGAATACTCCTCTCTTATCCAGCATCAGTTTCTTCGAACTCCATGGCTAATCTGACCACAGAGTATAAATCTTTCGGGGTACTAGTTCTCACTTTTCTTGACATATCAGATGGCAAGCCCCTTACAAATGCACCCAGATGGGGAATGATGGGACATATGCAGAGGCAATGCCGCCAACCTCAGTGTGGTGGATGTGGTGTGGTTGGACACCACTAATGTGATTATGGAAATGGCAAGGGGAAACAAGAAATGAATAAGCACTTGTTAAACACAAAAGGGAACCCCAGGTCCACTGCATGGAATTCCTGATAAATTTCAATGCAACTAACATGGATACAGATCAATAATTATGGAGTACAGTAGGAATAGCAAAGGTTAGAAAGCACAAGTTGTTACTGGATGCAGGGCTACTCGCATCGGTAGCAAGTATGGACCTTATGGATCAGAAGTGATCAAATGCTCCATATTGTAATTTACATGAGTTAGAGATAGTGATGTGGAGTCTCTGGGTTCATTAATGGCAGATTTTCATGCTGGGGTGTGGCTTTTTAAGCAATGTGTAGAAGTCTTGTCCTGGGTTAGTGATGGTTACTATGTGATCTTGGGATTAGACTTTTGACAATGCAGCAAGCCAACCCTGACCTTAGGTGGGGTGTAGTTGAAATTAGAGTGGCAACATTCCTGCTAGTGAAGACAGTCACCTGGGAAGTACAGAAGCAAGGAGCATCTATCTTTAGTAGTGAACTAACTGAACCGCAGTTAACTACTCTAAGTATTAATTCACAGATTATTGTGCTGGAAGGCACCAGGAAGTTGGTCTAAATAAATGTGGGAACAGAGCGGCCCATTAACACATTGTGTTTTGTAGAACCATTGGCAGGAAGTGATGTATTAGACACAACGCTTTGCTTTGTAAGGAACAGCATTGTACTCATAACACATTTCACAAACCATATTACTGCCTTAGTACACAATAGATTCAAAAGAGTAAAATCTAACCCAGCCATTTGTCAAATGATTATGTAGTTTTGAGGACAGCACTTTGTTCAAATGCCAATCTTTACAAACCAGCACCACCCCAAAATAGTCAGTCCACAGTCTGAAAATTCATTAGCAACACCTATGTCAAGAAAATCTACACTTAGAAATCATATTACTAAAAGCTCTTTGTAAAAATTCTGCATGAAAATCTGCACTCAATAATCATTTGAGTCACACTAAATAGCAAGTTCTTATAACATAGCCTGACGTTGATTATTTACATGTGTAACGACTACATATGATGATTCCACAAGTAGAGATTTGTTCTGAATCTGTTCTAGGTCATCATTTACGTAAAACAGTGCATTGTGTTCATAAAGTAAAGATCATGCTTTTTTCTTCCTTTTTCTCCATCAGTCTTTGGACTGATTTGATATTGCCCACCACGAACTGCTCTCCTGTGGTGACCTCTTCATCTCTGAGTGGAACTTGCAACTTAAATTCCCAAGTACGTGCTAGATGTATTCCAGTCTCTGCCTTCCTCTGCAGTTTTTACCCTCTACAGCTCCCTCTGGTAACATGGAAGTTCTTCCCTGATATCTTAACATGTGTCCTATCATCCTGTCCCTTTTCGTTGTCAGTATTTTCCACACATTCGTTTCCTCTCCAATTCTGCACAGAAATTCCTCATTCCTTACCTTATCAGTCCACCTAATTTTCAACATTCTACTGAAGCACCACGTCTCAAATGCTTTGATTCTCTTCATTTCTGGTTTCGCACAGTCCATGTTTCCCTACCATACAGTGCTGAATTCCAAACATACATTCTCAGAAATTTCTTTCTCAAATTAAGGCCTATGTTTGATACTAGTAGACTTCTCTTGGTGAGGAATGCACTTTCTCTCAGTTCTATTCTGCTTTTTATGTCCTCCTTGCCCTGTCTGTTGTGGTTTATTTTATTGTACAAGTAGCAGAATTCCTTAACTTCATCTACTGCTCGACCATCAATCCTGATGTTAAGTTTCTCACTTTTCTCATTTCTGCTAGTTGTCATCACATTCACCATTCTTCAATATACTCTTAACCCATATTCTGTACCCATTAGACGATTTATTCCATTTAGCAGATCCTGCAATTCTTCACATTCACTGAGCATGGCAATGTCATCAGTAAATCCCATCACTGATACCATTTCACTCTGAATTTTAATACCACTCTTGAATCTTTATTTTATTTCCATCATTGCTTCTTCGATGTATAGATTGAACTTTAGGGTGAAAGACTACATCCCTGTTTTACACCATTTTTACTCCAAGCACTTCTTGCTCTTCCATTCTTATTATTCCCTCTTGGCTCTTGTATATTACCTGCCTCTACCTATAGTTTAACCCTGTTTTACTGAGAATTCTGAACAGCTTGCACCATTTGGCAGTACTGAATGCTTTTTCAGGTCAACTAATCCTATGAATGTGTCTTGATTTTTCTTTAACCTTGCTTCCATTATCAACTGCTACATCATAGCTGGCTCTCTAGAGTCTTTACTTTTCCTAAAGCCAAACTGATTGTCATCTAACACAGCCTCAATTTTCTTTTCTATTCTTCTGTATACTATTCTTGTCAGCAACTTGAACACACTAGATGTTAAGCTGATAGTGTGATAAGTTTCACACTTGTCAGCTCTTGCAGTCTTCAGAATTGTGTGGATGATGTTTCTTCAAAAGTCTGTTGATATACTGCCGGTCTCATACATTCTACACACTAACCCCAATGATTTTAGAAATTCTGATGGTATGTTGTTATCCCTTCTACCTCACTTGATCTGAAGTCATCCAAAGCTCTTTTAAATTCTGATTCTGATACTAGATGTCCTGGCTCTTCTATACTGACTTCTGTTTCTTCTTCCATCACATCAGATGAAATTTACTGCACATAGATTCAAATACAAATACAGATGTTTTATTCCACCATTGAGCATATTTACATGCAATTGGTGTCATCAGTGTTAACATAATAATAATAACAATAATAATAATATAAACTTTGACATGACAAATGTTATTACCTACAATATAATAATCCAAGATTGATACAATACATATTTGTGCAAATGTCAATAACAACAAGAAGTTTCCTAATAGATCAATTACAAGATAAATGAACTACATAGTTCAGTGAATGACAAATAAAAAATCAAACAGATAATTAACAATAAGTACATGAAACTGTAATAAAATAGTTGCACAGTGTGGCATATGTATAGTTTGCAGTTAATTTATAGTTCATTCTCATAAGGAAAGTGGGTCATTTGTCACATACTCAAGGAAATCCTGAGCACAGTAAATTACTCTACTTTTGATCCACCTTGAAAGACTAGTTTTAAATTTATTTACTGGCACTATGTAGGCATTTTCAGGTAATTTGTTGAAGTAGACTGTACCAAGATATCTGTAGCTGTTATGTGCCCTTGCAAGCCTAGCACATGGCATATTAATTGTATGTTCACTTCTTATGTTATGATCATGAACTGTTCTCCTTAAGTCAAATTTACTCAGATTCTCTTTCATGAAGACAAGGCAGTTGTAAATATACAGGCCAGGCACTGTCATTATATTTAGTTTTTAAAAATAATCTCAACATGATTCATATGGGTTAGGTTCCGCAATGCACCTTATGGCTTTCTTTTGCCATTTAAACACTAATTTTGAGCCTACGGAATTGCCCCATAATAGTGTTCTATAACTCGGGTGCCAATGGAAGAATCCAAAATATCTTTACTGACACTGCTCCTCAGCTTGTACAGCAGATATATGGCACATGCCAATTTGCCACATATCTTCCCAGCTGAGCTTTTCATCTATATGAAATCCTAGTAATTTTACTGTTTTGTTATCATAACTGGGAGCATTCAGACTGAATACAATAGCTTCAGTTTTACTATCATTCTTCTGCAGTACATTTGCCCCAAACCAAGTAGTGCACTTCTCCATTGCCACTCCTACGCTGTGTTGCACATTTTCGAGATTGCTATCACATGTGATGAGTGTTTTGTCATCAGCATATAGCACTGCATCACATGATACAACTGCAGGTAAATCATTTATATAAATAATGAAAAGGAAAGGTCCAAGAACAAATTCTTGAGGTACACCCTTTACAACTGGGAGACATTCTTGACATATGATTATTTACCTTAACTAACTGTTTTCTACTGTCCTAGTATGACTGCATTAGACATAGAGCATTCTCTCCCACTCTGTACTTGTAGAGTTTTTTTTATGAGAGTATTGTGGGAGACCATATCAAAAGCTTTCCTGAGGTCCAACAGTGTTGCCCAGATAATATCTTTATTTTCAAAACAATTGTATATTTTTGCTACCATACTCTCAACTGCTTTGACTGTAGAAAGGCTGGATCTGAAACCATGCTGTGAGGAGGTGAGTATATCATTATGTTCAAAATACTGACTCATCTGTTTATACATGCAGTATTCTATATTTTTGATATTATGGGTATAAGTGGTATTGGTCAATAGTTATCTGGTGATGCTATATCTCCTTTACTATGTACTGGTTTAACTACAAACATTTTTAAACATTCTGGATAATTACCTTCATTTAAAATTTTGTTGATTATTTTAGTCAGTGGTGTTACAATTTGATTTCTGATATATTTAATAACATAATTTGAGAGACCATACTAATCCTCTAGTCTAGAATTACTGAGCTTAGTTCATTCATTGACCATCTTCTCAGTTACACAAGTCCAGTGAAAGCTGTCTGTCTGCTTACTGTTCATTTCTGGCAGCAGTGCCTCTGCCTTACTCACATTCTCCATTATGCTGTTATCTGATTGAGGGCTGACAAAATGTGCTTTTAGAATTTCAGGTGGAATTGGTGTCTGGTATACTTTATCATCACACTTAGTTTCTGTTTTAATAATTTCTAATGCAGCTTTGCATTTATTTACTGAGTTCAGTATATATGTATCATTTGCTTTGCACTTGGCTGCCTTGATTTCAGACCTGTAAATCTTTTTCACTTTCATGTACATTTCCTTGTCAGCATTATTGTGCTTGGACCTATCATGATAGAGTAGCATTATGATTCTTATTCTACTTAGATGTGGAGTGTTCCAGCTTTTTAGATTTTGTGGTTAGTGTAATGATTTTGCTTTGATATTTTCTTGCAGTGTTTAGGATAACATGCTTCAAAATTTTCAGTTAACAGTTCTAGAAAATTTTTGGTAGATTCATTTGCACCTGCAGTGGTCATTATTTTATCCAATTTTATTAAATTCAATTTACTTATCAACTTGTTTAGCTTTGATTCATTAATTGGTCTTATAATTTTTCTACAGCCTGTGGAAGTTTCAGTTGTGTTACTGTTAAGAGTTTGTCTGAGCCATAGTCCCTCATGATCTGAAATGCCTAGCTTTATTGTGTTGAATTCCATTTTGTTTAGATGAAAATTACAAATTATGTTATCTAGACATGCTTTATGTCTTGTGGGTTTGTCATTTACACAACTGAAGTTAAGAGATCTTTATGCATTTAGCAAGTGATCAACCTTTCTACTCTTAAACCTAATGTCTATATCGATATCACCAAATATCAGTATTCTGCAATTTTTGTATTTGAATGGCAAGAGTATCTGTTTCTCCAGAAGCTCCACACATAGGTCTTCATTGTGTTTTGGGGAGGTCGTAAACTGAAGCTGTTATAATTTCCTGGTTTGGCAACATTATGGCTGCAGCTTCAAATTTTGCTTATATGCACAGCCCAGTTACATCTATAACTTCATAGATTAGGTTCACACTATTTTTAACATATGCAGATCCACAACCATGTTTAATACTTGTTCTACTGTAGCTGGTTGCCAGTTCATATCCAAATGGTACACTTAATTTTAGTTCCTCATAGCTAAGACAGTATTCATTTATTGAAATCACAGTGCAGTGTAAGTTTTCCAGCCAATACTGAAGTTCATTAAGTTTGTTCTTAAGAGACTGCACATTAATATGGAAGAACATTATACTTGTACTGATCTTACTATGGTTTTCCTGTAGCCCTTCAGCAAAAAATCATTGAGATAGGATGGAACTGCTACTTTCCTTTTCCTCAGTATACAACTATTTGATGGGTTTTCCAATGTTGACTGTTCCTTCAGATGGCATGGTGGTGAAGTTCTTGTCTTGTTAAGGGGATGAGTGGCTCCTATTACTTCTGCCAATGTTGATGTTGCATTTTCTGTTATTGGTGTTGATTATTTTCTTGTCGGCCGTGTTTCTGATGATAATGTTTCTGGGGATGCTGCTGCCACTGGTGACTGTGGCTCTTCTGTTGTTGCCAACAGTGGTTGTGGTTCTGCTGTTGACTGGAATGGTGATGATGTTACTTGTTCCAATACTGCTGTTAATGCTGCATCTGCTTCTATTTTTCTTGGTTCAGTGTGGACAATCTCACTTTTGGAATGTGATGGTCCATTTTTTCCATCTTTCTGGTTTTTTGATTCTATAGAAGGTTTTTTTACTTCTGGCATGGTGTTTACTGCAGTTTCTTTTTTCCTCTTTTGTTTACATACAATCCGTGCCTTGTGAAATCTTGTCTTCTTAGAAATATGTTTACATAAAGTACTGTGACATGATTGTATTGTTCACAGGTTTTTAGAACGTACTTGTTCAGCTGATATATGACATAATTTGTCTGTACCGTCTTGCTGGCATGGAATTGTACACAGTCCTTATGTGTATTCCTGATTAACACTTCTACAGCATTTCTGAAATTACAGGTCATCTTCCAGTTTCTGGTGTCATTTGATTCAGCACAGACTATTAGAGTGTCTTCTTTTCCTAGGTGTTTGATTCTCTAGTAACTTCGTTAAATAACGCACCTGGTTTAACAAAGGATGTTACAGAGAGCATTTCTTGTGACAATTCATTTAACAGGCTTGCACAGTTTCTGCCATTTTCGTCAGTCAACATAAGAACCTTAGTTTCTGGCATAGTTATATTAAATTGATTCCTGGTTCCTTTCCCTGCTAACTGCATTTCTGTTTGTGCAGCATTTACTTTTACTGGGACATGTGATGTAACACAATTATTAGAACATTCAGCAATGTCGCTGTTTTGTTTTTCTTTTTGTAAATTTTGTCCACATTTTCAGTCTTCTGAACGAATCAATGTACTGTTTGTTGCAATCATACAGTTTAATTGTTCTTTTAGAGCCTTCAAACTATCAGTAAGATGTGCAATTGGAGCATCCAATCGTAAAATTTCATCTTTCATTCGTTGCTGGGAAATTTTGTCCTGATTATTTCCTTGCACCATTTTATGCACTGACCAATTTACATACTGTATATCATGATGATAGTTGTTTACTTTTCTTCCCCATGCTTTGCAAAAAAGTATGAGAGTAAGCATACCTGGAATCTGGCACTGTTGTGTCTTCATTTCCATTTAATTTGTGCACTTTAAACATATAGTTCAAAATTGTACTACACATTTATTTGAAAGGTTTTCACTAGTACATGCACTGATTTATATTTATGCTGTGTCCACAGTTTATAAAAATTTCACTATCTTGATAATGTAACAAACTCTCTTGTAACAGTAAAAATTACACCTGTAGACTTGAATTTTCTCGTGTTTATTTTTGCAAATTTGAATATATTCACAGTATTATTTCATTACGCACTTACTATCTTGGTTCGTTTCACTATGTTTAACTGTTATCATAGAGGCATTTTTCCACCCACTGCTCTCTCCTCTGCACTTACAGTGGAATTTGCAGTGCAATCTTAATGTTACAATTCTTGCTTTCAATTTCACCAAAGGCTGATTTGACTTCTGACAGTCATTTCGTTGTCAATTTCTTCACATTTTTTATGTAGACATTTCATCTTACCTACCTTTATTTCATCTTACCTACATTTATTTCATTCCTAAGCAACTTGTATTTCTATATTCCTGAATTTCCCTGAATATGTTTGTACTTGCTTCTTTCATCGATCAACTGAAGTATTTCTTGTGTTACCTTTGATACCCATATTTTTCATTCAGCTTCTGTGACTGCCCTTTTTAGAGATGTCCATTCCTCTTTAACTGAACTGCATACAAGTTACTCCTTACCACAGTACCTAAAGCCTCAGATAACTTCAAGTGTATTTCTTCGTTCTTTAGTTCTTCTGTATACCATTTCTTTGTGTATTGATTCTTCTCAATTAGTCTCTTAAAATTCAGCCTACTCTTCATCACTACTCCATTGTGATCTGAGTCTATTTCTGCTACTGGCTATGCCTTATGATCCAGTATCTGATTTTGGAATCTTTCTCTGCCTGGCCATGGCATAACCTGACTGTGTGGAAAGTTTATCTAAGGCCACTGCTCTGTGGATTTAAATACCACTGTTTATTATGAGGGCTGAGCATAAGTACTACTCCATCATGGAAGCTATATTGTCCTATGAGTGAACTGAGGAGAGATTTGAGTTTTACATCCTGTGCAATCAGAGTAATGTACAACCTGTGCAATCAGAGTAATGTACAACCAGACTTGTCATTGCAACATTCAAAGTGGTAATAAATGTAGAAGAGACCACTTAAAAGCATAAGCTCTATAGTATACATCAAGCAAACAACCACTGACAACAATTTTCAGCTGTATCAATACTACAAAGATCTTTGAGACTGCCAGAGAGAGCCAGAAGGACAAACCAGGTAGCGAAATATTCCAAGGTCTGATGCCATCATGAAGAATAAGAATCCAACCCCAGCACACATCAGAATGCAGCAACTGAGCATTTCAATAAACCTCATGGCCTCCCTTGAAGTGCCAATGTGGTAGCACCTGTCTCCTACTTTCAACAGAGGCTCTCTTGCATAATTTGATGGACTAACAGCACTAAGAGAGAGTGGTTGAAGGTGACTTACAACATACAGATGGCTTCCAGACGGAATCATTGACTCTGCAGTAGAGTGTACATTGTAATCAACTTTCCAGCAAATTAAATGTCAATGAGTGATGGAAGCCCAGACTTGGACCTTCTATCTATTGGGAATGATGTTGAATACTAGACTTATGCTTACATCATATGGCTTGAATCAGTACAATTCTAACTTGTACTTCAAATTCATCCTTTAACATTGGTGATATTTAAAGAACATGTTTTCTTTAGTGATTTGCCTTTTGTATGGTGAAAATTATTGACAGAAGAATATTGAGTCACTGACAGGCACAACAAAATGACCGCTAAACAAATAAGTTTTTGGCCAAAAGGCCTTCTTCTGAAGTTGACAAAACACTTACACATACACACACACACAAACGCGTGCATGCAGACAAACACATACACTATGTGGTCAATAGTATCCAGACACCCCACAAAACATACAATTTTCATATAATGTGCATTGTGCTGCCACCTACTGATAGGTACTCCGTACCAGCAACCTCAGTACACATTAGACATTGTGAGAAGGCAGAGTGGGGCACTCTGTGTAACTCACAGACTTCAAATGTGGTCAGGTAATTGGGTGTCATTTGTGTCATACGTCTGTATGTGAGATATCCACGCTCCTAAACATCATTAGGTCCACTGTTTCCAATATTATAGTGAAGTGGAAATGTGAAGGGACACGTACAGCACAAAAGCGTACAGGCTGCCCTCATCAGTTGACTGACAGAGACCGCTGACAGTTGAAGAGGGTTGTAATATGTAATAGGCATTCATCTATCCAGACCATCACACAGGAATTCCAAACTGCATCAGGATCCACTACAAGTACTATGACAGTTAGGCGGGAGGTGAGAATACTTGGATTTCACAGTCGAGCGGCTGCTCATAAGCCACACATCACATCGGTAAATGCCAAACGATGCCTCACTTGGTGTAAGGATCGTAAACATTGGACGATTGAATGGTGGAAAAACCTTGTGTGGAATGACAAATCACAGAAAATTGGGAGGTGGTGGTGTTATGCTGTGGTCTTGTTATTCATGGAGGGGGCTTGCACCCCTTGTTGTTTTGCATGGCACTATCACAGCACAGGCCTACATTGATGTTTTAAGAACCTTCTTGCTTCCCACTGTTGAAGAGCAATTTGGGGATGGTGACTGCATCTTTCAACATGGTCAAGCACCTGTTCATAATGCACGGCCTGCGGCAGTGTGGTTACACAACAACAACATCCCTGTAATGGCCTGGTCTGCACAAAGGCCTGACATGAATCCTATAGAACACCTTTGGGATGTTTTGGAATGCCAACTTCATGCCAGGCCTGACCGATCGACATTGATACCTCTCCTCAGTGCAGCACTCCGTGAAGAATTTGCTGCCATTCCCCAAGAAACCTTCCAGCACCTGATTGAACGTATGCCTGTGAGAGTTGAAGCTGTCCTCAAGACTAAGGGTGCGCCAACACCATATTGAATTCTAGCATTACCAATAGTGGGTGCCACAAACTTGTAAGTCATTTTCAGCCAGGTGTCTGGATACTTTTGATCATACAGTATATGACCATTGCCTCTAGCCACCGGGGCCACACTGGTACAATTATTATAAATGCTTTCTCTGAAAACTAGATGGAACAGACAGTTGAAAGGACATATTAGTCTGTAGGTAATGAATCAACTTTATTTCCTTGAGAATGATATGAATGAAATTGGAAACAGAGGTTCTAATGTACAGTAGTTGTTGCACAAATATCAACAATGTACACATAAAGATCTTCAAAAGCAAAGTGAAAAATTGACAAGATCTTTAAACTCTATGAGTAGGAAACTGTAAATTACTTCATCAGCATAGAGGACTTTTGGAATAGGAAATAATGATCACAACATATTTAGTTCTTGTTAGAAAATGTAACTTAAATCAAGGCCAATAGTTGATCAAGAACAAAACAAATGTGCACCCACTGCAACAGTTGAAAATTAGTATCAAACACAATCAATATGAACGCATTTTTAAACAAATATGAAGTGCTGCATGATATAGTTTATGTACAGCACAAAGCACAGAGAGAAAGAGATATCATTTAAGCCTGCTTTGTCAGCCAAAAGGAAATTCATCAAATCTTCAATAACTATCACAGTAGTCATATTTTATAGGACCTCTTCTAAAGCATTAAGAAATTTCAGCAATGCGCTCACATTACCACTGGCAAAAGCATTAGCATCCAGGCATTCATGTTCACATGGAAACCAAACCCAATAAGTAAAGTTTCTGAAATTCACTTCCACATGTTTCTTCACAAAGTAGAAACAAGTACCACCCTCCTATTCAGTTGATGTACCTCTACAAATGTAGCAGATATAAACCACAAGTGCTAAAAATCATAAATAAAATGCAAAACAATTAACAAGGTTCCAAAGTTGATGATATCCGTGGAAGTTTAAAGCTGAATTAATTTCACTTCAGATATTTAACAATGGATGTAAAGATCAGCAAATGACTCCCACAGACTGAAAATGACTAAGGGTTACACCAATATTTTAAAAAATAACATACACCACCATGTAATATGACCAATATGAATAGAAGACAATATACTGGAGCATATTCCTCCTTAATTACAGTAGTTTTTAATTCATATTTTTGTATGAGAATAAAACTTACAAAAGGTAAACACATCTTTTTTGGTTCAGGAGGTAGTGATGTTAGTGTGGTATGTTGACTGCGAAAAGGGCTTCTTCTCTCATAAGATTCTCTAATGGATGAGACTGTTGCAATGACCTGCAATGATGATTTATGAAGTTTGAGATCTTCAGCAGAATGTTCTTGTTTGTCTTCTGAAAGGTCCCATTCAGCATTCTCCATGTTTACAATACAGGTGAGTTCCACTTGGAAGAATGTAAATCAGTTTGTCATATGGGGATATTATACTCCAGAATAACAATTTTTTTTACATCTGCAAAAAAAGAAGAGCAAATGTAGAGTGGTTAAGTAGTTAGGAAATTATAAGAATCTACTGTATGGCATGATTGTAACGCTATATATGAATACTTGCAAATAATGGTAACAAGATCAAAGCAGCTGAAATAACTATTGACACAAACAGTTAAAAACTTTGCTTCACATGCTGATTAATTTATTCTACTTTTACTCCACAAAGCAGCTACTAAAATGTTTCTACTGTAAATATCATAATTATGAGCTTTCATGACTTTTAATACAATCATACAAAGTATCTGTTTTGTTCGGTAATCTCACGCTTCATTAGAATTATTACATACATCAACACAGAAAGTACTTAAATAATAATAAAACAAATGTTTTATTATTTAAGTAAAATATTTTAAAATTATTATGTAGAGGAGGCATTCATTCCCATTCCCAGAAAGACACACTGGAAAATGACTGATAAACATTTAAGCTTGGATAAGCAGATATGCTTTTAAGCTTTCAGGAGCAGCTGTGGGATGGGGAGGGAGAGGGATAGCAGGGTAAAGGTGGGGGAAAATGCTGTGAAGCCAGTGGGAGCATGTGGGGACAGGAAGGACAGCTAAGTGATGAGTCAGGAGGCAGTGCCGGAGGGATGGGGTGGAATGGGTGCCAGCTGTTGAAGTAGAGATATTGTCTGTGGTTGTTTGGCTTGTGTGGACAGAGGTAACAATGTAGCAATCCTTGACATGGAGGTCAGCATCAAAGAATGTGTCTTGTTGGCTTCAGAAAGACAAGGTGAAGCAAATGAGGGAGAAGATTCCAAAGAAATGTCAGCAGTGTATCCTCACCCTCTGTCCTGATCACAAAGATGTCGCCAATTAATCTGAACCAGCTGCAGCATTTGGGATTCTGGGTGATTAGGGACATTTCATTTAGATGGCCCATGAATAGGTTGGCATAGGAGGGTGCCATGAGCATTGGGGATGTTAGTGTAGAGAAAAGTGATATTGACAGTGATGAGCAGCTCACTAAGTGGTGCAGGAACAGGAATTGTGGAGAGTCTGTGGAGGAGGATATAGAAGTGTAGGTTGTGGGTAAGAGGCTAATAGTGTTGGTCCATGAGAGCAGAGACCTCTCCCTGTTGGTGCACAGTAACTGGCAACAATGAGGTGTCCTGGGGGAGGGGGGGGGGGGTTATGAACTTTAGGAAGAAGCATGTAGAAAGTGGGAGTTCTGTGTGTGGTGGAGATGAGGACAGAGAGAGAGAGAGAGAGAGAGAGAGACTCAAGGGAGAGGTTCTGGGATGAACCTAAGGATTTGAATCCTGCTGGATTTCAGGAATGCAATCACTGTGGAAAGGTTCTTAGATGGACGTATCAGACAAATGGGAGCGTCTCTCCACCAGGTAATCCCTGTGGTTCTTAACCACAGTGGTGGAGTCTGACTAAGACTTAGTCAGCAGGTAGGATTATAAGGACAGAATCAGTTTTTAGGTGGTGGGTTGCAATTCTTACTGCAGATGTAATGTTGGTTTCCAAGTTGAGGGATTTAAGGACTGATAGTGAGGAAAGACTCAAAGTTAGGAGACTACTGAAAGTTAACAGGCTGTGATTAGGAGGCAGTGGTACTAATCACAGATAGATGGATGTGTGAAATGAGTCCCACAGTCTTCATTATTGGTTTCGGATTGAGTCTGATTTGTAGGGTTGGTGAGAAAAATTTTTTCCTGTAGCAACCAAGAGAATGCAAGCTGGTCTTTAACCAGCACAGCATTACTGAACTTTGAAGTGGAGCAGATGATAAGGACTGATGTTTCAGTGAGACAGAGGCTTTTAGAGGAAAAGTACATTACAATTTCCAGGCCTGTTTAGGTTCTGGATTCTGTGGCACTGGGAGAAAGCTTATGAGGGTATGGTAAATGTAGGTTTGCAAGGAAAGGTTTGTCGGTTAAGAGAGGATGCAGAGAAGGTGTGATAGAGGCTCTTGTGGACATGGTGGATAGTGATAGTCCAAGGTGGTAGTAGAAGGTGGCCAGGTTGGAGAGTTTTTCAGGGTAGTGTTGTGCAAGCTGCTCTAGAGAGCAAAAATTTCAGTCTGGCTGATGCAATACAGGAATTTGAGATTATAGAGCAAGACAGTTTTATGGATGGAGTATGGGTATTGCAAGGAGGTTTGTGTCTGATTTATACAGTTTTACCAGATTAGGTTTTGAGGGCTACAGACTGATGGAGTTAGAACAGATAGAGGTCATTGCGGAAGGAAGGGTAGTGGACAGAGGTGGGTCATTTGATGGTCAGGCAGCTTGTGGGGTTTCCATGAGCTACACAAAAATGCAGGAACAGTATGTGGGACTGGGTTCTGGCTAGGGATAAAGCAACTTTTCTGTACTGTGGTTGGAGTAAGGACCATATTGGAGGACAAAAAACACGTAAATATACATAGGGAAAAAACACAAAAAGAATGAAACACAGGAATATGGGGGGAAAAGGTAAAACATTAGGCAGTAGGGTCTATAGTGAAAGATGAAAATTAACTAAAATCAACATGAAAACACATTCAGATCAAAGATAAAAATAAATAAAAAGATGATAATGGCATGCAAGCCAGTAGATGAAGATATGTAAAGAAAGGAGGGCAGCAGAGGGGTTCCTAACCTTCAACCTGACCTCACCATCATTCGAAGAAACCACAATTCATTGTCTAAAAGCTGATCCCAACACTATAATCATACCCACCAACAAAGGCTCCACCTGGTGCATGGACTACAGTGGCTGTCAGATACATCCACCTACAGGCCCTGCCACAGTGACCCCATTGCAGAAATCCAGCAGGATCTCTAGCCCCTCTTCAAATCCTTAAGTCCATACCTGAACCTCTCCCCCAAGTCTATTCTCTCCTCATCTGCACCACTCCCAGTACTCCTACCTTCTACATGCTTTCTAAAGTCCATAAATCCAACCACCCAGGATACCCTATTGTGGACAGTTACTGTGGCCCCACAGGGAGAATCTCTGCTCTCACAGATCAATACATTCAGCCTATCACCCGTAACCCACACTCCTGTATAAAAGACACCATACATTTCCCCACAGTCTCCTCACAGTCCCAGTTCCTTTACCACCCACCATGCCACTCATCACAGCTGATGTCACTAACATCTCCAATGCTCATGGCCTTGCTGTTATTGATCTTACCTTTCCCAAAACCCAACTGACTCCAAACCTACAGCCTGCTTCCTGCTCATGGTGACCTACAAAATCCTCATTCATAATTATCTCTCCTTCAAAGTCATCACCTCCAAACAAATGGGCACCTGTAGAACACCATCTTTTACCAACTTATTCATGGGCCATTTAGAGGAATTGCTCCTAACCATACAGAATCTCAAACCCACAGCAGGTTCACATTCACTGAAGACATCTTCGTACCTGGACCTAGAGTAAGGGTACCCTATCCAAATTCCTCCAGAACCTCAATACCTTCTCCCCCGTTCATTTCACCTTATCCTCCTCAACTCAACAAGCCAGCTTCCTTGATGTTGACCTCCATCTCAATGATGGATATGTCATAAACTCCATCCACACAAGCCAATTAACCACCAACAATACTTCCACTTCAACAGCTACCACCCATTCCAAAGTCTGTTCTGTACAATCTTACCAACCAAGGTCATCACATCTTTGGTGATAAGCAGTTGGTCTCCACATATGCCAAGGGTCTCACAGGTCTTCACAGGCGAAAATACCCTTCCAATCCTGTCCGAAAACAAATCTCTTGTACCTTGCCTCTCCAGTCACCTACTACCTTCCCAATACCCAGTGTCTGGCCACAAAGAAGCACTCACCTCGTGACTCAGTAACACCCAGAACTGAAGAAAGTGAATCATCTTCTCCAGTAGGATTTTGACTACCTCTTGACACATCCTGGAATGAGGGATATCCTCCCTGCTGTCCTCCCCATCCATCCTACAGTGGTATTCTGTTTCCCATCAGGCCTAAGCAATATCCTTGTCCATTCCTGCTCCACCCCTGCTCCCAGCCCACTTGCCTCATGGCTCATATCTCTGCAATAGACTTAGATGCAAGGCCTGCCTCATGCATACTCTCGCTTGTACCTACTCCATTCTTACCACAGACATCTCCTACTCAATCAAAGAGAGGGCTGCTTGTGAAAGAATCTATGTAATCTACAAATTAAGCTGCAACCACTGTGCTGCTACCTACATGGCCATGACAGCTAATAAGCTATCTGTCTGCGTAAGTAGCAACCACCAAACTGTAGGTAAGATATGGCTGGCTCTCCCAGTTGCAGAACATGCTGTCCAACACAATATGCTTCACTTGAATGACAGATTCACAGCTTGTGTCTCCTGGATTCTTCCTATTAATGACAGCATCTCGGAATTGTGCAGGTGGTAACCCTCCCTGCAATATATCCTTACATTCTTTCTTTCTGGTAAATATGACCCCCTTTTCCTCCTGTCGACCTATGCTAGGCTCAGTCATCCATTCACCTATACCCTTTCCTGATCCACTCCAGCACACCTCCTGTCCCAACAATGCACCTACTAGGCTTTTGCCCTTCTCACTTTTCCACTCTGGCTTTCTCCATCCCTCAGGCACAGCCTTCTGACTCTGCACCTAACAGCCCATCCTGTCCCTGCACGCTCCCACAGGCAGCTTAGCACCTTCCCCTACCCCTACCCTACCATCCCTTCCCCTCTCCACACCACACCTCTTCACTAGCCCCATCATCCACTCATAGCATAATGCTGACAATGACAGATGCAGTTGCAGTCAGCAGTTGAACCCCAGCATCCAGAGACAGTGCCCATGTGTGTGAGAGTTTCACTTGTATTAACATGTGTGTTTTATATTTCAGGAGAAGTACCTTTTTGTCTGAAAGCTTAAATCTTTATCACTCTTTTCCATTGTGACTTTCTGTGGCTCAGTGCCTCCTTTATGTGGTGAGTAGCAATCCTATCCTTTACATATTGTTATTCCATCCTTGACTTTCCATTATTTGATTTTAAAATTATTGATTTTCCAAAATATACAACTGAATAAAATTCTTTACATTGTAGCCATCTTTCTAACACCTTTCTCATTTCTTTAATGTGTACAACTTGAAAAATTTTACACTTAGGTACTTATTGTTAACATGGATCAGTAAAAGTTTTGAAGAGGGAATTCCAGACAGTGTCTGTTTCTGGTGCTGTGTACGTGCACATCTCATCTCATGTTAAATTTCTCTATCTTTTTTCTGACGTACGTTAAATAATTATGTACACATAATGTAGGTGGCATTATTGTATTAAGGGATTTAAAATGGTTTTTGAAGGTTTATCTACATGTTAATACAAGTACTGTAACTGCTTTCTCCTGCAGTGTGAAAATATACTCAGTTCCTGGGCAATTTTCCCATAGCAAACTTTCACATTGCTGATGGGAATGGAAAAAAGTGAAATACATTAGAATAATATTCCATCATCTTCGAGGTGTGTATCCAAGACATAATTAATTCTTCTTCTGACATTCAAACTGATAACTATGCAGCCATCTCTGTTGGTGACTGAATTAAATCCACCTGACATAAATATACTGAGGAGCAAATGTATGTGCTTAAGAGGTATGACAATCAGCTCAAGAGTATCTGTCACAGATAAAACTTCATACGTCTAAGTACAAAACACAGCAAGAACCAAGTCAGCAAATCCACAGTGCTTATGAATTATGTGTCTCATTATAAAAATGCACACATATGTTGGAATGCCAGACATCGTAGACTCATCAATCGTGTGGCAATTGCCTTACCTCTGATGCATGTGCAATTATTCCATTTGTGTCAATTGGTTTTAAATCAGTCGCCAACTCACCTTGGTGCCTGTAGCATTATCATCTGAAATATTGGAAAATGAAATGGTGTCCTGGATGCATGCCTGAAAGATGATGGAATAATCTGTCTGCTGGGAAAACTTCAAGAGATGCAACAGAATAATAGCTGTTTGCTCATATTGTTCTTAATTTATACAATTTTAAAAAATTACAACAAGTTTGCTGCAAAGACAATATGTTTGTTCTTCCAAAGAGGGGTTTTGATCAGTCATCAGTCCCAGTAATTTCACTATTTCATAGTCACTTTTGATGATCAACAGTTCCTAGACAACATGTTATGTTTTTGATAGGCTAAAGCAGAAATGGTTGGCCTGCCACCAATGACTAGTCTCTTGCATTATTTCCTTGTTGTTCTCTGGGATATCTTACAAATTACTTCTTGTTGTTATTAGTGTTACATCATCATTAGCATAAAGTATACTACTGTATGTTATACGAGGGTAAATCAATTATTAGCCTCAAAGTAGCTATAAAATTTTATTATAATCAAATAGGAAACTTCCAAGAACATCATTTTTCAACATATTCTCCTTGTGTTTCAACGAACTTGGTCCATCGTTGTACAAGCTTCCTGATGTCCTCCCTCATAAAAGAAGGTTCTCGGATGAGCTGCAAGCCAGGAATGCACCGCTTCTTTCACTGATTTGTCCAAGGCAAATTGACGGCCACTTAATGCCTGTTTGAGTGGACCAAACATGTGATATTCAGAAGGGGCAAGACTGGGACTATATGGAGGATGATCCAGTACTTCAAATTTGAGTTTCTGGAGCGTTTCAGCAGTGTGAGCAGCGGTATGCAGACTTTCATTGTCGTGCAACAACACAACACCTTTTGACAGCAATCCTTGGTTTTTGCTTCAAATTGCAGGCTTCATCCTGGCTTACCGTAATGTACACTGTTTATTGTTGTGCCCCTTTCCCCATAATTTTCCAGTACTGGACTCTGTGTGTCCCAAAAAACCGTAAGCATCAGTTTTCCTGCGGACGGTTGGGTCCTGAACTTTTTCTCGGTTGGCGAACTTGGATGTTTCCATTCCATACTCTGCCATTACTATCTGGCTCATAATGATGAATCCATGTTTCTTCACCAGTAATGGTCCTGTCTACGAAGTTGTCCCCTTCATTACCATAATGATCCAAATGTTTTTTTGCAGATGTCCAAGTGCGTTTGTTTATGTAACTGTGTGAGTTGTTTTGGGACCCATCTTGCACAAACTTCACAAAATCCAAGTCTGTTGAGGAATATTTTGTAGGCAGAACCATGACTAATTTGCAGACGATGTGCCATTTTGTCAATAGTTAATAGTCTGTCTAAGAGAATCATTTCACATGAACCCTCAATGGTTTCTTCATTTGTGGCGGTAAATGGTCGTCTGGCTCCTTCATCATGCGTAACACTTGTGTGACCATTTCAGAATTTTTAAATCCATTTGAAGACACTCTGTTGTGGCAAAACACGGTTCCTGTACTGTACCGAAAGTCTTCGATGAATTTCGGCCCCTGATACACCTTATGACCACAAAAAATGGATCACTGAAAGTTGCTCTTCTTTGGTGCAAATAAACAGCAGAGCAGCCATGATTAACAGCAAGGCAGTGATAACAAAACTAACCTAGCAGCCTGAAAATTGCAAAGATATAACAACAAATAAACAAAGCATGCGTCATCAACATAAAATGACAGTACTACCAAAATACAAAAAAATTTAACTAAATTGTGGATAATAATTGACTTACCCTCATACAATTCAAAAAGTCATTAACATGCTCAATAAATGGGAAAGTCCAAGAACAGACTTTGAGGAACGTTTCTTTACATATTGCTTAATTTTGATTTCCGCTTATTTTGGTGTAGTAGATGCAGTCAGTTGCTAGGTAAAACTCAATAATTTGAATGATTTATCTTAAATGCCATAAAAGGCTAATTTCCTAATTGTTGTACCATGTGGCACAGACTCAAAAGCTTTGCTTAACTCTATCATATCCTTCATAAATGTTATTTATCAAGATTTAAGTAGCTTTTACTGCTGATACATGAGACTTAAAACCATTCATGAATGCCATTTATCAAGATTTCAGTTGCTTTTATTGCTGAGACTTAAAACAAAACTGTTGTTTATCTAAGCTTCTGTTACTTTTGAAATAGCAACATATTGGTAGTAAAATAATGTAAGGGAAAGTTCTGGTTGAGAATAACGAATTACTCATGAATAAAGGAGGTGACTCACCTAAAGGCAGAAGCACTGCATTGTCGACAGATACATGCACAAAAGGTTACAGAACTTTACTTCGCAAGCTTTTGGAACTGAATTCCTCTCTCAAGCTGTAGGAGAAACAAGCACACACACACACACACACACACACACACACACATATTTGAGTGGAATGAGCATAATATAGGGAGACAGGCACGTGTATGTGTGCGTGTGTGTGTGTGTGTGTGTGTGTGTGTGACTTGTACAGCCTGAGAAAGGAATCCCATTCCACAAGCCAGCAAAGTAAACCTCTGTACCTTTTGTGTGTGTATCTGACAACAATGCAGCACTTCTGCCTTTAGGTGAATTGTCTCCTTTAATCCTAAATAATTCAATATACTGGTAGTATTTATTTGTGTATACAGTTTCCTGTTGATCTGGATATGATTAGTACAGTGACAACAGGACCATAATTACTTAGAATTTTATGAGAACAAAGTCCACAGATTTAGTGTAATCATTGTGTGAAGTCATTCCACATGTGGCTGTTAAAAAGACTTATTGTGATTTTAATTCTGATGTTTAATCAAGCACTGTAGGATATTAAAACCCCCTCTATAACATTAAGTTGTGACATGCTGGAACATAGTTCCCAGAATCTGAAAACAAGTATGTGTGGAGGTATAAGTTCACCTGCTGCTCCACACTTCACATGAGCACAAAGTCATGTAGCTCTAGAACAGTAACAGCAATCATCTAGCTCAAAAGAAAACAAATTACATCCATAATACACACTAAAATGAAACTGTCAGCTAGCCATTGTGGTAGATGGATTACCATATCCAACCACAAAATTGGCTAGATGGTCATTTCTTCTTGGTGTATATTGTGGATGTAATGTTTAGTTTTATGCTAGCTGATTGCTGTCATTGTGCTACATGGATTGTTCATGCTCGCATGGTGTGTGGAAGAGTGGGTAAACTTAATACTTCCACATACATATTTGGTAGCAAGACTGCTGTGAATTATGTTCCAGCATGTTACAAGTTAATGTTGTAGAGGGAGGTTTAGCGTCCCACAATATTTGGCAATGACTAAATATCAAAACTATTATCACAGAAGATTCTTTTAACAACCATATGCAAAATGACATCACTCAATATTTCTTAGGAGTTCTTTTCACTATTTTCATACACCATCAGTGTAATGCTAGTCATAGCTCATTTTGGAAAGATTCTTTCATCTAGGATTTCATTTGGCAGTACATTCTGATTTAATCTACAACACACATTATAATAAAATTATTGAACCCATAACAGTCTTGTATTTTGAAACTGCTAATCAGTAGTTTGTTTATAGATTTATAAATGGCACTTTAACTGATTTGTGCCTAAGATTTCACTCTTCTTGTCTGCCCTGAATAAGCAATCATAGCATCTGCATACAAGATGCAATTACTGACTAGTGTAGTGGGACTAGCACAATTCACAAAATATTCATTTAACATTACAGGAATGGAAATCTATTTAGAAATACCATAGACAGTATCAAAGCCACAATATGTAACATTCTTTAAACTAGCATTAAAGTAATAAAGTTATCCTATACACCCAGTTTGGGCTGACACATGGTATACATCCACTTGTCACTGTGTTGGACTGCATCATCACAGTCTCATATGTTCATCAATTTGGGAGATCAAGTAACACCACTTCCAACAAGAAAATATTTTTTTAAGTGTCACTTTGGATGATTTTAATATGGTGGTATTCTCTGCTATGCCTCAGCAACCATATCCATATCACTTTCTTAGTCATTTTGAACTGAATGTTTGAGAGAACGTATTTCTAGAGTGCTTCTCCTGTGATTTTTTTAAATACATACAAAGTATGAAATATGAGACAGTTTTATTATGAATCACAATCAATAAATTTGTGGCACATTTGTGATGTTAAGTTGATCTGAGGACTGACATTTGGGCATCAAGCATTGGCTCAAACATGTGCTTTTCAGTCTACTACTGTTCTTCTTGTTCTGGGTACTACTAACACCCACATATTCTGTGCAGATATGCCTTAATTTGTGTAGTAGAAATAAAGGAAGACTTACAGAATGTGATCTATAAGCTGATACCCCATATCAATTATTAATGATACCCATGGCAACTACTAGCTCATGGCCGAGAAGACAGTACTATAAGAACTTTTTCATATTATGTGAGATACTGAGAGTTTCATCTGGGATAAGACTGACAATTTTTTATGTTTTTGTAGAATATCTCTTGCATATATCAATTTCTATTCAAGATAATTTGATTTCTATTACTGTGCATTATTTCTATACAAACACCCCTAGTGCACTGTGTGTCTTATATTTTTCAATAATTGGTAGAAAAAAAAGTAATTGAAATGAGTCTATGTTACCACATGCTGTGGAGTTACACTGACCCCTCAAATTTGTTTTATTATAAACAAGTGCAAAATGGTCCTGAGATAAATGTTGGTGTAGTGCAGTATGAGTATGACCCCTGTAAAGGGATCTCAATGACCCCCTCTAAAACTCTATGATTTTTAAAATGTTGATAAGCTAGACATCAGTGAAACACACATTTCTATGATTATAATTATCAATCTTTTATTTAAGCAAACTACAATTTATTGACAAAAAAACATTAAATTTCTTTTACTAAAATGCTCTGTGGAAATTTATACAGAATTCTATAACCGTCAGCTTGTAGCTCTGCCGAAGGCACCTTGTCAGTCGCATAACAGAATGGGGCAGAGAATATATCATTTTATTCTGGAACAAATTTAGCTTTCATTAAATCAGTGGAGTGAAATCCCATTACTTCAACTACCTTTTCTTTTTTTGCAACTTTTGGGTAATAAAAAATATAATGAAAAGTTTGCTTCCCTGTTTTACCCCCAATTACTTTTACCATGACATAGTCATCTGGAAAAAGATCTTGCCACTCTTACTTAGTGAGCATCAAATCTTTGTCAATGGGATCATCTGAAGGATCAAAATCATTTCATCAGTTTCCAGAGTCTCTGGCAATTTCATTACATCAGGCTCATCTTCTGACAAAGAATTATCAAAATTTTGGAAGAGATTTTTCTTGGCCTTTGAGAGTTCTTCTTTAGCTGCGAATGATTTGGAACAACTAGACTAATGATAGTTTGTATCACTTGTACCTGCAGACAATTTGAATTTTTTATATAGTGCAGACACATTGTCATTTGATGACTTTTTGAATGATTTTGGGCTAATGTTCAATGCATGGACAGCTAAGACATCTTTACTAGGGCTCATGTCAATTTTCTTTCACTTTGTGTTTGAAAGGGCTATTGGTTTTTTTCACATAGAGACTTTAAACAAAAAAAACAGAGATTCAGCTACAGGTTCCTTTTTCTCTTCCGTATCCTGTACACCTGGGAGTTTAGTGAGTATAGATTCCTTTTAATTGACAAGATCACTTCTTTCAATGTTTCCTTATCCACATCTAGATACCATCTTGCACCTGGAGACATTTGATAAATTTTAGGCATTGCAGTTCAGCTCAGTTTTTAATTTAGTTATGGCTATACCTCATCTATTCAAGCTGACAGCTTATTCTTTCACTTCACTGTCTAATTAAAGTTGTAGCTTATTGTGACCATTCTTTACAGTTAAAACAAAACATGTATCTCAATCTAAAACTTCTGCAATAAACAGAACACTTGTAACAACAGAGACTCTCCAGGATTAACTCTGAATTTACATTCATTGTTGCCACAGTCTTAATTTGTAAACAATGATTATAAACTACACTTTTATTCTACACCATTTTTCAGCAAATACATATACATTAATGGAAATTTAGGGGGTCACTGTTAGCCCAGAGAGGAAAAAAATAGGTCAATGTTACACTTTTTTAAAGAAATGTGAATTTTTAACTGTTCAAATTGTTTGTACTGTTAACAAGGTCAGAGAACTTCATTAAAATGTGTGAATTTGAACATACAACAACCTGATGATGATAGGATTAATCATTTCTTCTGGGCCAAGAAAGTTTATACGAACTGAATTTATAAGCAGAATACAGAGCTTGCTTAAAAAATTTTTTTGAACTATAACTTTTTTTATTCAAATCAACAAAATCCATTATATTACAAGATAATTTTTATTTTCAAAAATATATATAAGTTTAGACAGAAATGGAAAGAAAAAGGGGTCAATGTTTCCCCCAGGAGATCAGAATCATCTTCGTTGATGGTACCACAAAGCCTCCAGTGCAAGAAAAGATGCACTATAAAGAGGAACAACTGCAGTTTGCAATTGATGCCATTTGTAAGACCGAGCAAGGTGGCGCAGTGGTTACCTCACTGGGCTCAGAATCAGGACGACAGTTCACACCTGCATTCGGCCATCCTGATTTAGGTTCTCCGTAATTTCCCTAAATATCTTCAGGCAAATGCCAGGATGGTATCTTTGAAAGGGCATGGCTGACTTCCTTCCCCATCCTTCCCTACTCCACTGGGACTGATGACCTCGCTGTCTGGTCCCCTCCCCCGAATCAACCAGCCAACCAAGGGAATGCTTGTGGTAACAGAAAAAAAAAAAAAGTTTTATTTCTCGCTTCTGTAAAGCCAAAGGAAAGACATCTGGAAGTTCATAGAGTGGTCCTGAGACAATGCTGAAAAAGAAGAGGAGTGCCAATACAACGGGAGAGTGCGGAACCTTGGAGTAATTTTCAGACTCTGGTCTCTAGCCAGCCCCGTAATACAAGTTTGACATTTTTTTCTTATTCTATTTTTATATGATGGTACTCATTTTATGCACTGTAGTCGTTTTCTGACATTCAAAAGATTACCCCAGAAAAGTAAGTCTTTTCCAAATGTGAAAAAAATGTTCCAACGTACAACATGGTCACACACATGGGAGCAAATACTCTATTGTAATTTGAAAGTGTTGCAATCAAGATAATCTTGTCAGCATTTTATTTAATCATCTGTCTGTTACATTATTATTCTGTTAGACATCAATAATTTTAAGTGGAATCTATTTAATAAGAAGTTTTATCAAAAACCAGTTACACATTAAGTGGGCCTACATTTTGAAATAGAAGCTATTGGCAACTAACACAAATTTCCATTTTCAGGACAGAGACAATTATTTAGACATTAAACAAACTTGGTTCATTTGCAAATATCACCCGTTTCATGGTAAAATACCTTTAGTTTCAAGGTACAAGATGGTGCATGACCGACGAAGTATGGCTTAACCCTACACATGTTATAGAACCAGTTTTAAAAATACAGAGAATTTTGCTCATAATAAAATTCTTTAACTGAAGAATTAATAGTATCTTCCAAATTGCTTTAATATATTAAAGAGAGCTTGAATATGTGAAACCCATCCTTTAATAACTGTACACGACAAACTCCGGACTGAGACTGGTTTTTCATGGAGAAAGGTGATAGGAGCTACATCATTAACGGCTGACATGTTTCATTGCTGACGTCATTTTCCAAAATTAATGAGAAGGTGATGTATTTTAGAATAATATCTCACTTAAGCAAAATAATATTCTCAGAAATCACACTTCGGGTTTCAAAAGAGTTGCTCTACTGAGAACCCCATTTACATGTTCACTCACCAGATTTTACAAGCATTAAATACTAAAATAGCACCGGCTGGTATTTCCCGGTGACCTATCTAGGGCATCTGACTGTGTGAATCACAACATTCTGCTATATAAATTAAATTTTTATGGGATTGATAATGTCATACCTAACCAAAAGAATGCAGAAAACTGTACTTAGTAATTCAACCAATGTAGGCATGGTCATTATTCTGACTGGGGAGAAATCACATATGTGGTTCCCCAAGGCTCAATCATAGATCCACTACTGTTCTTCAGATATTGAAATGATCTTCTGTGTAATACCTGTATATAACAACCAGAGTTGTTTTTTTTTGCAGATGACAGAGGTATTATGATCAATCAAAGCATACACACAGAAACAGAAGAAATAGTAAACAATATGCTCAAAAATATCTGGTTTTCTGAGAATTTTAAAAAGACAACATATTGATTCCTGCACATTTAGGGGTACTACACCAAGATAGGTGTAACACGTGGTGAGGAAATAATAACTATGGTGGAAACTTCAAAATTCTTAGGTATTCTCATAGATGAGTATTTAAACTGGAAAAAGCACATTTTGGAAGTCTGAAAATGAATTAGTTCAGTCAGATTTGCACTTAGAATCACTGCAAATCTTGGGGAGAGACAAAGCAGTAAGCTGACGTATTTTGCATATTTCATTCAGTAACGTCATATGGATTTATGTTCTGGGATAACACATCTTTAAGAAAAAAAGTCTTCATTGCTCAAAAACATTTTGTAAGAGTAATATGTGGTGTATACCCATGATTATCTTGTAGACTTCTGTTTCATGAGTCGGAGATTCTGACTACTGCTTCACAACATATGTGAAACACAACTCACACTTTTCTCACATGAAATAATGGAAGCTTCGAATCCTAGTATTTCCTGATTTCCCAAATGCATTTGACTCAGTACCACACCTATGCTTATTGTCAAAAGCACAATTATTTGAGGTATCAAGTGAAATTCGTGACTGGATTGAGGCCTTTTTGGTAGAAAGGACACAGCATGTTAACTTGGATGGAGAATCATCGTTGGATGTAGAAATAACTTCAGATGTGCACCAGAGAAGTGTGTTGGGACCCTATAATACTGACAGAAACCTCAGACTTTTTGCAGATGATGCAGTTATCATGAACAACCGAGTTAGAAAACTGCTGCGGAAGCAAAGGGAACTTCACAACAAACATAAACAAAGCCAAAGCCTTGCAGACAAACAAAAATTACGCGAAGCGAAATGCAGTGTGAGGAGGGCTATGCGAGAGGTGTTCAATGAATTCGCAAGTAAAGTTCTATGTACTGACTTGGCAGAAAATCCTAAGAAATTTTGGTCTTATGTCAAAGCGGTAGGTGGATCAAAACAAAATGTCCAGACAGTCTGTGACCAAAATGGTACTGAAACAGAGGATGACAGACTAAAGGCCGAAATACTAAATGTCTTTTTCCAAAGTTGTTTCACAGAGGAAGATTGCACTGTAGTTCCTTCTCTAGATTGTCGCACAGATGACAAAATGGTAGATATCAAAATAGACGACAGAGGGATAGAGAAACAATTAAAATCGCTCAAAAGAGGGAAGGCCTCTGGACCTGATGGGATACCAGTTCAATTTTACACAGAGTACGCGAAGGAGCTTGCCCCCCTTCTTGCAGCGGTGTACCGTAGGTCTCTAGAAGAGCGTAGCATTCCAAAGGATTGGAAAAGGGCACAGGTCATCCCCGTTTTCAAGAAGGGACGTCGAACAGATGTGCAGAACTATAGACCTATATCTCTAACGTCGATCAGTTGTAGAATTTTGGAGCACGTATTATGTTCCGAGTATAATGACTTTTCTGGAGACTAGAAATCTACTCTGCAGGAATCAGCATGGGTTTCGAAAAAGACGGTCATGTGAAACCCAGCTCGTGCTATTCGTCCATGAGACTCAGAGGGCCATAGACACGGGTTCACAGGTAGATGCCGTGTTTCTTGACTTCCGCAAGGCGTTCGATACAGTTCCCCACAGTCGTTTAATGAACAAAGTAAGAGCATATGGACTATCAGACCAATTGTGTGACTGGATTGAGGAGTTCCTAGATAACAGGACGCAGCATGTCATTCTCAATGGAGAGAAGTCTTCCAAAGTAAGAGTGATATCAGGTGTGCCGCAGGGGAGTGTCATAGGACCGTTGCTATTCACAATATACATAAATGACCTGGTGGATGACATCGAAAGTTCACTGAGGCTTTTTGCAGATGATGCTGTGGTGTATCGAGAGGTTGTAACAATGGAAAATTGTACTGAAATGCAGGAGGATCTGCAGCGAATTGACGCATGGTGCAGGGAATGGCAATTGAATCTCAATGTAGACAAGTGTAATGTGCTGTGAATACACAGAAAGATGGATCCTTTATCATTTAGTTACAAAATAGCACGTCAGCAACTGGAAGCAGTTAATACCATAAATTATCTGGGAGTACGCATTAGGAGTGATTTAAAATGGAATGATCATATAATGTTGATCGTCGGTAAAGCAGATGCCAGACTGAGATTCATTGGAAGAATCCTAAGGAAATGCAATCCGAAAACAAAGGAAGTAGGTTACAGTATGCTTGTTCGCCCACTGCTTGAATACTGCTCAGCAGTGTGGGATCCGTACCAGATAGGGCTGATAGAAGATATAGAGAAGATCCAACGGAGAGCAGCGCGCTTCATTACAGGATCATTTAGTAATCGCGAAAGCGTTACAGAGATGATAGATAAACTCCAGTGGAAGACTCTGCAGGAGAGACGCTCAGTAGCTCGGAACGGGCTTTTGTCAAAGTTTCGAGAACATACCTTCACCGAAGAGTCAAGCAGTATATTGCTCCCTCCTACGTATATCTCGCGAAGACACCGTGAGGATAAAATCAGAGAGATTAGAGCCCACACAGAGGCATACCGACAATCCTTCTTTCTGCGAACAATACGAGACTGGAATAGAAGGGAGAACAGATAGAGGTACTCAAGGTACCCTCCGCCACACACCGTCAGGTGGCTTGCGGAGTATGGATGTAGATGTAGATATAGAAGTACTGTCTGAAGGAAGCTGCATAAATATTCAGTCAGATCTTGTTAAGATTTCAGAGTGATGCAGAGATTGGTAATTTACTTTAAATGTTCAGTAATGTAAAATTTTGCACTTCACAAAACGAGAAAATGTAATATCCTATGACTATAATATCAATGAGTCACTGCTGAAATCGGCCACCTCATACAAATACCTTGGACCAACAGGGCATATTGAACGTATAGAAAGACCAGAATGAATGGTTACAGGTTTGTTTGATCCATGAATCAGTTTCGCAGAGATACTGAAAGAAGTGAAGTGGAAGACTCTTTAAGATAGACATTAGCTGTTCCAAGAATGTCTATTACCAAAGTTTCAAGAACCAGCTTTAAATGATGACTCTAGGAATATACTACAAACTTTTATGTATCACTCACATATGGATCATGAGGATAAGATTATAATAATTACTGCATGCACAAAGGCATTCACACAATCATTCATCCCGCACTCCATATGTGAATGGAATGGGAAGAAACCCTAATAAATGGTACAATGGGATGTATCATTTGCTGTGCATCTTATGGTGGTTTTGAGAGTATAGATGCATATACTTATTCGCTTATGAAGCTTGTTGCAAATAACCCACTGCAGTTCAAAAGGAACAATGATGTTCATAATTACAGTACCAGAAGCAAAAATGACATGCATCACTCCACATTACGGTTGTCTTTAGCTAAGAAAGGAATATGTAATGTTGCAACAAAAATTTTTTTAATACTTACCTGTGATATAAAACGTTTGACAGGTAACAATGTAAATTTTGAAAACAAACTTAAAAAGCTTCTCCTTGACAATTCTTCCTACTCTGTAGAATTTCTACCAGGCTCCTACTGTAGTGTGTAAAATATGGTGGGTAGAATTACTATCTCACATATTTTACAAAGAAAAAAAAGGAAAACCTTATAAATGTTTAGCATGCAGCCATATTTAAAAATTGTGATATGTATGTAGAATGACTCATTCCACATTATTATAATTTATGATACAAATGATATGTAGAACACAAAACTAACTAACTATTATAAGTTCAAACTAAGTCGACGCTCAGCATGGTGGCAAGTGAAAGTGACCATAAAGACATTTTCCATTTACTGTTGCTCCTATCAACCACTACACCTGGCATCACCTAAGTTTTTGTGTATGTTGACTAACTGGTAAAATGTTGTTTCAGGATCCCACACAATGGCATATTAAATGCTGATATACTAAAGCAATAGAGTGTAGGGAACTTGAGGAGTTACTGGAACATTTCCTTTGAATTCACATCAAATTTACTTCATATGTAATTTCCTTACAGAAAAATAATCATCATTTTCACTGATGGTACTTTAATGGTCATGCATCACATATTACTTTACATACTAGGAAATTTTCCACAGGAATGGCATTAACAGTACTAGTATTACTTCTAATTCTAAGCTACTTATTGAACCCACTAATATTGGTGTCTTTATATGCTATAGGGTAATTGATATGACAAAATATCCCATTGGAAAGTGAATCACATAAATCAATAAGCCTAGGAATAAATAAATTGTTCATCCTCACTACATGGAACATTAACTGGATGCATAACATCTTCAACAACACCTACTGGAATGAGGAAAATTCGTCATGTTCCATGTTGTACATTCCTCATATTGTACATTACTGGAAAATCTTATCCACAAATTAATATCTCCCAAAACTAGCAGGGTTGGCACGAAGCAACAAAAAAATTGCATGAAAAAAACTTCGTTACATCTATATTATGTAAGATCTACTTCTGATGTACGGAAGGAAAGATGAATAATTTCATATTTTCTGGCCTGTAAGGTTGTCAATACAGACAACCGTGACAACTCAAAAGTAGATTAAACTGGCACCCAACACCAAAATAATGAAGGAGGAGACACATAAGTGTCAAAGTTAAACCAAAATAATGTAGAGTCCCAGTAAAATGGAACTAATCTCGCAAATGCAAATTTACGTGTGATACGTTTAAATGAAAAGAAAATTAGCTAAATATTTTTCCTTGGAAAATTCACGTATTGTCAACTACTGGTAGTTAGTTTGTCTGGTAACGCTACTGAAGAAACTCGAGGCAGTTGATACCAGTATTAAGGATTGTAGGCCCACTATCTATACTTTCTGTGACGGTACGGCATGTTTAAAATAATTTGCATCTCGTGTAAAGACGTGTTCCCCTGGGTTAACGAAAACTGTAAGTAATGTAAAAAGATTATGTCAATGATTAGGCTTCACAGTCTTACTAAACGTGGCATTGACAAACATTTATTATCGTAACACGAAAACACTGAAACGTCCTGCTCTGAACGAATTTCGTAGTTCGCACAAAATTTATGCCAAGTGAAGATTACGTAGTTCGCACAAAATTTATGCCAAGTGAAAATTCCACATTAACTGCAATGTTTAGTAGTGCCATTCAAACTTTCGGAATCGATGTTAAAAACACTAGCGCTGAAAAGACACATTGCAGTGATCCTTGTCATTTGCCCTGATTCGGCGAATACAAAAATACGCAGCTGCGCTGTATTGCGGCTTCACGTGCTGTGTTAAAACAGCTGCGTTAGGGCAGCATTAACTCCTTACCCTTTCTTAATGACAAAAAGAACGCAATACACGTTGTCGTACTCTGTTTAACTTCGTGCGGTACATGAAACCACCATCAAACATTGGCACCACAACTAGTTAATCGACCACTGACACTTCAATTTTCCATGGGTTTCTATGACAACAGGCTAACGCGAGCCAAGGAAGCAGTCTTGGATTTATTTTCGGGATATTACCCTTCAAAAAGTTTTCATGTTAAATATCATGAACAAAACAAAAACACTCGATATACGATTTGAGCACTATACCGTACAGAGAACTACTAGGACGGAGCTCAAATTATTTTTGCGGGATTACACAAGAATTTATTCTTGGATGATTGTTACGGCATCATTTGTTGTGTCAATTTACATATTTAGTCATACATACTAATGGATATGCATCATCATAAAAGACTTGTGAGAAAGGTCTAAAATTGACTCCTCACGACCAGTGCCGACATAAAAAGAAACCTCTCGCTTAGATAAATGTAGCATCACTTCGCTGTCCACATTGAGACAATGAGTAGCATTCATCTCATGCTAGGTGAGGAGAACCCTACGTCATAGTGACGTAACACTACGTCATCATGACGTAAATAACCTAAATCGACTACATGGACGATATTATGGCTTTAGCAATTGTATGATCATTGTTTTGTTGTTGTTGTTTTACAAATATTGAGTGAATAACTGTCAGTTCTCAAGGGATATAATGTTTCTTGTGTCACGTGTAAGATTTAGCTCTTGAGTAGGATTGCCATTTCTAGTTGAGACGTCGTCGGGATACTCTGTGTGGGGGTGTCAAAATGAAATTAAAAAAATTATTTACTGTAATTACTTTTTATTTAGAACACAATTACATGGAACTTGTTGCGGTAGAAGTAGTTGGTACATCATATTTTTCGGAAGGTTTAATCTTTTTCAGAAAGTCTTTCTTCTCTTTTACGTTTTTATTAAACTCCAGGCAAGTCAGTTTGTAGTTAAACTGGCACTGTTGGATTGATTCCACAGTCCCTGGCAACAGTCGATTTCTTTCATCAGTGCACTTGGTCTACATAAGCGAAAATACTCTTTCCGCAGTGGCGCTGTGTGAGGGAATAAAAAACAAACACTCCTTTAATTTTAGCAATTCGGTTTCCTTAAGAAAGTAAATCCACCTTTCTTACAGGGAGTGTTTAGCCTTCCAGTCTTCCGAGTCACGCTTAGTTTCTGAAAAGTTCTTCACGTACACATATTGCTGAAAACAACTGCCGCCTGAAATCAGGAAACTTTTAGAGACAGCCCCGGACATTTGCACAAGCCCCACGCATTTACCCCTCCCCCTCCCACCACACCAACGAAGAGCGCATCAATATGATCTTTGGTAGTCCTCGTCGCTGACATGTTTTTGTTCATCGTTTTTTGTTTCATCGCGGTTGTTCATGCTAGCAGTGTTGTGCTGTTAGTACTTCTTAGCAGTTTGTGTAATACTGTCAAAATGAAACATAGATATGCACTCTCAATAAAGTTATCATACACAAGGTACCTAATCTTGACAGTTGTGGCCAACTGCTGTCAAAGCTGATACCTAACAGATATTAAAGTACGATAAGATGTGTTGGAATGACACTGACGAAATTATGTGCATATGTTTAACAATAGGCAGCTCTAAATCTCTCAAACACTGAAGAAGACCTCAAAGTAATCTCGTGTCTGCTATAAGCAAGAAGTCATAAGAGTTCACAAGTAAAAATTCACCCATTACACAGGCAAATATTAATGAAGAATGTCACTGTATACATCTCTGACTGCTTGCATTACGCGTTTCTACATTATCCCACTCTTATATTCTTTAGTCTTAAAGGCCCGTCCACACGCGACGATCTGTCTGCGCAAATGTCTGCGCACATCACATCTGCGCAGACAGATCGTTGTGTGTGGACAGAAGATTTGCACCGACCTGAGGCCTGTGCAAATCTGGAAGTTGGAGGTGTGAGCGAAACCTCTCAAATCTGTGGGTTCAAACCACATCTGCGCAGACAAGTTGGAGCGTGTGGACAGGAGATCGCCGCAAATCTGGCACGAAACAGCTGTTTGCTCAGTCTAGTGTTTGTATTTGTGCGCATAGGGCATTAAAATGGCTGATACTCGTCAGTGTTCTCGAGAGTTTGTAAGTGAATTCATTGAAATATGTAGAAACCACCCATGTTTGTGGAAGATTAAAAGTAAAGAATATAGTGACCGAGACAAAAAGACAGCAGCATACAATGCTCTAATTGAAAAATTGCGGGCAGTTGACGCCTCGGCAAACAGAGAAACGGTAATTAAAAAAAAAAAAATCGTTGCGAACTGGCGAAATTATTTGCGGATGGATGTCTAAACTTATAATTATCTCTTAAAGCTTGTAACCCCTCATATTATGAGAAAAAATACTTGTATGAGAAGGGCAATGTCTCCTCATGAACGGCTGGCGGTAACATTAAGATTCCTAGCAACAGGAAGGAGCTACAAGGATTTGGAATTTTCAACTGAAATATCAAACCAAGCGTTGAGTAAAATAATACCCAACACATGTGAAGCTATTTACGCTGTCCTGAAGGATGAGTTCATGAAGGCAAGCTAAGTAAATTAAGTCTGTCAGCGAACTGTTTACCGAAAAGAGTTATCCAAAGTTCAGAAATCTACAAGATCTGGTGTAAGAGTGGATCAAGTATACCAGCCAACGTTATGGTATTTTGATCTGCTTGGCTTTCTTAGTGATCAAGAAACGCCAAGACCAAGCAGGAGTACAATTGAAGATGAAATTGGAGTGTCAATGTGCCAGGAAATGGAACACGAGGTAATGTAAAACAAAACAGGTTCGCCCTGCAACTCTCGCAGTAAATGTACGTGAGAAAACTCCTTTCGCTTTAGCAACCACTGTCTACACCATTTTGACCGCCTTCTCTGTTTCCTGCGGTTGGTCTGAATGTTTTTTGCAACACAAGTTGCGAACACAGACCACAACAGAACATCCTCCATTTCTATATTTCAAAATAACTGAATTAAATTTTTGACGTTTACGGGGAGCGTAGTCACTTGCCACGGGTTTTTCTTTTCTACACCGACAGATGGCGGGCGAGTAGTAGATTGGGGTTTGTGTCGTGTGAACCTTCAACCATAAATATAATAGACTGGTCCTGACGTCATTTTCGTGGCTCCAACATCTCTGGGCTAAAGTCACGTGAATGTTGGCAAAACATGGTTGTTTCACGTTGCGGTTATGGCTGTACTCAATGTTTTGTCGGGGGAAATGGCATTACATTTTACGTGTGTTTCTATGATAATGCAGATGCGTTTATTGAAATCTGCTGAAGTGACTTTTATATGTTTTTTACACTTGAAATAGAGTATCACGTAAATTAAAGTGTTGAAAGTGATGCCTGTAAAGTCAGACTCATATTACATTTTGGAAAGTGTCTGTGATAATTCGTTACAGAAGTAAGTATAACTGTTTCTCGGTCCTACTCATAGGTTCTCTAAGGATGAAAACCGAAGACAGCTTTGGATACAGGCCCTAAAACGGAAAAACTTTAACCCATCTGCACATAGGCGCCTTTTTGTATATACAAGTGAGATTATAATAAGCTAAGAGCACCTATAGTCGACACATGAAGAGCATTTTTTTCTACCTTCTAATACTATTAAATAAATGTAAGTTCCAAAATTATTTTCTGAAACTTCAGAGTCTCACCTTTCATCTAAAATATCATTTTTTTAAACTGATAGTTTAAACTTTTGTAAAAATAGTAGGAACTGAATCTTTGAAGTGCACCTAAAATTGATACTCTAAAATGGACCTGCTCCTAAAGTCGACAATTTTGGGACCTATAGTTGACATAATTCCCATATCCCATTTTCTTTTATAAGTGACTAGAGCTCAAAACGCGGCGAATCCAATATTTAAAGTTTTGACACGAGCCCACTCTTACTGTTTAAAAGAATTTCAACGACATTTTACTTTAGCTGATAGTTTATAGTAATTTAGTCCCACTGCCCACCAGAGGGGCCTTCGATATATTTTTTGATTTTATAAATGGTACTGTGAACAAATCCAGGTCAAATGTAGTTCTGACATAATTTTTCGCAAATATAAAAGTAATTTTTGTTGGAAGCGTTTGGCAGTCAATTGAGAAATGTGGGTAAAATACGATACAAGCACAGGATGGCAGACCGCTGATTTGAAATCGCGCCACGTTTTGCCAAGAGTCACGTGGTTTATGTTGGAGCCACACCAGCCCTATAGCTTCTGCACAGCAAGGCCAGTCTACTAGTATCTATGGTCGAAGGTGTGAACACACCACATTTGCAGCGATCTTTTGCATGTACAGACATCTGCGCCAATGTCTGCGCAGACAGATAGTTGCGTGTGGACCGGGCTTAATGAGGTAATCGGAAACAAACCAAGACATCAACTTTGCCTTGTTTATACACAACATTGACTTTAGACAATCAGGATAATGGACAGCATCCTTGGCGATACTACCAATTAATATTTCCCAACAGAATTTTTTCACCACGCGATGTGATGGAAATTTGCGCTCACTGCAGTTAACAAATATCAGATTTTTTGATATAGTGCAGATGAAAGCTCATGAAATAAAAAAAAGACAGTGTGGATACCATTTTTATTTCTCTTTCTTATTGATGATTTTTCAGCTCGCATATTCAATGAACATACTTCTAATTCTTTTCACAATGGTGCCGGAAAAACTGTATTTCGTACTAACTACTGATTTTCTCCCTTGTTATGACTGGCATATCTGTGATACGAACAACTTTGATGTTGGAACATGCGGCAGATCATGGGCGGAGCTTAGGATATGGATTGGTGTGGAGAGGGGTGATTGTGCGGAACTTGTGCACCGTCTGGGCTGTCGCTAACGTTACGTCTGAAATCTCTACAGCAATTTTAGTCAGGTATAGAATATTGTTTTCATTCATCACCCAACCTGTCGTTTCAGATAGCGTCATCAAATCAAATAGTTCATTCTTATTAAAAGAAATAGCCGATTTCTCTAAGTAATGAAACGCTATGGCATAGAAAGCTATTGTCTCTTCCTCAAATTTCGAAATGAAATTATTTTTTTCTTTGTTAGGGTCCTCATTCTTTAATTTGTTCAGATTCGTCTTGGTTTGCATGCCAATAAAATTGGCAGTCTCCCTTTCATTCAGACGTCTTTGAATGTCAATTAATATATTTCTTGTTTCAGTTATCGAAACATTATTCCTTACTTGTACTCTTACTTTATACTTCAGTACTTGAGCCAAGCTCATAACAGTATTTTGCGAAATCGGAACAAACCTGAGTCTTGTCCGGATGTCAGGACAAAAAAGCCCATAAGCTGATATACCGGGACGCTTGGCAATTCCATTCTTGAGCCATGATACAGCTCAAAACTGACAAACTGATTTATAACAAAAAGAGAAAATTTAGTGTCTTGCACCCACTCCTCGTAAAATTTCCATGAATACTCAAATCCCCCCCCCCCCCCCACCATGAACCATGGACCTTGCCATTGGTGGGGAGGCTTGCGTGCCTCAACGATACAGATAGCCGTACCGTAGGTGCATCCACAATGGAGGGGTATCTGTTGAGAGGCCAGACAAATGTGTGGTTCCTGAAGAGGGGCAGCAGCCTTTTCAGTAGCTGCAGGGGCAACAGTCTGGATGATTGACTGATCTGGCCTTGTAACACTAACCAAAACGGCCTTGCTGTTGTGGTACTGCAAACGACTGAAAGCAAGGGGAAACTACAGCCGTAATTTTTCCCGAGGGCATGCAGCTTTACTGTATGATTAAATGATGATGGCATCCTCTTGGGTAAAATATTCTGGGGGTAAAATAGTCCCCCATTCGGATCACTGGGCGGGGACTACTCAAGAGGATGTCATTATCAGGAGAAAGAAAACTGGCATTCTATGGGTCGGAGCGTGGAATGTCAGATCCCTTAATAGGGCAGGTAGGTTAGAAAATTTAAAAAGGGAAATGGATGGGTTAAAGTTAGATATAGTGGGAATTAGTGAAGTTCGGTGGCAGGAGGAACAAGACTTTTGGTCAGGTGAATACCGGGTTATAAATAGAAAATCAAATAGGTTTAATAATGAATAAAAAAATAGGAGTGCAGGTAAGCTACTACCAACAGCATAGTGAATGCATTATTGTGGCCAAGATAGACACGAAGCCCATGCCTACTACAGTAGTACAAGTTTATATGCCAACTGGCTCTGCAGATGATGAAGAAATTGATGAAATGTATGATGAGATAAAAGAAATAATTCAGGTAGTGAAGGGAGACGAAAATTTAATAGTCATGGGTGACTGGAATTCGAGAGTAGGAAAAGGAAGATAAGGCAACATAGTAGGTTAATATGGATTGGGGCTAAGAAATGAAAGAGAAAGCCGTCTGGTAAAATTTACACAGAGCAAAACTTAATCATAGGTTCAAGAATCATGAAAGAAGGTTGTATACATGGAAGAACCCTGGAGATACTAAAAGGTTTCAGATAGATTATATAATGGTAAGACAGAGATTTAGGAACCAGGTTTTAAATTGTAAGACATTTCCAGGGGCAGATGTGGACTCTAACCACAATCTATTGGTTATGAACTGTAGATTAAAACTGAAGAAACAGTTAAAAGGTGGGAATTTAAGGAGATGGGACCTGGATAAGCTGACTAAACCAGAGGTTGTACAGAGTTTCAGGGAGAGCATAAGGGAACAATTGACAGGAATGGGGGAAATAAATACAGTAGAAAAAGAATGGGTAGCTCTGAGGGATGAAGTGGTGAAGGCAGCAGAGGATCAAGTAGGTAAAAAGACGAGAGCTAATAGAAATCCTTGGGTAACAGAAGAAATATTGAATTTAATTGATGAAAGGAGAAAATATAAAAATGCAGTAAATGAAGCAGGCAAAAAGGAATACAAACGTCTTAAAAATGAGATCGACAGGAAGTGCAAAATGGCTAAGCAGGGATGGCTAGAGGACAAATGTAAGGATGTAGAGGCTTATCTCACTAGGGGTAAGATAGATACTGCCTACAGTAAAATTAAGGAGACCTTTGGAGAAAAAAGAACCACGTGTATGAATATCAAGAGCTCAGATGAAAACCCAGTTCTAAGCAAAGAAGGGAAAGCAGAAAGGTGGAAGGAGTATATAGAGGGTCTATACAGGGGCGATGAACTTGAGGACAATATTATGGAAATGGAAGAGGATGTAGATGAAGATGAAATGGGAGATACGATACTGCGTGAAGAGTTTGACAGGGCACTGAAAGACCTGAGTCGAAACAAGGCCCCGGGAGTAGACAACATTCCATTGGAACTACTGACGGCCTTGGGAGAGCCAGTCCTGACAGAACTCTACCATCTGGTGAGCAAGATGTATGAGACAGGCGAAATTCCCTCCGACTTCAAGAAGAATATAATAATTCCAATCCCAAAGAAAGCAGGTGTTGACAGATGTGAAAATTACCGAACTATCAGCTTAATAAGTCACAGCTGCAAAATACTAACGCGAATTCTTACAGACGAATGGAAAAACTGGTAGAAGCCTACCTCGGGGAAGATCAGTTTGGATTCCGTAGAAATGTTGGAACACGTGAGGCAATACTGACCCTACTACGTATCTTAGAAGAAAGATTAAGGAAAGGCAAACATGCGTTTCTAGCAGTTGTAGACTTAGAGAAAGCTTTTGACAATGTTGACTGGAATACTCTCTTTCAAATTCTGAAGGTGGCAGGGGTAAAATACAGGGAGCGAAAGGCTATTTACAATTGGTACTGAAATCAGATGGCAGTTATAAGAGTCAAGGGACATGAAAGAGAAGCAGTGGTTTGGAAGGGAGTTAGACAGGGTTGTAGGCTCTCCCCGATGCTATTCAATCTGTATATTGAGCAAGGAGCAAAGGAAGCAAAAGAATAGTTCGGATTATGTATTAAAATCCATGGAGAAGAAATAAGAACTTTGAGGTTCGCCGATGACATTGTAATTCTGCCAGAGATAACAAAGGACTTGGAAGAGCAGTTGAACGGAATGGTCAGTGTCTTGAAAGGAGGGTATAACACGAACATCAACAAAAGCAAACGAGGATAAGGGAATGTAGTCTAATTAAATCGGGTGCTGCTGAGGGAATTAGATTAGGAAATGAGACACTTAAAGTAGTAAATGAGTTTTGCTATTTGGGGAGCAAAATAACTGATGGTGGTCGAAGTAGAGAGGATATCAAATGTAGACTGGCAATGGCAAGGGAAGTGTTTCTGAAGAAGATAAATTTGTTAACATCGAGTATAGATTTAAGTGTCAGGAAGTCGTTTTTGAAAGTATTTGTATGGAGTGTAGCCATGTATGGAAGTGAAACATGGACGATAAATAGTTTAGACTAGAAGAGAATAGAAGCTTTCGAAATGTGGTGCTACAGAAAATGCTGAATATTAGATGGGTAGATCATATAATTAATGAGGAGGTATTGAATAGGATTGGGGAGAAGAGGAGTTTGTGGCACAACTTGACTAGAAGAAGGGATCGGTTGGTAGGACACGTTCTGCGGCATCAAGGAATCACCAATTTAGTACTGGAGGGCAGCGTGGAGGGAAAAAATCGTAGAGGGAGACCAAGAGATGAATACACTAAGCAGATTCAGAAGGATGTAGGCTGCAGTAGGTACTGGGAGATGAAGAAGCTTGCACAGCATAGAGTAGCATGGAGAGCTGCATCAAACCAGTCTCAGGACTGAAGACCACAACAACAACAACTACTCAAATCCTCATGATCACAGAAACAAAACACCACAAACAGAGACCTAGTTCCACAAAGTGAGAATTTATCAATTCCGCTGCATTACATTGCAACTGGCAGTGCTTTCGATGAATATAAAATTATAACTGCAGTTTCACTTAAAGCGTTGGATACATAGTTACGGAATCGTGGCGTGCAATAATACGTGCACTAAACTATTATATTCAAGTAGGTAACGTATACACACTCATCACTATCTATTTACTTCTATTCATAATTCATAATTTTCCATTAATTATTTCTTTTTAAGAAACGTCGTCCTACGTGGACTTTCCCCTTATTTTCTGAGCAACAGATCACACTATTCACTCTTAGCATTTCTGGTTTTGTACTCATCTGCCCTAACATCACACAATGCCAGCAATTTTTTATACAGTTCGCTGCACCACTCTAAACATTAAGTTCTATAGGCTTGTTCTGAACTCGTTTCCAACATCATATCAGCAGTAAACGCAATGATATCCATAGCTGCGCGGGATTAGCCGAGCGGTCTTAGGCGCTGCAGTCATGGACTGTGCGGCTGGAACCGGTGGAGTTTCGGGTCCTCCCTTGGGCATGGGTGTGTGTGTGTGTGTTTGTCCTTAGTATAATTTAGGTTAAGTAGTGTGTAAGCTTAGGGACTGACGATCTTAGTAGTTACGTCCCATAAGATCCCACAAAAAAAAAAAAGATATCCATAGTCCACGCTAGAGACTTTATACTTACTTAACAATATTACCCACAGACGACACAATATTTCTGGGCAGCGCAAAATATTTCAATAGCATGTTACGCAACCTCTGAATCTCATCCGTAGACATTTAACATTATTGCCCTTCAGGAAAAATTGTGCAACATTATTGAGTAGATACGGGGCGCCTCGGTGTCCTTTTATTTACGTCGTGTGTTCGTTGGAAAAGAACTGATCGGGCATTGTTAAGCTGAAATAGTCCATAGAAGAATGTGGAACGAAAGCATAGCTTGAGACCCGTTGAGTTCTTTAATTTCTTCATAATGACACGTCTGGCGACATCTGACGTTTGTTTTTAGGGACGCGAGAGTGCTTTCCGACAGAGGGTGAACATTTAGTTTCATCTTAACGCATGCGCCTGCGAGTCGCAGATGGCACGGTATATGTAGCGGGCCGGATTTCGATAGAGGACGCTCCTGTGAGGGCCGCCATGCGCATGCGTTTCCGCGCCAGTTTTTGCTACAAAGTCAACACCGTTAACCATCAGTCTCAGAATCCACCACCACCAAAAAAGGAGAAGATCCCTCCTATCGTCGTTTACAATCCCACATATTACATTAAACTGAAAACTGAACTGCAACGCCTTATTGCAGACCAACTGCGAGCAGTTTGCCAGAAAGATCGTGTCAAGCACCTGCTTGACACAAAGAACGACTGTCTCCAGTCCTCAACTTTGTGAAGTAGACAGCTATGGATTACTACACTCATCAGGCTTCTGGCGACAGAAGAACAAAAATCATCATCAAAGACCATTCCTGCGAAATTACAGAAACAGAGGTCAGGGATGAATTACTCCATCTCACAGTCCTGGCCCCGTTGGTCCACCAATACAATAAGCGGGACCCTGAGACCTGGAAGTTATGCCTATGCCCACCTATGTTGCCTTCCTTATTAGGAGAGGGTATGTCGAATGCATTTACCAAATCAGGTGTCTACTGTGTACCAAGGTGCATACTGAGTCATATGAAGGCCACAACGGTCCCTCCATCTGCCACAACAGCAATTTCTGTTCACTGCCTTTTTAATGTGTCAAATGTGCAAGCTTACTTGCATCAGTAGACTGAAAACTTCCAGCCTCAGAAAAACCCACATGCTCCCACTGTCTGGGCACCACCTGCGACCCCCACCATCTGGCTTCCTGTAAGGATGGCCTCTATACCAAAAGGTCATAAGTCCTCCAGCTCTCCAAGGAGGAAACCAACGACGAACCGGCCACCCGCACCATCCCAGGACTTAGCCCTCACCAATTGGAAAACAGAACAATTAAAGGACAAAATGTCTGCCTTTCTCCTCCAATATAAATCAGAATATGCTACTGTCTGAGCTCTACAGCGCTCCGCAATGAAGACCAACTATCCCATCCGCACTGTGAATAGCTTAACTTATGATGCCCTCCATATGGTTGAAACTCTGGCCGACGCATTTGAGGCTCAGAACCAGTTGCTCGTCCAGGACCTTATGCCTGATGACCTCAAGGATGAACACGATTTACTGGCAGCTGTTACCACATTCAGACAAAGGCCATCTCTTACTGCCCCTCACCTTATGTCTATGGTGAAAGTCCAGTAGATCCTCTGGCAAAAGCATGGGCAGTTGTCTCCATGTTTGGCTGGTATCAGAAAGAGTAAATTTGTTATACTGGATATCATGAACTAATATATACAGGGTGAGTCATCTAACGTTACCGCTGGATATATTTCGTAAACCATATCAAATATCGACGAATCGATTCCACAGACCGAACGTGAGGAGAGGGGCTAGAGTAATTGGTTAATACAAACCATAAAAAAATGCACGGAAGTATGTTTTTTTAACACAAACCTACGTTTTTTTAAATGGAACCCCTTTAGTTTTGTTAGCACATCTGAACATATAAACAAATACGTAATCAGTGCCGTTTGTTGCATTGTAAAATGTTAATTACATCCGGAGATATTGTAACCTAAAGTTGACGCTTGAGTACCACTCCTCCGCTGTTCGATCGTGTGTATCGGAGAGCACCGCATTACGTAGGGATCCAAAGGAAACGGTGATGGACCTTAGGTACAGAAGAGACTGGAACAGCACATGACGTCCACATACTAACACCTTTTTATTGGTCTTTTTCACTGACGCACATGTACATTACCATGAAGGGTGAGATACACGTACACACGTGGTTTCCATTTTCAATTACGGAGTGGAATAGAGTGTGTCCCGACATGTCAGGCCAATAGATGTTCAATGTGGTGGCCATCATTTGCTGCACAGAATTGCAATCTCTGGCGTAATGAATGTCGTACACGCCGCAGTACATCTGGTGTAATGTCGCCGCAGGCTGCCACAATACGTTGTTTCATATCCTCTGGGGTTGTAGGCACATCACGGTACACATTCTCCTTTAACGTACCCCACAGAAAGAAGTCCAGAGGTGTAAGATTAGGAGAACGGGCTGGCCAATTTATGCGTCCTCCACGTCCTATGAAACGCCCGTCGAACGTGTACCTCACCCCTCATGGTAATGTACATGTGCGTCAGTGAAAAAGACCAATAAAAAGGTGTTAGTATGTGGACGTAATGTGCTGTTCCAGTCTCTTCTGTACCTAAGGTCCATCATCGTTCGCTTTGGATCCCTACGTAATTCGGTGCTCTCCGATACACACGATCGAACAGCGGAGGAGTGGTACTCAAGCGTCAACTTTAGGTTACAATATCTCCGGATGTAATTAACATTTTACAATGCAACAAACGGCACTGATTACGTATTTGTTTATATGTTCAGATGTGCTAACAGACCTAACGGGGTTCCATTTAAAAAAACGTAGGTTTGTGTTAAAAAACATACTTCCGTGCATTTTTTATGGTTTGTATTAACCAGTTACACTAGCCCCTCTCCTCACGTTCGGTCTGTGGAATCGATTCGTCTATATTTGATGTGGTTTACGAAATATATCCAGCGCTAATGTTAGGTGACTCACCCTGTATATATGTTGACTTTTGAACATTGTTAAGGTAAATACGTTGTTTGTTCTCTATCAGAATCTTTCATTTCCTACCTACGGCTATCAGTAGTTAGTGCCTTCAGTAGTTAGAATCTTTTATTTAGGTGGCAGTATTGGCGCTCGCTGTATTGCAGTAGTTCGAGTAACGAAGATTTTTTTGAGGTAAGTGATTCATGAAAGGTATAGGTTATTGTTAGTCAGGGCCAGTCTTTTGTAGGGATTATTGAAAGTCAGACCGCGTTGCGCTAAAAATATTGTGTGTCAGTTTAGTGTTGATCAGAGTACTTAAAGAGAGAAATGTCTGAGTACGTTCAGTTTTGCTCAGCTGTTTGAAACTCAAATAATGTACCGGTAGAGGTTTTCCAGCACTGTCATTTATAAAGTTTTTTCTAAGAGGACGTTACATATGTTGACCCATAGCCGAGGATACCTCACTGGAATCTTTTGATTTTTTTTTGTAGTTTGTGTAATTAGTGTAGCTATTGTTTGCAGCTAGCGCGTAATTGTAGAGAGAATTTCCTTTGTAGTTGTAGTTTTTCGTTTTCGTACAGTAGAACAGTTGTGGCATGCATGTAGATTTGCACCAAGTATTTCGCAGCTGCTCTTGCAATTAACTAGATATTATTTTCAGTGCTATGCTAATGTGTTTTCTTGTTTTTGCTTTTCAGATTGTGCTTTTCTTGTTATCGTGTGAAATATTGTGACAATTCTGGCGTGTGAAAAACGTAATACTAGGCTCCAAAGTAAACCGAGAAATAACAGTGAAGACGAAAACGGTGTGTTAGCGCCGCCGTGTAATGAGTTAACTAATGTTCATCATAGTAATTTGGTAATTGTGCATAGGGAAATGGACCAGGCGGCAAATAATGGTGCAGACAGTAAAACGATTAGTGAACAGGGAAGCATTATCGATCGATCGGTCGGCAACAGCTCGCCTCAGGAATCTGAAATGGCAGGACACAATCTTGCAAATACTGTAGATTCAGGTTTTGCGTCCTCACCGTTTTCTCAAATAAGTCGAGACACATTTTCTGCTTTTCAAAATGCGATTATTGCCGGTTCAATAGCGAATAGCACTGAGGAATATGTTTCAGACACCAGTGTATTGTTATTACAATTAATGAAACAAATGGGACAAAGGCTTCCAAAGTTAGACACAGCGCTTGAACAAAATCAGAAACAAATGGGACAAGAGCTTCAAAAGTTAGACACAGTGGAACAAAGTCAGAGACAAACAAAGCAACAGCTTCAAAAGTTAGACTCAATGGAACAAACTCTTGAACAAACGCGAGAAGATTTAACTGCAGAGTTACTTAAAATTGAAAATAAATGTCAAAAAGTCTGTAATGACGTAAAAACACAAATTTGTGAGCATTTTCAACCTATTTTTTCGCGTCATGAAAATGCATTACAGAATCACGAAGCAGCCATAAAAGAACTGCAAACTGTTGTTCATGAAAATCGCGACACGTTGCAAGCTAAAATTGAATCAGTTGCTTCTACCGATTCGGTTACGCAACTTGCTAAAACTCAGGATAACTTAAAGGACAGAGTAGATACGCTTTCAACACAAATGGACACACTGAAACTTGGTTCAGAAAAACACACTGAGGACAATAGTTCATTATCGGAGAAAGTAGCCAACTTTCGGATCAGTTCACTAATTTATCTACAAAGGTAGATGATGATCTTAGTGACACAAGACCTGTAGCCTTCACTGACACAGAAGAGTATGAACAAATTAAGAAATTTAAACAAAATCAAATTAATACGTAACACAATAGAGAAATCCGGGAAGTACAAGATTAGTTGACACAAGTAATACAAGAATTACATATTTCAGAGGACACTCGCGCTCCAACACAGGAAGAGGGACATAGAAATATGGAACAGCCACAAAATAATAACACAGGGCACTTCGGAAATGATGAAAGAAATTGGCATGGTACACCGAATTTTGAGGTGGAACCGCCGAAACAATGACCGATATGCGACTCCACGACATGATGATTTTGACTATAAGCTGCTTATTACTACACGTAAAATCAAAATATTTAAGATTTCCGGCAACGACATTCATCTACAAGCATGGCTTCACCAATTCTCTCATTGTTTTCCAACCAAATGGTCATTGGAGCACAGATTAGAATTTATGTGTGGCTACTTAGAGAATGAACCAGCTGTAAGAATGGGATCGGTTATTCACGATTGTCACAGTGAAGGAGAATTTTATCATGCCTTTCTCTCAGCATATTGGTCTCAAGCTACTCAAGATCGCGTAAAACATAGCATCATAATGATAAAACATTTCGAACAATCTGAATTTTCCAGTCTTGTCAAATATTTTGAAGACATGTTGCATAAGAATCAGTATCTGTCAAACCAATACAGCCCTCTGAACTTATTCGCATTTGCTTAATCAAATTGCCTGAACATTTACGACATATTATTTTGGCAGGACGTTGCAAAGACGACATAGAAGCTTTTCAGGGACTGTTACAAGAATTGGAAATTGACACTGACAATCGCGGCATGTGAAAACAGGAACACAACAATTACAGGTCACATCTGTCACAGTCCCCCGACGACAGAAATAATAACTGGACACGACAAGGCTATTCTTACAACGCAAATCGTGACCAAAACAGACACCACCCACATGACAACCGTTGCAGAGTAATAATAATTACAGGGAAAGATCACCTCTCCATGGTAATGACTATAACAGAGACAATCAGAGAAACAGACAATATGGGAACCAACATAATTATTATCAAGGGAGACAGAATAACTTCAGACGCAACGGTCTACCGCGGAGTTACGATTCCGGTAGAAGTCCTCCACCAAGTGACCGACAAGAAAGAAACTATGGAAACTACCGACATGACGACAGAAGATATAATCATAACGACAGACCTGAATTTCATTAGAACTGGCGGGATTCAAATGGGGCAGGGCCCTCTCGGCAAGGTGAATTTATAGAAGTTAGGTCTCCTAATCCCAATAATGACGCACACCAACAAAGAGACAGTAGGCAGTGACTCACACCGCTGGCAGCCACAAAAGATACTTATGAAGCTGACGACGTAGCTGCCGTGGCTATTAATTACGTAAAAATGGGCGACATTAGGGACATCTTACTCCAGGAACACGACGTGATACGGAACAACATTGCATATCCCGTAATTCACATTACAGTAAATGATGTAAAATTTACGGCAGTACTTGACTCTGGCAATCACATTTCAGTAATTAATGAAACAGCCTTTAGCAAAGGCAACAAATCGAACGATTGCCCCACACTTCCGTTACGTAAAATTAAATTACAAAGTGCAAACTTTGGACAAAGTGTAGATGTACGCCAACAAACTAACTTAGAAGCCTTTTGTGAAAGCCATAGTTTCTCTATGAACTTCCTTATCGTTCCATTATTGTCAACAGAAATTATATTGGGAGTAGACTCTTTGAATGAATACAAAGCAATCTTAAACTTTCACGATGCTGAAATAAGTTTAGAGAAAGAAGGTTTTAGAGGGACAGTGTTAGAACAGAAATACAATCTATGCTTGATGAGGGCATTATTGAGCCTGCAGTAAGCTCATACAAAAATCCACTACATGTTGTTGAGAAGAAAAATGGATCGTTCAGGCTTGTCTTAGATTCGAGACAAATCAATACTATCATCATTCCTGAAACAGACAGGCCGCAAACGTTGGAAGAACTTCTGCGAAATTTTAATAGTGTAAAAGTGTTGTCTTCCATTGATCTCAGATCCAACTTTTATCAGATCGAACTTCATCCAGAATGTAGAAAATACACAGCTTTTCTTTGTTTCGGCGTTCATTATCAATTTCGGAAACTTCCTTTTGGTTTGAACATTGCTTCGGTAGCATTCATTCACGATAAATTCCATATAAAATGAGTTCTTAAAACGTCAAATCACCTTATATGTGGACGACATTCTAATAGCAGAAGCCTCATGGAAACAACATAATCGCATCCTCAACAGTGTGTTACGTATTTTTGCAGAATCTGGAATTACAGTTAACTTGGAAAAGTCCGAATTCGGTAGGACAAAGGTGAAGTTTTTGGGACACATTATTTCTTCTGAAGGCATTCAGCCGGATCCCGAAAAGCAATCAGAGCGATTCCAGGTCCATCCAGAAAAAAACAAGTCCGCAGTTTTCTAGGTCTCGTAAATTTTTACCGTCGTTTTCTGAATATGCTAATTCTAGTTACACTAAAACTTTGTTCTCTCACTGGAAAAAATACTATACGAAACTGGGACGAACAGGCACAGTTGGAATTCAATTATTTGAAAGAATCGCTACTTAACGCGCCAATACTAGCTCATCCAGATCTGTCACAAGATTTATGCCTTAGCACGGATTCTTCTAAAGTCGGTCTTGGTGCCGATTTATTTCAAGAAGCCATTAAAAAGGACACTACTGTTCAGAAAACCATTGCTTTTGCTAGCCGAGTGCTAACAAAATCTGAAAAAAATATATTCCGTTACTGAATTAGAAGCTTTAGCTATCGTTTGGGCATTTAACAAATTCCGTTTCTTTCTTTCTGGTAAGCACGTAAAAGTATACAGTGATCATCGTGCATTACAGTTTCTTATAACTTCAAAATTAAATCATGACAGGTTAAAACGTTGGGCATTGTTTCTGCAAGAATTCCACTTCACAATAGTCTACATTCCCGGCAAGGAGAACATTGTTGCCGACGTACTATCACATGCACTGGCTGGGCTTGAGAAAAGTAACACAGAAGGCAACCTCGAAAAAAATTTCAGTATTCCTTACATTCAGAAAGTCGCCTTTGAAAACTTCATCACCACATCTTTAAAGGACATTGCTCTTGAACAAGATAAGGATCCAATTTGGAAAGACAACAAAAGTAAATGGCATGTAAGGATAACCATGCAGATTCGGCATTATTATCTGGTTAAAAACAACATACTCTTCAAACGCTGCACTGTTGATGACAGGCTATTGGTACTTTGCATTCCTGACGATTTTGTTAACAAGCTCATTTGGTACATTCATTTCAGCTACGCACATTTTGGTCCACGAAAATGTTATCATATTCTTCGGACGACTTGTTATTTTAACAATATGAAAAAGAGAATTCGAAGAGTCTTGTCTATTTATAAACTTTGTCAAAGGGCTAAACCATCTACTATCTCACATCGTGCTCCGTTGTTTCCTATCATTCCTTCTAAATTAAAAGAATTTGCTGCTGTTGATCTCTTGGGACCCCTTGTCAGAACATCGAATGGATTTTCGTATGTTCTAGTCGCTGTTGAACTTACGTCAAAATTTGTTTCTTTCACTCCATTATGTAAAGCCACTGGACGGTCTGTACCCAACGCCTTTGTTAAAAATTTCTTACATGAAGTTGGCCACATTGCTAACGTCATTTCAGATAATGGACCGCAATTCAGATCTGCTGTTGGGTCACGCATGCTTCGGAATCATAAAATCAAACCTGTTTTTATTTCATTGAACTCACCACATTGTAACCCGTCTGAACGGATTATGAAGGAAATCAATAAGCTTTGCAGATTTTATTGTCACAGAAAGCATCAGTATTGGGACAGATATTTACAGTTATTTCAAAATGTGCTCAATGAAATACCTGATGACTCCACTGCTTTACCACCTATTCCTGTACTGAAGAATGAAGAGCCACCAAACAGAATCAGAGAACTTGTACCTTTTCCAAATACACATAAACTTCGACACAAAGACATAATTGATTTGGCTATGAAAAATATAAATTCTGCTGCAGACAAAAGGAAAAAAAAACTGCACAGTAAAGCAAATGCAAAGAAACTATATATTGGTCAGAGAGTTCTTATTAAAGCTCATTCATTGTCACCTAAGAAGAAACACTTGACTCACGAATTCTTTCTGATTTACAATGGACCTTACAGAATCCGACGTATACCACATGATAATTGCATTGAAGTTGAAATTCTGCGTACTAGAAAGAGTAAAGGATTGCACCAGATTTCACATGTAAAACCGTTTATTGAAAGGTAATCTGCTTTTTAACTTAGTCTTTGCCATAAAATTTTTCACTTCACATTACTAGTACGCTTTGTCACAATTAGAAACTGTTAACATGCAACTATGTCTTAAAGCTAACTATCCAGTCAAGAACCTAAGGAACTTATTTAGACAGTAATTACGAATGCATTTTTGTAGTGAACAGACGACACGGTGTTATTGTGTGTACATTCTTCCTTGTTCGTTACACGATTACGTAATGATGAAGGTTTCTCGGGTCTCCAGCCAGGTGGTAGCGTTGATATCTCGCGACGTTTCGGGAAATGTCATACTACCCATCTTCTGGCGAAGTGTCGAGATTCGTGGAGAGCGGGCTATTTATATGCATAGTCATCCCCTTCCACTAGACCTCGGGTGGCTGCGGTAGACCAGCAGCGTGTGCGCGGTGGTGGGGATGGCGGTCACCCCCGGTGGTCGCGTTCGGTTCTCGGTGTAAGCATTCTGTCTGGATCCGCAGTGGAGGTCGTTGACGGGCGCGCTCCCGACGGATTGCCGCTATCGCTGTGCTGAGTTGGTATCCCTCATCTCTGTTGACCAGATTGTTGTGAATCCTTATTTCTATGGACTCTGATAACGCTTTCCCAGTAGCCAGATACTCTCACATGGTGGCTGCAGTGAGAAACTCAGCCGAATTCGTAAAAATACTCAGGGACATGCGTTGCAGTCCTCTATATGGAACATGTCGAGGAGGTGTCCCTTCAAACTGCGAGACAGAAACCAAAGCACTTCTTCCGCTATGTCGACGACAGTTTTGTCGTGTGGGGACATGGCAAACAGGCGCTAGATGAGTTTATTGAACACCTCAACAGTATCTATCCGAACATCAAATTTAGAATGCAAGTGGAAGAAAATGGATGCCTCCCCTTCCTTGATATTCTAATTAAGATGATGGCAGATGGTTCTCTAGGCCATGCAGTACATAGGAAGAAGACACACACAGACCTATAACTTCATGCAAGAAGCTGCCACCATCCAGCACAAAGACAAACAGTACTGACCACCCTGGTACATAGGGCGCGCGCCGTCTGCGACAAAGACAGCCTACCATCCGAGCTGCAACACCTGAGGGAAGCCTTCCATCAAAATGGCTACAGTGAAACGCAGAACAACAGGGTGCTTAAAAGGAAGAAGGAAGCAGTGAGAACCCCAGAAGAAGATATCGAAGAAGAAGAAAAAGACAAACGACTCGCGTTCCTTCCGTACGTGGGTCCGCTCTCGGCCAAAATTACACGACTTCTGGGCAAATACAATATCAAAACCATTCTCCGACTACCACCGAAGACGAGGGAGCTCCTAGGTTCTGCCAAAGATGCGCTGAACCTTAACACACCAGGAGTGTACAGCATATCATGCTGTGGAAAGCAATACATTGAGCAAACACAGCGCTGCATATCTAAACGCTGCGAAGAACATATCAGATGTATGCAACTAGTCCACACAGAAAAATCAGCCATAGCAGAACACAGCATCAATGAAGAACACGCCTTCAACTTCGAAAACACGAAGGTACTGGGCCGAGCATCTGGCTTTTGGGAAAGCGTGATCAAAGAATCCATAGAAATAAGGATTCACGAGAATCTGGTCAACAGAGACGAGGGATACCAACTCAGCGCAGCATGGAACCCGGCGATAGCGGCAATCCGTCGGGAGCGCGCCCGTCAATGTCCTCCGCCGCGGACGCAAACGGAATGCTTACACCGAGAACCGAATGCGGCCGCCGGGGGCGACCGCCATCCCCACCACCGCGCACACGCCGCTGGTCCACCGCAGCCACCCGAGGTCTAGTGGAGGGGGGTGACTGTGCATATAGATAGCCCGCTCTCCACGAATCTCGACACTTCGCCAGAAGATGGGTAGTATGACACTTCCCGAAACGTCGCGAGATATCAACGCTACCACCTAGCTGGAGACCCGAGAAACCTTCATCTATAGTTTACGCTGGGAAAGCCTACAGTCACACAATTTATATTATTGCTTTTGAGCTGTATCTGTTTTATATCTGCACAATTTTTCTGAATTCTTCTGGAAAGTAAAACATGTTTGTGGTATAGCTACAATGGGACAGCCTTTTGTAGCACAACAATATGTTACAGTATAGTACTATCTTGATCACGGTAATGTACGCAATAACTACGATATCTATACACAAAGCATTTCACTTTTGTTTATTATGAGGTAAGTACATTGATTTCTACAGAACTTTGCTTATGGACGACGATAATTACGACACTTGGCACATTTTTTACCCTGAAGTAATGACAGAAACTATCTTACAACAAGACACACAGTTTAGTGCTACAATACATGTATTTTAGTGATTAATTTTGTACTTAAAACATTTATTTTTAAATATTTTTGAATTACAAATATACAAAGGTTTTCCGCAATACTTTTCATTCCATTGCTGTAATCTGTAACACCTGAGGGTATAATTACATTAATCCTCAGGGGGTACATGTTTATTTTGTGTACTAAGCGTGGGGCAAGCGCTAGGAGCCCTAGCTAATATGGTATTTGCTTATACAACTTTACACATCGGTACCATATTTCTCTAGCACAGAATTTCACAGCTATCTGATCATTTAAGAGAGACAAACATTTTTTTACTATGTCAGTGAATTCACAGTTATGAAATTGTATTTTGTCTGTACTTTGTAAATTGTTCATATTTTTTTGGAACCATTGTGATACTACGAAAGCTTTGAATGAGGTATTTGGTATGGGATCATGATTTTTGAAGTACGTTTGAGGTAGATGTCACTACTGAAATGAGCAGAGAATTTTTTTAAGGTTTTGAAATTACTGAAAGAAGCTGTGATGATGACATTATTAGGACCACAATGTGTATTATGCTGTTGAGGTATGTTTATGATCAATAAGTTGATGTTATATGAGGAATGTGATTACGTGTTTATATGTATATGAACGCTGAGTAGTGGTTAGGGACTCTGATTAGTAAAAAGGATGTTGGAAACCAAGCATCGTACTTTAAGAGTTATGATATGTGTGTACATGCGTGAATTTATCACACTGCCGGTAAAAATTTTTTGGACGCTGTTATATTTATAGGATTTTGTTTCTACTAATTTGTAATGTAAATTCTCAACTGGTCAAATTTTTATATATATGACACTGTCACTGTAGCAGAAACTGCTGGCATAAATACTTCAGTAAGGGAGGTAAGTGACCTTGACATAATGTGTTGTGGCCGTCCAGCTGCACGACAGTCGCCTAAAAAAAAGAAGAGGCCATTAACCTTGATATTGACATTTCTTTGAAGAAAGCATCGCAAAATCCGACATGTACATACTTGAAGACATACGATTACACTTTGGAGCTTGTACTTTCTGATGTTACTGAAATGCCTAATGAAATGATGAGAATCATTTGACGACTAATGTCTTTCTAGTTGGAAGATATTTTACTGCCTTGTGAAATGCCATATGGTTAGCGAATGACTTTTCATGCCTTGCTTTATGTATATATTTGCTCATTTTGTTTAATATCTAGTTTCTAGCTGCACTGCAGCATTGGTTAAAATAAAATTTAATAGATGTACTAATAGATAAGTTTTCTGTCTACAGACCCAGTAAAGAATAATTTTATGATCTACTTTCTTAAAAAAGGGAGCACAAACAGACATTTCCCTTCACAGAAATTGGATACATAATTTTTTCAACGATTTGGTAACTTTTTTTGTAGAGCAAGTTTTGTGATGTATCACTCCAGTGTTAAGATCTGACATAGGTATTAGACATTTCCTATATTTACTGTAATATTCTTTCTGCTTGAGCTTTACCATGTTTAGGTATAAGTTATTGCATTTGCTGCTGCTGTTTTCCAGGTATAGTTCTATTGAATTTTACATTGTATTAAGCCAGTTTTACTACTGATTTATTTTTCTTGTTGCTGCGCATTGGCTAATATTAGTTGTAATGTTGCATTTGCTTTGCTAATTTAAGTATACTGCTGCTTGCTTTGCCAATTTGCGTTTTTTTGTCATTTCTGTTTGTGTTAATTGTTTTGTGCTGCTGCATTGCCTCGTCCCTTAGTTTATGTATCTGAGCTCAGTAGATTTAAGTTAGCTTAAAATGGGGGGGGGGAGGTGGGATACTACATAAGAAACTAACTATGGAGAGTAGGGAAAGAATGCATTGAGAAGTTATATGAAAACGATTGGGACCAAAATGAGTAGTTTACAATGAAGAATAATTATTTTGAAAGAGGATATGAACAAAACAGTGGGGTTTAGGGACAACAGGTATAGATAGGACTTTTTCGGAATAATGATAAACTAAGTGAGATCTCCAAGAAGTAAAGAAAGTTTTGTTTGCAAATCAGATACTACAAATACTGCAGTAAAACAAACCCTGTCCTTTCCTTTTGTGTAATCCCACTATGTGTTTGTATACCCTTGTGTATTTTTGTTCTTCCTGTCTTTATGTGTAAGACTTATGTTATAGAATTTTTCTATTAATTTGTTATTTACTTTGCAAAGATGTTTAGACGTTATTTATTCTGTTTTGTTTTAATGCTCATGTGTGAAGTTGATGTTTCGAAAGTTATTCTTATCTTTTATGTATTTACTTATGTCATAATTCCTGTAACACTGATGTATAAGTTTATTTCTATTCTTTTGTAAAGCCTGTATTACTACAAATGTTATCTGTACTATTATGTTCTTTAATGGTGTATTTTGTACCTTTGTAATTGTATTCTTATGTTGTAAATTAATAATTGTATAGACACCAGTTCTTCAAATTAAGTGTCATTTCACTGCACATGTTTTTGTTGGTCATAGTATATGCAATATATGTGAGAAGTTAAAAAAAGAGGACTGTTAGCATTTGCACATGTGTTGATAATTCAGCAAGGGACTGGTTAACAGCACTGCTGGTTCTAAGGACATTCCAAAAAGTTTGTGAGTGCACAAGTGGTGGTATATGGACTTGCTATATTGTCCGCAAGACTCCTTGATGGTGATAGTGTGCCTGCACAATCACAACAGTTGGCTGCTGGTCATCTCTACAAGAACTACAGTGGGTCTGCACCTTTGGTGGCCCACCAATACCATTATCTCTACAAGGATTAAAGTGGGTCTGCACCTTTGATGGCCCACCAATACCATTATCTCTGCAAGGGCTACAGTTGGTCTGCTCCTTTGGTGGCCCACCAATATCATAATCTCTACCAGGATTAAAGTGGGTCTGCTCTATGATGACCTACCTACCAATATTCTTCAAAAATTCGACAGACTCTACTGTGGGTTTGCTCTGTTGTGGCCCATTACCTCTCTGCATGTCAAGAGTCAGCATTGTCTTTCCGTTGGAAGGACAACACTACTTCTTCAAGGCTGCATGGAAATCCATTACTTCTGCACTGCCCAAAACAAATTGTAAAATTTTTTGTGCGGAGCACGGGGGCTATGTAAATAGCCTGTTTAGGTTTTTATTTTGGTAACACCACCTAGCGCTCTGTATGAAAATCACTGACTGTGCTGAGTGCAATCTTTGGCTGGTTGGCATTGTTGGAATATTCCCTATTGTAGTGTTGGGCAGTTGGATGCGAACAGTGTGTAGCTTTGTGCAGTTGGAGTTGAGCCATCAGCAGTGGTGAATGTGGGGAGAGAGATGGCAGAATTTTGAGAGCGGACGATTTGGACGTGTGTCCATCAGAAAGAGTAAATTGGTAATACTGGATATCATGAATAGTTAGTGCCTTCAGTAATTAGGATCTTTTATTTAGCTGGCAGTATTGGCGCTCGCTGTATTGCAGTGGTTCGAGTAACGAAGATTTTTGTGAGGTAAGTGATTCATGAAAGGTATAGGTTATTGTTAGTCAGGGCCATTCTTTTGTAGGGATTATTGAAAGTCAGACCGCGTTGCGCTAAAAATATTGTGTGTCAGTTTAGTGTTGATCAGAGTACTTAAAGAGAGAAATGTCTGAGCACGTTCAGTTTTGCTCAGCTGTTTGAAACTCAAATAATGTACCGGTAGAGGTTTTCCAGCACTGTCATTTATAAAGTTTTTTCTAAGGGGACGTTACGTAAGTTCTTAGAATCACGGAGCATGCCAGCAAGGGCTTTAACTCCATCATGTTGATGCCAGCAGTTTTCCTGGACCTGCAAAATGCGTAAACAAGATCTAGAAGAACAAACTTGCATACAGAATGCTGACATAGACGACCATCCCAGACATCTACGTCAAGATCCTGTATAATTTCCTCAAAGGTAGTACCTTCTTGGTTACTCAGCAAGGCAAACACTCAAGCTTACGTTGCATGTTGATGGGTAGCCCTCAGGGCTCTGTGTTGTCTCCCATTCTCTTTAAAATTTATGTTAGTGATATTCCAGTCATCCCACAGTGCCACCTGGTGCAATACGACGAGGATATGGCGCTCTATACGACCAGCTGCAACACAGCCCAGCTCACTGCTCGTCCGCAGAAACAGGTGGACGCAACATTCACCTAGATTTGTCAAATAAGATTGGCCTCAATGTTGCCAAACTACAGCAGTCTACTTCATCAAACGGCGCTCAATTCTCCCCCACAACATCACTATTGCAGGCGTCCAGGTCCCATGGTCCTAAGAAATCAAATGTCTAAGTATCCAGATGGATAAATAACTGCTCTCCCATCGACATGCAGAATACGTCACCCAAAAAGGACAGAAGCTGATAAAAGCGTTGTACCCACCGTTCAATAGCAGGGAACTGAACTTAGAAACCAAGCTGCTACTGCACTGGATGATTGTCCACCCTTCCCTCACCTATGGCTCCTCTGCATGGACCACAATTAGTTCCTTCCCAATGTAGACCCTCCAGCTCCTGCAGAATAAGGTGCTTTGGTGGATCCTGCACGCCCCTCCCCTCACGAGGGTTTTTACCCTGCATGAGGAAATAAACATGGTAACTCTGGAGACATCCATTCGGGAGAAGGCAAGCCGTCTCTATGACGAAGTGGATACCCTGTGTGACGCTGTCACTGGCTTACACCACATTGGCACCATGATTCCCTGGCACTGGCATCGCCACCCTGTTCCTCTCTCCATCCTCGAGGAATCCGATTCAACCATGGCTAATGATAGCCCTGTTATGGCCACTAATAAAGTGTCAGTCTTGATACGACCACTTGATATGTGTCGATCATCGCACAATCATATCAGTACCTATGAAGTTATGTTACCTATTGCCTGCTACCTTGAACCTCCATCGCCGGAAGTGGTATGAGACTTCAAGTCCCACCACCACACCTCCAACGTGCACTCCAATGATGTCATTGGAATGGCGTCATTGTAACATGAAAAAGGGCAGCAGTCTCCAACGGCGGTCACTTACCTGAAGCTGGCTGGACGATTTCGAGCCGAAATATTGTGGCAAGAAATGAAGATGATTCGGCTGCAATTCCGAAACCTCTTAAAACTTTCAGTTCGTCGGGAAAATGTTAAGAATCACATGGCTTTTTAGTTTTTCCGTATAAGCTTGGAATTTTCCAGATATAGCAACTGTTTGGAAATACTCAAAATTTGTAGTTGCCAAAACAGACAATTTGTAAAAGTGGTGATTTTTACTTACGTCCATCAGTGCGTTTAATTTTTCGCTATTTTGGTTATGGAAAAACACTGGATGTGTTGCTGTGGTATTGTAGGAGAAAATGCATGGTCCATTGTCACAAAAGCTGAAACGAAGCGTAGGTCTACTCTATGATGCCTCAGAATGAATGTGACATTATTCGTGAGTTTGATTAATTAGACACAACGACAGTCTTTTTATGTGCACGTGAATCGTTATTATTTAGTCCTTCAATCGAAACACTGTGAAAACGCTTCAGCTCTTCATTCTCATGTAAAAGACAACTATCACAACTGCACTATATACTAATATATTTCGTAGTAAGAAATGTGAAGCTGTAGCAGTTTAAAATAAAAATATTTATATAAAATGCATGTTTGACCATCAGCTGCTTTTATTTTAAACGCAAGTATCAATCACTTTTAGTCATGGACCATCTTCACAGATAAGGGTTAAAATGTTTAACTCTTATCCGTTAAGATGGTTCGTGGCTGAAACCAGTTGATATTTGAGTTTAAAAGTGGCTGAAACCGGTTGATATTTGAGTTAAAAATAAAAGCAGCTAATGGTCAAACATGCATTATCTACATTACTTGATGGCTGTTGACAGTCACCTTCCAAAAATGTTTTTAAAAAATTTGTACTTTAGATGGTTGCAGTTGTACAGGGATCGCATTTGTTCCAGCATCAGACCTTCTGGGGATCCATTTCAAGCTGTAACATGACAACCAGCTCTGTTGATGACTGTTAGTTGTAGTGATAATAGTGCGATTGCAATTACAATTAAGATTAAAGGAACTTAAGTAAAAAGTACTAAAAGAACTTTAAGAATCCTTCCTTACGAAGTCACCTCAGCTATATCACTGTGATTTTTCGTCTTAGAATCTAAATGTAGTGTTGACAGTAACACAGTATTAAGATTATTCTCAAACACATTTATCGATGAGCAATAGCAGCAATCGTTATTAAACAGAAAATAAGATATGAAAATAATTTTACGAAAAATTTCAAGAAAATAAGGCTGAAAGGACTTGATACTGCGCACTGAGTGATAGGAGCGGGGGGGGGGGGGGGGGGGGGGGACGACTGGTTTCTACTCCACGTCAGAATAAAGGTGCACAACGTACCGACAAATGACTTCGAATCAAAATATTAAATAGTTATGAAACGCCCTGCTCCGAGGTAGAACTGGTCATATACGTGGTAGTTGTTCTTGTGTGAATGTGTGTTTTCGATTTCGGAGGAAGGCCTTTTGACCGAAAGTTTAGATGTGCCTTCATTGTGCCTCATCGTCTGCTGCAAGCGGTCAGCAGCAATCTATCCTTTTCTGTGGTTCCATTCTGGGCTTTCCACTGTTTAAATACGTATGAAAGGACTAAATACCTCCTACAATAAAGCAGGACTATTGTTCACGTTACTCTCAGTGCATCTTTTGTCTCCATATTTTCGTAGACGGATACAATGACAGAGAAGTTAGATCTAGTTTGTCCATGGAAGCAACAGTAAGACGATTTTTTGTTCACTGGTGCGCCACTATCATATACCCGCCATTGCAAGAAGGCATACGATAGTGGTGGCGTATTTAATTTCTTACCGAGTCTGGAACACAGAATTTTTATTCATTACACTTCTATAAATGAGTGGATGACAATCAGTTCTCTGGGATAGGCTTTTTTTTTTGTCATCTATAAAATTTGTTAATTGTGACATGACATATACCGAAACTGACCAACCATTTGTATAAAAAATAGCAATTTCAGAGAGTTGCCACCCCCTTCCTCCCTCAGGTTTAATTTGAGTCAACTTCCTTATTCGATATATGTTCGTTATTAGAAGCATTGCTTTGCGTTTCATTGTGAAAACTGCTTTGAATGTTGCTTGGACTGATGGTGTCCGTCAGGAAGATCATCTAAGTAAAGAAAAGGCACATTTTAGGCGCGCATTTGTCAGATTATCATCCTTAAATAAAATTTTGTACATGGCTACACGTTCAGAGACCATGAATAGTTACAATTGAAAGAAAAACAGCCCTTAGTCACTATTTTTAACGAATTAACCGGGTTTCACTACTGCTAGGAGTGTCTTCCTCAGAATTTAAATCAAAGAATGGTCTATGTTCTATAACATGGTCACAGAATTATGACTAAAAACGTATGATAAAGTACGGAATCATCGTGAAAGGCTGGCGGTATTTATATGTCATTTATAAAATAACAAATATGCCAAAAGGGCATCAGTCACAAAGATATTTAAGATAAAGGAAACTGTGATGGCGAGCCACTAAGGGCTGCTCGTTACTTGCGTGGTGCAGGTTGCAAAAGGGAGTCCGTTTTGGCATATTTATTATTTTATAAATGGTATACTGGTATCTCGAAACCGGTTCATCTTTCGAAACTTTCGATTATTCGTAGTAACTGTCCAGTGTAGAGTTGAGAGGATCTTTCACGACACGTATGTGATATGGGAAGTTTTACATACTGGGAATATGTCAGTTCGTTCATCAGCGTAAGGTATGGAACGCATAGCGCCAAATTTCTGGAACAGGTGATACTTTCCTGATTGTGTGTCGGTTGCATCGGCGGCAAACATATCAGAGTGAGATGCCCGAAGCATCGGGAAGTTTGTAGGACAGTATGTTGTACATTGCAACATTTTTCAGACTTTCGCCTCTAGGCAATTCGGCAATAGAATTTTAATATATTTTCTTATTTCATTTTGGAATGATAATATTCACTTTATGTGCGCTGCAGTCATTTTCTGAAACTACAAAAACATTCTGGAAAAGTAAGATTTATCCAAATCTGAAAATATATTGGAAAGTACAACATGGTCACGTACCTATGAACAAATACTCTATCGCAATTTAAAAGCGTTGCAAACGAGAAAATCTTGTCATAATTGTACTTAATCGTCTAGCTGTTGTTTTATTATTCTACTACACACCAACAACAAGCAAGTGAAATCAAGTCAAGAACATGTACCATAAAAAAACCAGTTGCAAATTAAATAAGAACATTTTGAAACAGCAGCTATTGGAAACTACCACAGATTTCCATTTCCAGGACAGGGAAAATATTAAGACATGAAAGAAGCTCTGGTCATTTGAAGATGTCATGTGGTCCATGGTTGAAGACCTCCCCCGTTTCAAGGTACAGGATGAAGCATGACTGACGAAGTATGGCACAACCATTCAACAGTTATGCACCTAGTTATAAAAGTATACTGAATTTCACTAATCATAAAACTCTGTACTAACTGAAGAATTAACAGCATTCTCCAAATATACAGCACTTAAATATGTAGAACTCCTAATGTTTACATACGCTCCATGTATAGGTACATAAGGAAAAGCACCAACAAGCTATGCAAAAATTTAAAACCAATGATAATAATTATTAGCGTAGCTGCTGTAAGCGTCGATAAAGATATATTTTGCTACACCGGAATGCGAATAACAAATGATAAAAAAACTTCTTTAAATTTTTTGTCGATTAATAGACTATTGAGACTCTGTCTTCAGTTCTCAAGTGGAGATGATGTATTTTTTGTAGGATGTGTGTGGTAGCCATTTGTGTTGTCTGAATAACAATTATTAGTGGAACAAAACCAAGAAGCTATTCAGTTATCTTTCGCGCAATACGTAAATGTCATGTCACGAGTGCTGCCTGTATATAAGGAAGAAGTCCGATAAATGAAAATTACATTACCTACACGGTCAAGAATGATAAATTTTGCGGGGACGGAAGAAGAAGCACCAAACAGGAGTGTGTACATCTCGACTACATGGAAGTAAGTTCACTTTAAAACGGACTCAAAGGAGAGAAAACTATAAAAATCAAGAACTTGGGCATTAATTGAAAATAATCGATTTCCATTAATCTTTTTATTTATGTACCCTTTATTATTGCTATAAATTTGAACAACTGGCGACCTGGTAACATGACATTGAGAAAGCCATGTCGTGTAAATTATCGAAAATTATTTATGACATTGTATGAGATTTTTTTGCATGTACTAATTATTTTCAAATTTTCATGTGCAACATCACGAGACTGGGAGCAAAATAACCAGCATCAAAAATTCTTATGGATAAAGTAAGCAATTCAAAAGGGAATCAGAAGTGAAACCGGAATTTACGGAAAATCTTGGAAATACGCTGACTGTTTCATCGCAGCAAAGATAGGGCCGCTACGCAACCGCTTGCTTAGCTAAGCTTGGTAGCGTCTCCTGCGTAATAATTAGAAGTACCTTTCCGTAATTTCCTTTCCTAAACGCATTGTAGTGAATTTTTCAGAAATTTTATGTAATGAGTAGCGAGAGAAAAGTTTCAAATTTCTGGCTTATAACATTTTGTGCGTCATAAAAGTAGCTAAATAACGCTTGACGACACATAAATCGTAAGTTTAAATTCGCAAAAATAATATATTTCAATTTTCTATATTCAAAATTTTAATTTTAATATTCAAGCAAAATGGCACAAAAATCAATTTTCATTATTGCTGACAGTGGCGAAAACGCAATGAGCCAAGATGCCGTAAAATTGCAAGACAGAACATCTGAAGTACCAACTCCGTGTCTTCCTCAATCAGAAGTATTAAGTAGTTCAGAGATGAACATAACCGATGTAACAAGTGCTAGTGAGCTTTCACAGAGTTCTAACTTTGATGATACGTTGATGAAGATATATGAAACTACATCACGTATCTCCGCGAGCAACATTCTGCTCTCACAAGAAAATATAGAAAGCGAAGATAACATGATTTTGAGGACACGTTACCGTCACCTATCATACGAAATCCAAATGTCAATTTACAAAGTACCGTTGTTAACAACCAAAGTACATTAGATAGCAACCAAAACAGCGCACTTGCCGTTATACTACAAAACCTCGATAGCTTGAGCACAGAAATAAAAAATACAAATACCAATGACACCAATTTGCGTGCAGACATATATACAAAATTTGACAGTTGGTCGCTAAACCTTACCATAGTCACACAAGACATACACAACATAAAACACGAGCAAAAACAAGTTTTAAAAGATTTTCAGGATACAGTCACACAACAGATCAGTGATTTGACTAAGAATTTTCACGAGGAAATGAATGTAAAATTCAAAGACATGGAAAAACAGCTGAAGCAAGATGTAATTTCGAAAGTAAACAATGACATTACGGAAATAAAACAGAAATTAGACACTCTTAACGAGCAGAATGATAAAGCAGAGCAACAAATAAAAGCGATTAAAGACACACACACACACACAAACTTGGAAGCTACACAAACACAGTTAACTTCCACAGTAAAGAACATCTCTACCGTAGTGAACAAACTGCACAAGGATTACGAAAACATACCAATAGCTATTGATGAACTCACTTTAAAAGTAGCATCGCTTGAAGTCGAATCAGTCTGCGCCCAAAAGAAAAGAGTCAAAATTAGTGAAAAAAAATTTTTTTTTGGTCCTCAGTCTACTGACTGGTTTGATGCGGCCCGCCACGAATTCCTTTCCTGTACTAACCTCTTCATCTCAGAGTAGCACTTGCAACCTACGTCCTCAATTATTTGCTTGACGTATTCCAATCTCTGTCTTCCTCTACAGTTTTTGCCCTCTACAGCTCCCTCTAGTACAATGGAAGTCATTCCCTCATGTCCTATCATCCTGTCCCTTCTCCTTATCAGTGTTTTCCACATATTCCTTTCCGATTCTGCGCAGAACCTCCTCATTTCTTACCTTATCAGTCCACATAATTTTCAACATTCGTCTATAGCACCACATCTCAAATGCTTCGATTCTCTTCTGTTCCGATTTTACCACAGTCCATGTTTCACTACCATACAATGCTGTACTCCAGACGTACATCCTCAGAAATTTCTTCCTCAAACTAAGGCCGGTATTTGATATTAGTAGACTTCTCTTGGCCAGAAATGCCTTTTTTGCCATAGCGAGTCTGCTTTTGATGTCCTCCTTGCTCCGTCCGTCATTGGTTATTTTACTGCCTAGGTAGCAGAATTCCTTAACTTCATTGACTTCGTGACCATCAATCCTGATGTTAAGTTTCTCGCTGTTCTCATTTCTACTACTTCTCATTACCTTCGTCCTTCTCCGATTTACTCTCAAACCATACTGTGTACTCATTAGACTGTTCATTCCGTTCAGCAGATCATTTAATTCTTCTTCACTTTCACTCAGGATAGCAATGTCATCAGCGAATCGTATCATTGATATCCTTTCACCTTGTATTTTAATTCCACTCCTGAACCTTTCTTTTATTTCCATCATTGCTTCCTCGATGTACAGATTGAAGAGTAGGGACGAAAGGCTACAGCCTTGTCTTACACCCTTCTTAATACGAGCACTTCGTTCTTGATCGTCCACTCTTATTATTCCCTCTTGGTTGTTGTACATATTGTATATGACTCGTCTCTCCCTATAGCTTACCCCTACTTTTTCAGAATCTCGAACAGCTTGCACCATTTTATATTGTCGAACGCTTTTTCCAGGTCGACAAATCCTATGAAAGTGTCTTGATTTTTCTTTAGCCTTGCTTCCATTATTGGCCGTAACGTCAGAATTGCCTCTCTCGTCCCTTTACTTTTCCTAAAGCCAAACTGATCGTCACCTAGCGCATTCTCAATTTTCTTTTCCATTCTTTTGTATATTATTCTTGTAAGCAGCTTCGATGCATGAGCTGTTAAGCTGATTGTGCGATAATCCTCGCACTTGTCAGCTCTTGCCGTCTTCGGAATTGTGTGGATGATGCTTTTCCGAAAGTCAGATGGTATATCGCCAGACTCATATATTCTACACACCAACGTGAATAGTCGTTTTGTTGCCACTTCCCCAAATGATTTTAGAAATTCTGATGGAATGTTATCTATCCCTTCTGCCTTATTTGACCGTAAGTCCTCCAAAGCTCTTTTAAATTCCGATTCTAATACTGGATCCCCTATCTCTTCTAAATCGACTCCTGTTTCTTCTTCTATCACATCAGACAAATCTTCACCCTCATAGAGGCTTTCAATGTATTCTTTCCACCTATCTGCTCTCTCCTCTGCATTTAACAGTGGAATTCCCGTTGCACGCTTAATGTTACCACCGCTGCTTTTAATGTCACCAAAGGTTATTTTGACTTTCCTGTATGCTGAGTCTGTCCTTCCGACAATCATATCTTTTTCGATGTCTTCACATTTTTCCTGCAGCCACTTCGTCTTAGCTTCCCTGCACTTCCTCTTCATTTCATTCCTCAGCGACTTGTATTTCTGTATTCCTGATTTTCCCGGAACATGTTTGCACTTCCTCCTTTCATCAGTCAACTGAAGTATTTCTTCTGTTACCCATGGTTTCTTCGCATCTACCTTCTTTGTACCTACGTTTTCCTTCCCAACTTCTGTGATGGCCCTTTTTAGAGATGTCCATTCCTCTTCAACTGTACTGCCTACTGCGCTATTCCTTATTGCTGTATCTATAGCGTTAGAGAACTTCAAACGTGTCTCGTCATTCCTCAGTACTTCCGTATCCCACTTCTTTGCGTATTGATTCTTTCTGACTAATGTCTTGAACTTCAGCCTACTCTTCATCACTACTATATTGTGATCTGAGTCTATATCTGCTCCCGGGTACGCCTTACAATCCAGTATCTGATTTCGGAATCTCTGTCTGACCATGATGTAATCTAACTGAAATCTTCCCGTATCTCCCGGCCTTTTCCAAGTATACCTCCTCCTCTTGTGATTCTTGAACAGGGTATTCGCTATTACTAGCTGAAACTTGTTACAGAACTCAATTAGTCTTTCTCCTTTTACATTCCTTGTCCCAAGCCCATATTCTCCTGTAACCTTTTCTTCTACTCCTTCCCCTAAAACTGCATTCCAGTCGCCCTTTACATACTGCATTACCATTTCAATATCCTCATACACTTTCTCTATCTGTTCATCTTCAGCTTATGACGTCGGCATGTATATCTGAACTATCGTTGTTGGTGTTGGTCTGCTGTCGATTCTGATTAGAACAACACGGTCACTGAACTGTTCACGGTAACACACCCTCTGCCCTCCCTTCCTATTCATAACGAATCCTACACCTGTTATACCATTTTCTGCTGCTGTTGATATTACCCGATACTCATCTGACCAGAAATCCTTGTCTTCCACCCACTTCACTTCACTGACCCCTACTATATCTAGATTGAGCCTTTGCATTTCCCTTTTCAGATTTTCTAGTTTCCCTACCACGTTCAAGCTTCTGACATTCCACGCCCCGACTCGTAGAACGTTATCCTTTCATTGATTATTCAATCTTTTTCTCATGGTAACCTCCCCCTTGGCAGTCCCCTCCCGGAGATCCGAATGGGGGACTATTCCGGAATCTTGCCAATGGAGAGATCATCATGACACTTCTTCAATTACAGGCCACATGTCCTGTGGATACACGTTACGTGTCTTTAATGCAGTGGTTTCCATTGCCTTCTGCATCCTCATGTCGTTGATCATTGCTGATTCTTCCGCCTTTAGGGGCAATTTCCCACCCCTAGGACAAGAGAGAGCCCTGAACCTCTACCCGCTCCTCCGCCCTCTTTGACAAGGCCGTTGGCAGAATGAGGCTGACTTCTTATGCCGGAAGTCTTCGGCCGCCAATGCTGATTATTTATCAAAATTTAGGCAGTGGCGCGGATCGAACCCGGGCCGAAGACGTTTTGATTATGAATCAAAGACGCTACCCCTAGACCACGGGTGAAAATTTACCTCACTTTATTTCACAAGCTGAAGCAGGCACCAATACCGCAGCGGAAAAGGTAGTGTAGGAATGTAAATTAATCAATGATGTAGTTGAAAAGGTTATTCATCAAAAAGAAAATGACATTATCGACAAAGTGAACAGCAATTTGCAAGCTACAGAGAGTACAGGACACGGAACTACTTACAAGGGAACCTCCCCATCGCACCCCCCTCAGATTTAGTTATAAGTTGGCACAGTGGATAGGCCTTGAAAAACTGAACATAGATCAATCGAGAAAACAAGAAGAAGTTGTGTGGAACTATGAAAAAAGAAAGCAAAATATACAAACTTAGTAGTCCATGTGCAAGATAGGCAACATCAAGGACCGTGGGAGTTTAAGAGCGCCGTGGTCCAATACCTTCTAACATACAGGCCTCCCAGCCAAGACGAGTAGGCCATGTGACGTCACTTCCACTAGGCCGGTGGTGGAAAGACAGATTTTGCTACAACTAGCGCTGCTGGTGGCCAAAACTGGATATAATAGCCATACCAACCATGCAACAAAAGGCACCGGTAGAATGCATTGTTCGTTTAATTGAAAATGATTATATGAAGCACTGCAAGAAAAAGTAGCGCCGTTTACAAAGCAATATGCGATAAGAAATCTGCACTGTGAGATGCTGTGCTTAATTTGTGTGGATTTACCTTTAAAAGCAATTCGAAATTCTGTGTTTATGTTGGCTAACCTACCCGGGAAACAAAACTTGTGTTCTGTTTACTTTTAAAGTATAGTGGTTGATTCGTCGAAATTACATCTCCGTTTAACTCTGAGATTTGATTTAATCGTTCGAAATGGTGTATAAGTGTTGTGTTCCACGTTGCAGAAGAAATTACGAAAATGGGCCACGACTAGCGGTGTTTTCTTTTCCTAAAAGCACTGAACTACAGCAGAAATGGATATCGGCAATACATCGCAAAAATTTCCAGGTTACACAGAATTCGAAGGTAAGCTAAGGTTCTTTACAATTCAGTTAGATTGTCTCAGGGTGTGTGTTCTTTAATTTAGAGAGCGGGAGCAACTAATCACATATTTAAGTAGCACGCTCTTTAGATGTTCATTAACAACGTGAATTCGACTGATTTGATGCCCTTCTCTAGAAGATCAACTACATTACATACATTACTGAGTCACTGGAAAACTGATTTATTTTTCCAATAATAGCTTTAGCCTTTTAACCTGAAATACCGAGCGAACAATAATCGATTTGATCTGAAGATAACTGACACTAATCGCATTTGTTAGCATTAGTTCCGCTCGGGATTATTACATGTAGCTGATAAAAGATTTTATCATTATTTCAAGGTCTGCGAGCTCCACTTCACAGAAGACCTCATTCTGAAATATAGTGAATATTTCGGCAGTTCCACAGGGAAGAAATATTCTATGCCACTTCCAAAACCTCGCCTTAAAACAGGAGCCATACCATCCATTCTGCCTAACTGTCCGAAGTATCTTTCGTCAGCTTCTTGTTCGAGGGAAAGTGGAGATGAGAGACGAAAGGGTCTAGAAAATAGAGACTTAGAAATAGCTATTGCAGCTAGTGTAGCAACTCATGCTCAGTATGAACAGGAAAGACATTTTGTGGACTTTAATGGTTTTGTTAAGTGTTTAGTGGGTATCAAGCTGCCTAATGACTGGCATCTGATAAAGTCAGAAAGTTCCATAACTTTTGTTCTAATAGACGTCAAAGATATTTCTCAATAATTATGTTAAAAATTAATGACAGCCATATTGGCAGTAAAATGAAAAAGAGAAAACTGTCAACTGTAAAGTAGTTTAGAATAAATTTTGTGACAGGTTAACAAACATTTACATTTCATTCTCTCCTAATTCCTACTTTTCTCTACTTGATGTGTGTAGCTGCATTGCTTAAAATGAATGTGCATAAAATTAGGCCTATATTCTATTTACAATGATGTCATACCATTATCAAGAATATTCTGTTACATATTTGAGAGTTTTGATGAGAGAGACAGACAAAGGTGTCAAACTTACAAAATCCCTGATTTTGCTTTGTGGGTTAAAGGTTAGAGTAGATTCAGTTTTTGTACTGTAGACTCAAAAATGATATGAGTCTCATGGATGTGGGAGATGTCAGAAGATATAACATAAAAATATAGGACACTTTAATATAATACTTCCCTGATCATTTTGCCAGTAGATTGTCAAGATATCCAGATACTTTACAGTAAACTGAAACTGCTAATATCTACAGAATGTACACAGTCAGAACGAAACATAATTATACACTTTTATTAAATATATCATACACAAATTACCTAATCTTGACTGTTGTGGCCAAGTGCTGTCAGAGCTTAAATCTAACAGACATTTTTACTTCAGCTGTTCTAACAGTCCCTGTTAAAAAAATTCATCTGTAGAGTACAAACGGAGTTACCTACCAAGAAGCTTTTCAACCTGTGCTTTATCTTAAATCAAGTTTTTAATGGTTGCTGGTAATTTATTGAAAATGTACATTCCTGAATATTGGACCAAGGTAAGTGATTTTAGGTCTTTATGTAGATTGTTCTTATTCCTAGTATTGGTACTATGTATTCAGCTATTGGTTGGAAGTAGAGACCTATTGTTTGCAACAAATTGCATTAAGGAATAAATATACTGAGAAGCAGTGGTTCGAATACCCAGTTCTTTGAGTAGATTTATACATTATGTTCTTGAATATACACCACAAATGAGTCTTATTTCACGCTTTTGCATTGTTTAAATGAGCGTTTGTAATTAAACTTTTCACTGCGACAATATCTCCAATACCTATGCGATCATTGAAGAGCCATTCATGCCGCAGTGAATTACATTTTTGTCCCAGTAATAAACTTATGATCACTACAATAATTTCGTCATCCTGTCTGTTAACTGTTACAAAGTATCTCCGTTAGTGTCATTTACTGACTAATGGATCTACGTTTCTGTAGCGACGTTTTTTTTAACAAGTAAGTCAGATTTTGCATACGATTTTAAACACAACAGAAGGAGATCACACTGCGTTGTAATCAGTGTGCCACATTGCGCGCGATATCATACAAGGACGGCACAATTTCTCTGTAAAGGGCAAATTTAACAATCAGTGAATTTGTTGTGGTTTCACGAAAGAAATACACGTTCATCGGCTCTAGCGCACAGGCTGTCTTGCAGCGGGAGAAGGTGTTAGCCTAGCGCTGATGACGTCACAGTTCCGTCGTGAGGCCTGCGTATCAGAAGGTGTTGCGTGGTCCCGAGGTCAGCGTGACCCGCTGTGGAACTAGAGGTCCTTGATTCAAGTCTTCCCTCGAATGAAAATTTTACTTTCTTTATTTTCGCAAAGTTACGATCTGTCCGTTCGTTCACTGACGTCTCTGTTCACTGTAATAAGTTTAGCGCCTGTTTTGCGACCGCACCGCAAAACCGTGCGATTGTTATTGAAGGCCCGAGCTATATTTGCTGGCTTCATATTGCCCACGGAATACATCTCACGTATTTAATGCACTCTCGTCCAAAGTAGTGAACAGTCAACTGCCAGCCAGGGAGCCTCGTTAGCAGGAATACTCTCTCTTCCGTGCGCTGTAGTCGACTGACGTCGTGTGTTTCGATGTTTGTTTAGGTGTGGCGTCCCCATACTACGGCGCAGTTACCTTGCATCGAACGGACGGACGGACAGATAATAATTGTCTGAAAATAATAAAATTAAACTTTTCGGTCGATGGACGACTTGAACCAAGGACTTCTCGTTCCGCAGCCGCTCACGCTAACCACGGGACCACGGCGCTCTTGAGCTCTTATTGTCCTTGATGTTACATATGTTGCCCATTGACTACTCAGTTTGTATATTTTGCTTATTTTTTCATAGTTTCACACAACTTCTTCCTGTTTTCTCGATTGATCTGGATCCAGTTTCTCAAGGCCTATCCACTGTGCCAACTTATAACTAAATCTGACGGGGGTGCGATTGGGAGGTTCCCTTGTTAGGTGAAACTGATACAGAGACACCAGTTGTACACATAAACAAAGTACCAGCCACAGAAAACCAAAGTAATGTATGCACACAGATCATTGCAAACCCTACAAACATTGCCAGTAGTAATGACAGAACGCAGACCGTAAGTTTACAGGGCATAACACCAGAACCAGTACCTACGGCAAATGTAAATAATTATGACAGCTGTGTAAACACAGCACAAAATGTAAACAGCTTGTCCACTATATTTGCTGACGAAGGTCTATTAAGACACCGTAATTTCCAACATTTACGAGTGAAGGTAAGAAGATGAACCCTGTTGTATTTATTAATGCTTTTCGACATGTGTTTCCTAGAAATTGGACGGAAGCACAAAAGGTCAGGTTTGTTGATGGGTACACGCAAGACGATATACTTTTGTCGGCGACCGACGTAGCTGAGCGCTGTACCACATATTTACAATTTAACGGGCTTTTCGTGACAAATAATGGTCAGAAGCCGTACAGGAGAGACTTAGGCGAGAAATTTTTAAGCCGCTCCCCCCCCCCCCCCCCCTTTTAATAGCAAATATGGTAGTTTGCAAAGATATTTTGAGAAGTATTTCAACAAAACACATTATTGGACGAATCCTATTTCTCATGTGGATGTTTTAAAAACTTTAAAAAGTCGTTTGTTATCACACATTCGTAAAAAGTTAATTACTACACCTGAGCACGACACAGAATATTTTCCATTCATTTTAGATTCAATCGACCTAATATATGAAGAGAAAGTAGTAACAAATAGGGCGTCAGACAGCCAGACACCACAACAACATAACTTGAATGGTCAATAGAAAAAGCCAGACACGAACACACAGCAAAGGTGGTACGCGCAACCGCAAGGATAAATACACCGTGGTAATGGATACGGGAATGGAAATGGTAGGAACATGAGATTTAAACAAAACTTTCAGTATAACAGGAGCGATTACCATCCCCAAGCTAATTTCAATCCCTCCTCTCAAAATTATGCACCTAGTGTAAATGAAAGTCAGCCGCATCGGTGGCCGGTGCACGGCAACAACAACAACATACAACACATCGTACCGCAGCCAACCTTTGCGCAGCCAACCTTTGCGCAGCAAAACCACAATACGGCAACATTTCACAACAGCCATATGAACACACGAGAAAGCATGTTGCGAACTGGAAATGATATACACTGGAGAAACAATCACACAGTTCAACTGACAGAAGTTGTCCCGTGTACCGAAGTACACTACTGGCCATTAAAATTGCTACACCACGAAGACGTGCTACAGACGCGAAATTTAGCCGACAGGAAGAGGATGCTGTGATATGCAAATGATTAGCTTTTCAGAGCATTCACACAAGGTTGGCGCCGATGGCGACACCCACAACGTGCTGACATGAGGAAAGTTTCCAACCGATTTCTCACACACAAACAGTAGTTGACCGGCGTTGCCTGGAGAAACGTTGTTGTGATGCCTCGTGTAAGGAGGGGAAATGCGTACCATCACGTTACCGTCTTTGATAAAGGTTGGATTGTAGCCTATAGCGATTGCGGTTTATCGTATCGCGACATTGCTGCTCGCGTTGGTCGAGATCCAATGAATGTTAGCAGAATATGGAATCGATGGGTTCAGGAGGAACGGCCACGTATCACTAGCAGTCGAGATGACAGGCATCTTATCCGCATGGCTGTAACGGATCGTGCAGCCACGTCTCGATCCCTGAGTCAACAGATGGGGACGTTTGCAAGACAACAACCATCTGCACGAACAGTTCGACGACGTTTGCAACAGCATGGACTATCAGCTCGGAGACCATGGCTGCGGTTACCCTTGACGCTGCATCACAGACAGGAGCGGCTGCGATGATGTACTCAACGACGAACCTAGGTGCAGGAATGGCAAAACGTCATTTTTTCGAATGAATCTAGGTTCTGTTTACAGCAACATAATGGTCGCATCCGTGTTTGGCGACATCGCGATGAACGCACATTGGAAGCGTGTATTCGTCATCGCCATACTGGCGTATCACCCAGCGTGATGGTATGGGATGCCATTGGCTTCACGTCTGGGTTACCTCTTGTTCGCATTGACGGCACTTTGAACAGTGGACGTTACATTTCAGATGTTTTACGGTCCGTGGCTCTACCCTTCATTCGATCTCTGCGAAACCCTACATTTCAGCAGGATAACGCAATACCGCATGTTGCAGGTCCTGTACTGTCCTTTCTGGATACAGAAAATGTTCGACTGTTGCCCTGGCCAGCACATTCTCCAGATCTCTCACCAATTGAAAACGTCAGGTCAATGGTGGCCGAGCAACTGGCTAGTCACAATACGCCTGTCACTACTCTCGATGAACTATGGTATCGTGTTGAAGCTACATGGGCAACTGTACCTGTACACGCCATCCAAGCTCTGTTTGACTCAATGCCCAGGAGTATCAAGGCCGTTATTACTGCCAGAGGTGGTTGTTCTGGGTACTGATTTCTCAGGATCTATGCACCCAAATTGCGTGAGAATGTAATCACATGTCAGTTCTAGTATAACATATTTCTTCAATGAATCCCCGTTTATCATCTGGATTTCTTCTTGGTATAGCATATGTAATGTAGATGCCTCATTCAAGTCGCCATTGCAGAGAGAGAGAGAGAGGAAGTATAATACTGAGGGAAATTTACTGATAAGGCAGAATTTTAGGTGCTTATGTATTTTTGAAGTTGGAAGCGCCAGAATGTAATATTTTGATGATGTTACTAAAGATGAAGCAGTACAGTGACAAGAGAGAATTTTAGGTGCTTACACATTTTTTGGTAAATAATATAGGTGTCCCCCCATGAACAATGGACCTTGCCGTTGGTGGGGAGGCTTGCGTGCCTCAGCAATACAGATAGCCGTACCGTAGGTGCAACCACAACGGAGCGGTATCTGTTGAGAGGCCAGACAAACGTGTGGTTCCTGAAGAGGGGCAGCAGCCTTTTCAGTTGATACAAGGGCAACAGTCTGGATGATTGACTGATCTGGCCTTGTAACACTAACCAAAACGGCCTTGCTGTGCTGGTACTGCGAATGGCTGAAAGCAAGGGGAAACTACGGCCGTAATTTTTCCCGAGGGCATGCAGCTTTACTGTATGGTAAAATGATGATGGCGTTCTCTTGGGTAAAATATTCCGGAGGTAAAATAGTCCCCCATTCGGATCTCCGGGCGGGGACTACTCAAGAGGATGTCGTTATCAGGAGAAAGAAAACTGACGTTCTACGGATCGGAGCGTGGAATGTCAGACCCCTTAATCGGGCAGGTAGGTTAGAAAACTTAAAAAGGGAAATGGATAGGTTAAAGTTAGATATAGTGGGAATTAGTGAAGTTCGGTGGAAGGAGGAACAAGACTTTTGGTCAGGTGAATACAGGGTTATAAACACAAAATCAAATAGGGGTAATGCAGGAGTAGGTTTAATAATGAATAGAAAAATAGGAATGCGGGTAAGCTACTACAAACAGCATAGTGAACGCATTATTGTGGCCAGACAGATACGAAGCCCACTCCTACTACAGTAGTACAAGTTCATATGCCAACTAGCTCTGCAGATGACGAAGAAATTGAAGAAATGTATGATGAAATAAAAGAAATTATTCAGATTGTGAAGGGAGACGAAAATTTAATAGTCATGGGTGACTGGAATTCGGCAGTAGGAAAAGGGAGAGAAGGAAACGTAGCAGTTGAATATGGATTGGGGGTAAGAAATGAAAGAGGAAGCCGCCTGGTAGAATTTTGCACAGAGCACAACTTAATCATAGCTAACACTTGGTTCAAGAATCATGAAAGAAGGTTGTATACATGGAAGAAGCCTGGAGATATTGACAGGTTTCAGATAGATTATATAATGGTAAGACAGAGATTTAGGAACCAGGTTTTAAATTGTAAGACATTTCCAGGGGCAGATGTGGATTCTGACCACAATCTATTGGTAAAACTGAAGAAACTGCAAAAAGGTGGGAATTTAAGGGGATGGGACCTGGATAAATTGACTAAACCAGAGGTTGTACAGAGTTTCAGGGTGAGCATAAGGGAACAATTGACAGGAATGGGGGAAATAAATACAGTAGAAGAAGAATGGGTAGCTTTGAGGGATGAAGTAGTGAAGGCAGCAGAGGATCAAGTAGGTGAAAAGACGAGGACTAGTACAAATCCTTGGGTGACAGAAGAAATACTGAATTTAATTGATGAAAGGAGAAAATATAAAAATGCAGTAAATGAAGCAGGCAGAAAGGAATACAAACGTCTCAAAAATGAGATCGACAGGAAGTGCAAAATGGCTAAGCAGGGATGGCTAGAGGACAAATGTAAGGATGTAGAGGCTTGTCTCATGAGGGGTAAGATAGATACAGCCTACAGGAAAATTAAAGAGACCTTCAGAGAAAAGAGAACCACTTGTATGAATATCAAAAGCTCAGATGGAAACCCAGTTCTAAGCAAAGAAGGGAAAGTTTTGAAATGTGGTGCTACAGAAGTATGCTGAAGATTAGATGGGTAGATCATATAACTAATGAGGAAGTATGGAATAGGATTGGGGAGAAAAGGAGTTTGTGGCACAACTTGACTAGAAGAAGGGATCGGTTAGTAGGACACGTTCTGCGGCATCAAGGAATCACCAATTTAGTATTGGAGGGCAGCGTGGAGGGTAAAAATTGTAGAGGGAGACCAAGAGATGAATACACTAAGCAGATTCAGGATGTAGGTTGCAGTAGGTACTGGGAGTTGAAGAAGCTTGCACAGGATAGAGTAGCATGGAGAGCTGCATCAAACCAGTCTCAGGACTGAAGATCACAACAACAACAACAATATAGGTGTACGAATGTGAGTAAATAATATTGGTAAATAAATGGTAAGTAATATAGCTGTGTACGCGTATGTGTGTAGGTGTACACACTTACGTAATTTTGATAAATAATCGAATCCTTTTGAACACGACACCAGTTAAGATGAAGCTCACATAATTTTCTTTAATGTGGAAATACTGCAGCATAATTGAGTACTTTTGAAAATGATGCAAAAAAAATCGGATAATTTTGAATACGGTGAGCTACTACAAACACTTTTCTGTTTCGTTTTAGGTAGGAGATACTGCTCTGTCATTGGATGTTTCATTTCATCAAACGCAATTTTTTTTCCAAATTATCCTGTCACCGCCATCTTCGTTTTGTTTTACTATATGATTTTTTGTTTCGTTTTAATGAATGCTAGCAAGCTTTTTTAAAATAATTATTTGGCACGGTCTAATTGGGAGATAAGCGATCTTGTGTGTTGAAGGTGTGGATTCAGGAAAACCTTCATAAACTAACATCATAAGTATAATTTACCTTGATTACTAGTTTTGGCCTGTCCTCAGACCATCTTAGATCCGAGATCTAGAATATTAAGAGTTTTTCTGAATCCACAACTTTTTTTGAATACTTTCAGCACCGCTAGGCTGTTTCATTTTTAATCGACGCAAAATATTTTAAGAAACCTCCCAACACAGTCATCTTGCATTTTTTAGTGCTATGATTTGATGTTTTGTTTTTAATGAAAGCTAAAAATTTTAAAAAATGCACGCGAGAGACATTTTGATTTTTTTAAATTTTCTGCCATTGCCATTATGGAGTTTTAAAATCAGAGCCAGTATGATGTCAGTGAAAAAGGGGCATAGCTTCTGGTCTCATGATGATTGTGTCATAGATAAGTTAAGAGTAGCTTGCGACATCATGGGTAGGACACTGACATGCTCAATCGACGTCACAAATATAAAGGAAGTGATCCAGAAACACAGCTCTACTGCTGATGTAGAAATACCAATGGATGCTTGAAGCATGGTGGAAGGCAGCCTAGAGCCCTACAACTAACTACCTTTTAATCATTTGTAAAATAACTATCGAACTCGGCAATGCTTCGCAATTACTAAACATGTATGGTAACTAGATACATGTCCTAATCTGGGACATTCCTGGAAATTGTGTCAGGAAGCAAATTCCGGTTCTTCACCTCAAATTCACCCATTTCATGGTATGGAACTCTAAATTATGATAAATCATATGTGGAGCTTGTTTCCAAAAGGTACCAAATCAAAAAAAAATCAAAAAATGATTTGGAGATGGCAGCCTCTTCTTGTTAGCCTGCTGGATCTAACAAGTAAATATTTTCTTGCAAAAAGTACCAAATCTCTTATACGGAGATCATCAAATCCAGCATTTTAAATCAAAATATACCAAATCCCTCTGAACTTTCATAGCAAAAAGTACCAAATCCTCTTGCACTGAGTGATGCAAATAATATTAATTGTGTTCAATTGTTTTGTGAGAATTATGCATCTCAAAGCAAAAATTATTGTATTTTATTTCTGTTCTATGTGACTGCATGACAATATGTATTTCACATTGAGTGGTTCTTTCCTAAGGATGGTCTTTCATACATGCCTGGGGATAGGTCTTTCGGTACTGAAAACAAATAAGAAAGTAAAAAACTAAAAAAATTTGGAAACTTGAAATTGTAATGCTCCCAGAGGAAAACAACAATGTATTTGAGACAGTAGGAACACTTCACTCCCTGAATTAAGATTCTTTCTGGGTCATTTGGTAAGAACTGTCAAATATCAGTTCCAAATAAAAAAAATCTTCAAAATCAGTGAAGTTAAACGTCTGACTATCCACCATACATTAGCATTGGTTGGACTGCATGCTGCATATGCAATGACACCAGTGTGCAAACACAAAATGTTCTGAAGTGGGGTGGGATTTGAACACATCTTTGCCTCAGGTTAAAGATTTACCAAATAGTAGTCCTGTACAACAGACAAGGAAGAATGACTTGGTGCATCCACATTCTATTGGCTATAATATGCCCAATATACAAGGAGGGAAGTAAAATGGAATATGGTACCTACAGAGGAATCAGCCTGTTGAATGTAACGTATAAGGTACTGTCCATCATTATCCTCAGAAAACTGCAACCATTCATAGAGAACAACATAGAGGAGTACGAAGCTGCCTTTCGACCAAACTGATCGACAATAGATCACATATTCACACTAAGACAATTGATTGAAAAACACTGGGAATATGATAAAGATATCTAAAGCCTGTTCGTCGATTTGCAGCGTGCATATGATAGCATCCACAGGAACAGCCTATACAATGCAAAGCGTGACTTCAGAATTCCTGAGAAGCTAGTGAGAATGGTGCAAGCTTGTATGGAAGGGTCGAAGGCAGCAGTACGTTTCCTAGGAGCCACATCAGAAACATTCGAGATTGAGACAGGCCTCAGACAACGGAATGCTCTCTCATGTGTTCTGTTCAATGTCATCTTAGAGAAAGTAATAAAAGAGTGTAGGCAACAGGAGTAGGCTGGAGTACAGATGGACGGTAACTTAAATTGTCTAGCATATGCAGATGACATAGTACTACTAAGTGCATCAAAACAAGAGTTGAAAGGAAAGTACCAGAAAATGGACAATTATGCACAGAATCGAAACAAAACAGAATTCATGCAATTAGGAAGAAGACAAGCGCAGGAAGGATTTCTTGAGATAGATGGCAAGAGGTTCAAGACAGTACACCAGTGCAATTACTTGAAATCTTGGTTTACCACGGACAACAACGTTAAAATGGACAGCAAGGAAAGAATAGCAGTGGGAATGAAATGCACACTTTCCCTCAGAGAGACGCTCAGCTCTGAATCGATCTCAGTGAACACTAAGATGAAAATCTACAATACAGTGATATGCCCAGCAGTAATGTACGGTTCAGAAACATGGAGCATGACTAAGTTAGAAAAGGAAAAACTATTAATATTTGAAAGAAGAGTAATGAGGGAGATATGGGGACCAGTTTTAGATAAAGGAGAATGGAGAAGGAGGAAAAAACTAGGAAACCTACCTTCTGATGAAACAACCAACTATCCTACAGAACATAAAGAGCAAAAGAATACAATGCGTGGCCCTTGTAGCCCGTATGCCAGATGTAAGACAGGCGAAGATGGCACTAGAGGGGAAACCAAACACCAAACGTCCCATTGGACGACCAATGCAGTGCTGGATGGACGACCTGGCGAAGGACCTAGCAGCTGAAGACACCTGGAGGAACCGGGTACAAAACAGTATGGAATGGAGGCAGTTTGTGGAAGCAGCACGTGGTTTTCAGGGCCTGTGATCCCTGTATTTCTATCTATCTATCTATTTGTATCCACTTTCTGCAGTGGTCTATGAGTTGAAGCAAAGCCCTTTTTACAAACATGTTGTAGAGGATAACGATGTATGAGTAGTTAATGAAGATGGAGACAGTGGTAACATACACTCCTGGAAATGGAAAAAAGAACACATTGACACCGGTGTGTCAGACCCACCATACTTGCTCCGGACACTGCGAGAGGGCTGTACAAGCAATGATCACACGCACGGCACAGCGGACACACCAGGAACCGCGGTGTTGGCCGTCGAATGGCGCTAGCTGCGCAGCATTTGTGCACCGCCGCCGTCAGTGTCAGCCAGTTTGCCGTGGCATACGGAGCTCCATCGCAGTCTTTAACACTGGTAGCATTCCGCGACAGCGTGGACGTGAACCGTATGTGCAGTTGACGGACTTTGAGCGAGGGCGTATAGTGGGCATGCGGGAGGCCGGGTGGACGTACCGCCGAATTGCTCAACACGTGGGGCGTGAGGTCTCCACAGTACATCGATGTTGTCGCCAGTGGTCGGTGGAAGGTGCACGTGCCCGTCGACCTGGGACCGGACCGCAGCGACGCACGGATGCACGCCAAGACCGTAGGATCCTACGCAGTGCCGTAGGGGACCGCACCGCCACTTCCCAGCAAATTAGGGACACTGTTGCTCCTGGGGTATCGGCGAGGACCATTCGCAACCGTCTCCGTGAAGCTGGGCTACGGTCCCGCACACCGTTAGGCCGTCTTCCGCTCACGCCCCAACATCGTGCAGCCCGCCTCCAGTGGTGCCGCGACAGGCGTGAATGGAGGGACGAATGGAGACGTGTCGTCTTCAGCGATGAGAGTCGCTTCTGCCTTGGTGCCAATGATGGTCGTATGCGTGTTTGGCGCCGTGCAGGTGAGCGCCACAATCAGGACTGCATACGACCGAGGCACACAGGGCCAACACCTGGCATCATGGTGTGGGGAGCGATCTCCTACACTGGCCGTACACCACTGGTGATCGTCGAGGGGACACTGAATAGTGCACGGTACATCCAAACCGTCATCGAACCCATCGTTCTACCATTCCTAGACCGGCAAGGGAACTTGCTGTTCCAACAGGACAATGCACGTCCGCATGTATCCCGTGCCACCCAACGTGCTCTAGAAGGTGTAAGTCAACTACCCTGGCCAGCAAGATCTCCGGATCTGTCCCCCATTGAGCATGTTTGGGACTGGATGAAGCGTCGTCTCACGCGGTCTGCACGTCCAGCACGAACGCTGGTCCAACTGAGGCGCCAGGTGGAAATGGCATGGCAAGCCGTTCCACAGGACTACATCCAGCATCTCTACGATCGTCTCCATGGGAGAATAGCAGCCTGCATTGCTGCGAAAGGTGGATATACACTGTACTAGTGCCGACATTGTGCATGCTCTGTTGCCTGTGTCTATGCGCCTGTGGTTCTGTCAGTGTGATCATGTGATGTATCTGACCCCAGGAATATGTCAATAAAGTTTCCCCTTCCTGGGACAATGAATTCACGGTGTTCTTATTTCAATTTCCAGGAGTGTAGATGTTCATTATGCTGAGTGTTACTTTGAACCAAATATCAGTAACACTAGGATCAATTTGTTCACATATTATTCATACAGTATCTCTTAATAGCTCAAACAAAATAATTTTGCAAAACATTAACAAAATCCCATTCTAGAAGGTCCAGTAGATAGTTAACATATAAAAAGTTATGCTGTCAGTAAGGAAAAGAAGTGTTATGTTCTGAATATTTACTGCTAAAAATCTCTTCTAAAATAATTTTGCAATGAAAGTTATAAAATAAATAAGTATTGAGTGTTATAATATTTGTTCATGAAGTACAATTTGTGCACTTTTAAAATAATTTTTGTGAAAAGAAATACCAAATCCAGAATTAAATTCCTAATAACTGTAAAGTAATAATGAAGAATACCTTAAATTTCTCTAAAAGACGTATCAGTGAGTCCTATACAAACTGTATATGAACTACGATTTGTGTAAGAGAAGTGTTGTGGCTATAGGTAAGTTTTCTATTCTACTGAAAAATTTGCCCAGTTGGACTTGGTATCTTTTGGAAATAAACTCCAGATATAGAATATGAATGGAAAAGTCTCCTTTGTTTTTTACTGTGTTTAATGTTTTTTTTTTAATTTTTTGTACTCAATTGAATTACAAATCTTCAGGATATACAAAATTTTTCGTTGGATACTACATGATAAGTGTGTGAACTGTTATTTTGAGCTACAAGTTCGTGTAAGGCAACATACAACTTCCCATGCGAGAAATGTTCGCAAATCAGCTCCAACATATTTGTATGCCCAACATTCAGTCTTATGTATTGTTTTTGGAAACGAAGCATTGATTCGCTTAACTGAATGGGTAAATCGGTTGGGATCATTGGCATACAGAGTATGAGAGAGACCTGGGTAGCATTACAAAGTTTCGGATGAGTCAGATTGCATAGAAGTATTCTAATTCTAAGCCGTTAAGCCATAAATACAACTTTCGTATTATGCTGGTATTTTGTTACAACCGACTGAGAGGAATTATGCATGCAATTTTTGTTTATAATTATTTATACGAAATAACATTATATGTGGGGGAAACAATTTGTCTAATGGTTTAAACACCTTGCTATAGCAAGTAAAACCGACAGCGAAAAAGAAAGTGAAACCGGATATTTTCACAGCGAACTACAGCATTTTCTTTCTCGAAGCCGTTTTCATAGAAAACCTATAAAATAGTGATAAAAAAAGATATCGATGGTGATCGTTCGGATGTCTATTAAACCGTCATCTAAAGATTTGAAGTACATCTGTCAAGAACTTTTCGACGTTATTGTTAACAATGCTTCCAGTTTACGTGCTAATGTAACTTTCATGTTGTTGTAAGCGGCATCAGAATATCGTGTAAGGATTCTAAAAAAATGGACAAGAACTTTTCGAAGCTTTTGTTAAGATATTGCTTACGTATTGATGTAAATTTATGCTGTTGTAAGAGACATCTTGGTGGACAGTATATGTACATGAACCTCGTATCAGACACGTACTCGACCTAACTGCATCAAAAATGGTTCAAATGGCTCTGAGCACTATGGGACTCAACTGCTGTGGTCATAAGTCCCCTAGAACTTAGAACTACTTAAACCTAACTAACCTAAGGACAGCACACAACACCCAGCCATCACGAGGCAGAGATAATCCCTGACCCCGCCGGGAATCGAACCCGGGAACCCGGGCCTAACTGCATCCCTCACCCCTACATCATCCACTCCAAACCCTGGAGTTGCCCGATAGCTGAAACCCTCTATTACAAGGAAGAGCGATAATAAGATGTTACAAGTATTCTGTATTTTACCTACCACCATAATCAGCATGATACTGGCTAGCCTCGTATAGGCCACTTGCTCTCGCGGCTAACACCTAGTCTGTAGGTAGAATTTACATAATTTTCTTTCTTGTATTTTAAATTGTTTTCACAGTATAGCATTTATTTTAATTTATTGCACTAGACTCAATTTCATTTTATTTCTTTTTGTCGTTAAAATTAAATGTAAAGTGATGAGAAGTGTATAAGTTTATTTGCTTTAAAAAATTGACTACATCCTAATTAACAGTGTGAGGTGTCACCATAACGGGCGTTACGCATAAAACTCGAACGCACAGCAGTCGAGTGATCAAGATCTGTATTGTGAATCTATAAGTCCTGTTCGATACTTGTAGAACAAAGAGAAACGGAGTGCTAGAACAATTTACATCTACATCCATTCTAGGCAAACCACCTTATTGTCTGTGGTGCAGGATACTTTATTTGCTGCTGTCACTTCTTTGTGACGCAACACGCTCGTCTTCTTCGCTTCTCTGTTTCCTCTATCAGTCCAATCTCGTAAGAATCGCAGACCGACAAACGTTACTCAAGCGTCGGTCGAAGGAAGGTTTTGTGAGATACCTTCTTCGGGAGTAGACTACATGTCCTGAGAATTCTTCCAATGAATCTCAGTCTGGTATATACACTCCTTGTAATTAGTTTTACGTGGTCGTCCCACTTTAGATCCGTTCGTGTATATGAACACAGATATTTAATGGACGCGACTGCTTCTAATGACACGGATGTGACTGCTTCCAGTAACTGATTGGCAACAATGTAATTAGGCCTATGCAATAGCGGGTCTTTCCAACTATTCATTCGCAGTTGGTTACATCTGTTTATGCTCAGCCAGTCCTTGCACCTAGTGTCAATCCTCTACTGGTTTTCCTGCATTTTGTTACAATTTTCTAGCGTTGCGACTTCTCAATAAACAACAGGATTATCCACGAAAAACCTCATAGACCAATCAACTGGTATTCAAAACAGCCTTTTTCGTAACGAAATTGCGGAAGTTTTTTCCTCAACTGTTCTACATGTTACTTGGGGTTCCGAATCCGAGTTTCACGTTTTCTGCCTCGTACGAGATCGGCTTTAGAACGAAAAACGTAAAAAGTCTAAAAATTTTCTCACTTTATTCAATTTCTGGTTATATTTCGAAACCTATACATTTTTCGAAGATGACCATTCTCATCAAAATTAAGGAGGGTAAAGTTTCCCATAAAATTCACTATTCAAGTTTTGATTCCTGGCCAGCTGCTTCAGTACTAGAGCACACTGAAAAACAATGATTCTTTTTACACTTCTGCAAAAAACATTTTTCGTTGTAAAGTCGACATTAGTAGGGTGCTGGGGCTACTGGCGCAATTTTGATATCAAATTGTTATGCAAAATAATTAAATTGATCAATTATTTACCCCCCCCCCCCCCACACCAACCCATTCACATCTCCCCAACTGGGATCCATTATACTGAAGACTGCCACCGGGTTGGCAGGAGACTGCTCCAACTGCAGCTGGCCGAAATTCCCTTCAAAATTCGGGATTCCCCCAAAAGGGTTGGTGGGGGGAGGGGTGGGGAGGAGGAGGGGGCACGGACCCACGTGCCGGCTGGGGAAAACATGCGATGTCATCTGGGTGTGGGGTGGGGGTAGTGGTAGGGTGGGGGTAATTAACTGATCATTTTAATTAATTTGCGTATTAATTTGGTATCAAAACTGCACAGGAGCCCCAGTGCCCTACAACTGCCAACCCTGTACAATGCAGCAGACCTGAAATTAAGATTCAGCACCTCAAGAAATAAGTAGAGTAGCTGACAAAAAAGACTTCCGAAATTTTGTTATGGGAAAACCACCATTTGACTGGCAGTCATGGAACTTCCACTGTTACCTACTATGCCACCTATATATATGTTTTGAACAATAATGGTCCTATGACATTTTCTTGGTACTCCCTAAGTATATGTCTGATGATTTCTCTCTGTTAAGAATAACGTGATGTGTTCTACTTGTAAGCAGCTGTTCAATCCAATCACAAAGCTGGGCAGTATTCTGTACACACATTACACGCACAGAGTATGCGACCTTTACTCATATCCCCGCGTGCTAAAGGGCTCTAAAACGCGTTAATGGCATCATTTAAATGCAGTAAATAGCTGTTGAGGATATTGTGCCAGGCTCCTTGTTGAAGTTTGATGTGTAAGCTGACCACACTTCGTTGTAGCCACTGAATCAATGTGCACATCTTTAATTGTTAACAGCAAGGATATTTGGTTAATAGTGAATGTCACTCTGGAGGAGTACACGAAGAGCGGCATCCAACTGTTGTAATCTCCCCCCCCCTCCCTTCCTCCTTCCATCTATCGCCCACATTTAGCACTGCCCAGTCCAAGTAATTAGTAAACAAACTCCAAACTCTCTTATGAAGATTTGAGAGGAGCGAAGATTACAAAAAACTTTCAAGTTTACTTAGCTTGTCATGTTGAGATGGCTCCAGTTCTTCATGTCAAGGGGTCTGATTCTTGAAGCTGAAAAACTAACGCCAGGTCCTCACAGTTGGTCTGAACTAAGTAAATTGGAAGTTTGTTATTACAGAATTTTTTTAAGTAAATGTATTTTCCACTGATTTTCTCATATTTTAGTATAGCTTACAGTAGTTTGATTTTGCCCATTAACAAAGCCGAAATTAAATTGTTCACACCTATTATACAAAAATACGTCCCATCACATTAGAGGCAAGCTTACGACTTTCACACTCTGCAGAAATAACCATATTCCAAAGGGTTTACAGTTTTTCTTAACAAATAAATTCCTACTAGTTTTCGTTACATTACTAATTTCGATTATTATTTCATAAATGAATTCAGAAACAAAAATAGTAAACAGTACAGGATTGCGTAATTAATTATAGAAGTTGTAAGTGCGCAAATAATTCGTAATTTCAAATGTTTAAAAAAAGTGTAACTGCCCATTCAGAACTGGTACTTATTGATTACAACGTCGAAACCTTTTTATTTTATAAAGTAATTCCTTTTCATAAATTTTATTGAAATCTAACATACTGTGTGTAAAGTTATATGAAAGCTTTCAGAAAAGCAATTGAGGTAGTACTGACCTGTCCAGAATTCGAAAAATAGTGCTGGTATCGACAACTACTGTTGAGGAGGATGGCCCGTTATATTGTTAAAGATACGGAATGTCTTCAAACCGATGATTTCTTTAATGGCTGAAGGACGCTAATTGACCTGTTCCTTTGTACCCTTCAGATAACAAACACAAGACATTCCAGGCTGCCTACTCATCTTCCACCTGTGCGTACTATGCTGGAATTGGCTCCATTCCCCATCCACGTATGTTCATCGTCACCTAAGCGCCGCAAATCTCATAACACCAAATAACTTTTTAGAAAATAACCAAAACTTCATTTCATGTGCTTGCTAGTGGACAATACAACTTTTCACGGTTGTAAGCGCTGTTGACATGTATGCGCTAGACTTCATATCCTCATTTTCATTGCCGCGCTGGGTAGACGCGCGGTCTGGGCGTCTTGTCACGGTCCTCGCGGCTCCCTTCGTCGTGAGTTCGTGTCCTCCCTCGGGCATGGGTGTGTGTGTTGTCCTTAGTGTTAGTTTAAGTTAGATTAAGTAGTGCGTAAGTTTAGGGACCGATGACCTCAGCAGTTTGGTCCCATAAGACCTTACCAGAAATTTTCAATTTTTGTTTTCATTTAGCAACTTCTTGATTTCGGCGTAATACAACAGCTTTGTTCATTTGTAAATTGATTCGTGTATGCTACCGTGTAGAAGCTGGAGCACATCAGCCAGTACAGAACGACACCCCAAATCAAAATATTCCTTCGTTGTTTTTTGCATAATTTTTTACAGAGACACACTGATCATCGAGAACACTATGACCACCGACTTACTATCGATATAGGCCGGTACAGGCTATAGCACCGTCTCCTGGCGAGGAATAACTGCTAGTTAGACATACGCATGGTGCAAGTTGTCCAGTTAAGCGTGTTGTTCGTGCGGAGAATAGGAAAGGCGCGCGATCGACCTGAGCGTGACCAAGGGCAGATTGTAATGACCTGGTGGCATTTCTGAAATTGCAAAATTTGTCGGGAGTTCTATTGGTGCCGCTGCGAGTCTCTTCAACAAGGGTCGAAACCAGTATGAAACCACATCCAGGCATCGTGGGGTTGGGCGGCCACTTCTCATTACAGATGTTGGACGTCGTATGGTGGGCAGACTTGTAAAACAAAACAGGCGGCGAACCGTGGCGGAACTAACAACGCTGGGCAGGGTAGAAATGTGTCTGAATACACAATGCATCGAACACTGCTAACGATGTGCCTTCACAGCCGACGACCCTTTCATGTGCCAATGTTAACACCACGACATTGGCAACTACGACTGAAATGGACATATGATCATCGGCACTGGACGTTGGCGCAATAGCCGAGGGTTGCATGGTCTGATGAATCCCGATACCTTCTTCTTCAGGCAGATGGGAGGACGCGAATCCGTCGTCTTCCACGGGAACAGCTCCTTGACACGTGTACTGCAGGACGGAGACAAGCTGGCGGCGGCTCCATTATGCTCTGGGAAAAATTCACGCGGGCGTAAATGGGTCCAGTGGGGCTCGTACAAGGCCCATTGAGTATCGTACACTTGTTGGATGCCACGCATACCCCTTCATGACGATCATGTTTCCCGATGACAGAGGTATTTTTCAGCAAGATAATTCGCGTGTCACAAGGCCAGGAGTGTCATGGGGTGGTTCGAGGAACACTGCGATGAGTTACAATTGATGTGCTGGGCCCCCAACTGACCAGATGTGAACCTGATGGAGCACATCTCGGACGTGATTGAACGTGGCGTCAGACCTCACCGCCCCTCTCCCCAGAATTTACGGAAATTAGGTGACTTTTGTGTGCAGATGCGACGCCAGCTCCCTCCAGCGACTTACCAAGCCCCATTGCTTCCTTGGCACGACGCGTCGCCGCTATTATCCTTGCCAAAAGTGGACATACCGGCTATTAGGTAGGTGGTCATAATGTTCTGGCTGACCAGTGTACTATTGCTTTCCAAGCATTCCACTGGGTGATAGTCACTGGGCATCAAATTATAGCTATCAAAATTGGCGGGATGGGCAGGTGGAGGAAGGAGCTCCGAAAATTTCCTCATTCTAAGTTTCGAGGAATCTGGTGGCAGTGTGTGGGTATTCCCTGTCGTGGATCAAGACTAGTTCAGATCTGGAGTATATACGTCGTCATTTCGGGAGTGGTGTGTCTTAATTGTGAAAGTGTTTGACAGTAACGCCGTATGTAGATGATGTTTCGAGTGCCATTAAATCCGTCAAGTTCTTCTGCCTGAAGGCTAGGCCCATCACTCACCTCATGCACGTTGGTACGGACTTCCCTACGAAATACCAATCGATCACTTCAGCGAGCTAACGGCCCGCTGCGGGACCGGGTCTGAGCGCCTAGACGTGCCGATAGCAAAAAGCGTCCGTCGGGCTGATTCACAGCGGGCTCTGCTGACTCACCGCGGCTAGACGCAGGCAGGTCACCACGCGGACGTCCGCGTGCTCGCCGGCGCCTCACCTACACTCTGAGCTCGTAGTCCTGCACTCGCCAGGCAGTGAGTAAGCTGTTTTGAGTTGCAGGAAAAGTTAACGTTTATTAACAAAAATAAACTGTTGATTCCAAGATCACAAATCCACTGATGTGTTTGTTTTCCCTGCAAATGAGCAAGGCATAGGTAGGAAATGCTTATTGAAGATAAATATCTTCAACATTTCGCGGCCCTGTCAGCAACTGTGTAAATATTATTTTTAATTTTAATAATTAACAGCCTCAGTTGCACCGCTTGCCTACAATTTACCTAGGTTTCAGTCCGGATAACCCAACATTCTTCAGAATAACCGTAACTACCGTCTTTCCATAGTGGACATCGTCAAGCTAAAACTACAGATCCATAAATTATTGTCAGACTATAAAACTTATCTGGAACTGCCTCGGCCCCACTTCGCGACCGCGATGCGGCAGCCACGAGTGCTGTACTGAAGAAGGTTGGGTTATCCCGACTGAAACCTAGGTAAATTCTAGGCAAACGGTGCAACTGAGGCTGTTAATTATTAAAATTAAAATTAACTTATTGAAGATGGTTGTTCTATAGGTAACTGTCCAGGTATAAGTTCCTTCGACAGTGCCATTCCAAAGCTAAACACTGATACTGCTGAGAGAATTTCAGCAAAAGTTGATAACAATTATAGTAATATTCTCGGAATACGACAGGACAAGACAATTAAACTGAAATAGTTCGTTAGAATTCACGGACTGACGAGATCAGCATTTTAATTGAGCAATGAGTAACAGTGACAATGTAAAGGAAAATAGGCAGAAGATATGAAGTTTGTGTCGCGGACGGCATTCAATTTGGGTAGTTTGTGCAGCAGCATTTCTTAGTTTACTGTGGTGGTGTAATTGTTAGCATCTGTGCCTTTCATGCAAGAAGATGTGGATTCGAGTCCTGGCTAGAGCACAAATTTTATTTCGTGTCTTCTGCTTCAATCAGACTTGAATGTCTCAACGAAGAATGTAATTATAAGAGTATCAATATGTTAAGATTATAGTTCTTGTTAAGGATCTTTGTGATTACTGTTTCTATTACTTGTGTCTGGCTGCCGCATAGTTCCTAGCTTGACGTGACTACCACCAAATGGTCGGTTAATTTCTTTGTAACTATGGCAAACGCCGTTCAGTTTCTGAGCTACGAGAAATCAGACTTTATGTTCAAGCTTGTAGTGCTTTTTTATGCCTTAGTCATACACAAGCTGGGAACTTCACTGCCGTGAATAAGGCAGCACGTGGGAGCCAAGGTTGGTGCTAAGTTGATAGCTGGAAACGTAGTAGCGAGTGAAAACTACCACTGAAAGCTGTAATCATGGTCAATGGAAAAAAGTAGAAAATCCTCATACAGAAAACTCACACAATCTGACTTCCAATTCAAAGTACAGTCCGGAAAGCGAGGTAATCTGTATTTGAGGATCGGCGCAAACGCTTCAACAAGGTAAGAAATGCCGAAGCCACCGTCGGATCGGGTATTTATTTCCTGTAGCAGGCCAACAACCAACCCCATGTGAGGCGTTTGCTGTGGCAGCTGGAGTTGCGACCACTGAAGCGAAACTGTTTGTTACACTGATAAAATAATCGACATACTTAATGTCAACCGAGTGGCGACTTTTCAATTGTGTGAGACCAATATCAGGTGGGATTAGCAAGAGACATCGATACACACCTAAGGGTGGATGAATTGTCACGGCCTTTTGTCTAGTGAGAGACCGTAGCAGAAATGTTGATAAACCTTAAACGGCTGGAAGAAAGATGCTATATATTTCCCCAGAACCTGCAAGGAAAACTTCTAGAATCGGCTTTAATGAGAGAAACTATGAATTCCCTAAGGACACTACGTACCGATGCCGTAGATTTCGTTCAGGTACAAGAAAACAATTAACTGCTCACACAGAGACATGCACGCAATCATTCCTACACTCCATCCGTGAATGAAACGGAGAGAGATCTTGATGTGACCCTCTGTAAAAGCCTGAATAACCACCTTTTGCAGCGTAGACCGTTGCGAGACGTGCAGTGAGGTTCTGGAAAGCACCAGCGGGCATGTGGAGGCATGCCGACTTCAGTGTCATAGGCAGCTGCGCTGGGTTTCTCGACTGAGGATCTGTGGCGTGAACAGCCCAATCGAAGTACTTCCACGTTTTCTCGATTGAGTTTACATACGGGGAGTACGGTACACTCGTTCTGGTGCTCTTCGAACCAGCATGCACACTGCGAGCTGTATGACACGACTCATTTTCCTGTAATCAGCTGAGGAAAAACAAACTGCATACAGGTGTGGACAGGGTCCCCAAAGATGGATGCAGACTTGTGTTGACCCATTGTGTCTTCCAGAACGACGAGATCACCTACGAATGCCACGAAAGATTTCCCAGACCATAACGCTCCCTTCTCTGGCCTGGACCCTTTGCTTTCAGACATTTCACGCCATACACGTCCAAGGCCATATGTATGATGGAGCATAGAACGTCATTTGTCTATAAAGGCCGCCTGTCGCCTCGCAATGGACGTCAGCTCCTCTAATGTCCCGCCAATTCCAGCCTTCGTCGCCACTGAACAGCAATCGCCATGGGTACATGATCGAAGTTCCTGCTGTGGAGACACACACACAGCAACTTTCACTGGAGGTGGTCAGTTGCTCAACAGTTACATGTCTATTCGCCCATTCATATCTCTGCAGCTTTTGTTTACTCTGTCATCTATGGCCAGCGGTGCATCACAGCTGCCTCGGCGCCGGTTTTGGATAGTGCCATTTTGTCATGCACGATATACTCAACCACAGCAACGCATGAAAAACTTACAAACTCAGCCGTTTTGGGAATGCTTGCACCTTGGTCCGAAAGCCAGCGACCATGCCGTTTCAGATGTCAGATAAGTCACAGTTTCTCCCCATTACAACAATGACTGCACTGTTTACTGCGTCCCCAACATTCATTATATACCATCCACTGCTAGTGCTGCCACTTGCCGCTTGTGAATGGATATTGCACATTAGCGTCAAACATAGGCGATGGTCACATTAATGTGACTGGACTATGTGTAGTTTATGTAGAAGAGTTCCCTCTGCCACAGACTTCATACTGCCCAGAGTACAGATGTTGATGTAGAAACCAATGTTTGGAAAGGCAGATGACAGAGTCTAAAAGAGATGTAACTCACCCACCAAGGAGGCAGCTTACAAAACCACAATTCTACCACTTATTGAGCATTGTTCGTCACGTATCAGACCTTTGCCAGGTACAATTAACAGAGTTTAGTAAGCTCGAAAGTGTCATGGAGACGCACGGTCAACTCAAGTGGCAGAAGCTTCCAGACAGGTATCGTACATCATGGAGAGATTCATTGTTAAAATTCAGAATACATATGTTGCAAGAAAAGGCAAACTGTTTAGGGTGATATGAAATTTAAAATTTTTCCCGTCGAACTAAATATTCAAAAAGATTTCGGGCTTGCAGCCGGTCGTCGTTAGCTTCCATCCACGACATTTCGACTGGACAACTGCCAGTCATCCTCAGGTGAGCCAACGAAGACTGACGAAGACGCCCTCCGTTCCGTAATATACAGCGTGCAGCGAGCATGCGCCAAAATCATACGGAGAGACGAACCACACCGCCCGCCAGCAGTGCCCTCGCTGGTGGAACTGCAGAACTCAGCTGTCTTCGGCGTTGTCAATTGCCGCGGCCATCGGAGTACTCTGACGTCTTCGTCTTCTCACGAGGGTGCTGCTCTGGCGGGCGGTGTGTTTCATCTCTCCATATGATTTTGGCGCATGCGCGGAATAATCGCTGCACGCTATATATTACGGAACAGAGGGAGTCTTCGTCCATCTCCGGCGGTACCTCACAATGAGTACCGCCCTAATCGAAGTGTTAGGGTTGCAGGTGCCAGCCAGCCAGCAGCGGCCCAGCCAGCCAGCGGCGGCCCAGCTGAGCAGCAGCAACAGCTGCGGTAGCAGCGGTCCAGCCAGCCAGCGGCAGTGGTCAAGCCAGCCCGCCAGCCAGCCAGCAGCAGCGGTCCAGCCAGCAGCAGCAGCAGCGGCGGCCCCGGCCCCGTCCGCAGCAGCAGCAGCTGCGGCGGTCCTGCCAGCAGGCGCCAGCACCAGCAGCGTGGGACTTTGGTCCTCATCTTCGTCTGTCCTCGTCCGTCCCCAGTTTTTCCTCTCTCGTTTTCATCCTGTACTGTCTTAATTCCTACCTGTCGTCATGTCAGCCCCTACCACATCTGCCACTACTACCACCACTGCCATAGTTTATACTTCGCCCTCCGCCGCCACCACCACCATTACATGGTGTGCCCAGTCGCCCCCCCCTCTTTCCATCCCTCCTCTTCTAACTCTCCCTTCGCCCTCGCTCTTTGTCGCCCCCTCCCCAGCTTCTTCCTCCCGCTCCTCTACCTCTGATCGTTTCCCCCCACTCCCCCAGCCTGTCACTGCAGCTCCAGCTAGGGTGGTGGCCTGACGGGCCACTGCCCATGCCCAGCTCTCCCCATTGCCTTTGCCATCACCGTCACCGTCATCACCATCGCCGTCACCTTCACCATTGCCATCTCCGGCGCCGACTACTGCGACCACGCCGGGACCTGCCACTTCCCGCCACCTCCCTGTAGCTCCCTTCCCTCATGTCACCACTCACCTTTCCGCCGCTCTTAAACGCCCTAGTGGCACCACCACCTCCTCCACTCCCAAATAGGCCCCGCCCCATCCTCCTTCCCCCCCAGGATGCTATGGATGTCTCCCCGCCTGGCCCTGCTCCCTCCGCCTCCTCCTCCTCCTACCCCCCTCTTACTACAAATACCTCCTCTCCCATCCCGATCCTTCCCTCCTCGAGGCCCGGAACCTCTCCCTCCTCCTCCGCCAACACTTCCCTGGAGCCCCCGTCTCCCTCCTCACTCCCAGACGGGACTCAGTTCTCATCTCCTCCCCCAGCCCCACTCTCCATACTGACATCCTCTCCCGCATCCCCATCACCCAGTTTGGCCCCAACGCCTCCCTCACCCCTGCTCCTTCCCTGTCTCCTACCCGCCAACCCCAACCCTCACATCACCCGCCGACCCTCACCGCCGTGATCACTCGGCTTAGTCCGGCGATGACCGAGGAGGAGGTTTTGGCGGATCTCAAAGCGCATCCCTCGCTGGAGGTGTGGGAACTCTGCCACATTTTTAACTCTGCCGGCCCCACCAAACTTATGTGGGTTTCTCAGAGGACGCCCCCTCCATTGACCGCCTCCTGAAGGAGGGTGCCTTCCTCTTCCACCAGAGATACAAGGTCGACCCCTCCCATTCCCCTCCTCAATCCCTCCGCTGACAGAGGAGTCTGTGCTACAATGCACACACAACAGCTGAGTGCTGCGAGGCCCCCACCTGCCCGCTCTGTAAGCAAGCGCACTTCCTACGGCAGTGCCCTAATCTTCACTTTCCTTCCTCCTGTAATACCTGCAATCTCCCACATCCCACCTACTCCCAAAAATGTAAAGCCCAACCCCCTCTGACCACTCCTGAACTCACCGTCACTGTCCGCCCTCTGGATGCCCCCAACCCTCCTGGCAATTCC